>NC_140073.1:94959626-95504297 GCF_964194135.1 Talpa europaea
CAACCTGTATGTTTCTATCTGGGGGTTAGTTGAAAAGACCACCTGGAATATACTTGCTACTGGTGTTCTCCTCTTCTTCTGAGTGACCTATGATGAATACAGATTGGGAAGATTATTTCTAGGAAACCAACTCAAAAACAGAAAGTATAACCTATTTTACTTGGGTTCTTCCAGAGAGCAGAGCCAAAGATGAGAGGTTACATATAAGAACTGTATTGGGTAATTCTTAAGAATCAGAAAAGAAGAAAAGAGAACCAATACAAGAATTTGAGTTGATGAGTGCTTAGCTAAGAAGTCATATAAAATGTATCTCAGGACCATCCATTTATGGGGAAGAAAGGGAGAAACATTGATTTATTATATTTTTTCTCCATTGGCCAACTTTTGCCCCATGGAGAATTCCTTCAAAACTTGGGACTAGACAAAAGAAGGAAGAACAGTGTAGTTGGGAGGAGGAATTATGTGAAGCTAGTCAGACTCCATGAAGCACTTGCTTCTCTGGTGAGTGCAATAAGAGCCTCATGCAGCCAAAAGGATCTGTTGGACTGCATAATAGCAAGTGAAAACAAAAAACCAAAACCCTGGTTTTTATGACATTAAAAAATTTCTTAATAATATACTACCATCAATTATGATCAAATAGCTACTTTTTACCTTGGACATTTTTGTAGATAAGATTCTGAATGAAAAATGCATGCAGTGAATTATTTTTTGCACTGGGAAACATGACAAATACATATAATTCGACAGTGTGTGAATAGAATGAGGGTCAGGTAAATATGTGTTTGGAGAACCTCATCTTTTTATTCCAGAATTATGTTAGAGAAGATAGAGTTGAGGGAAATATAGGAATTTGAATTCTGCTGATAAGCAGGAAAGAAGCTCCAAATGCCATAAATCATGCTTGCGTTTGTCATTTGGGGTATAACATGATGGAGAGGACAAACATCCCCATTACAAGAGCGTAGATCAATAATGGGTTGAGGGCCTCCCCGGTGGTGCAGCGGTTGAGTGCTGGGTTGTGAAGCTGCCCGCAGCCTCTGCAGCGCCGGTTCAATCCCCGGCTGCATCCCGGCTGCTCCCCGGCCACCGGAGGAGGGTCCCACATGGCGCGCAGACCTCTCCTGCCACCCGCTGCTCCCCTCAGCAGTGTCAGTTTGCCTGTTCTGCTCCCTGCTCTGGCTCTGGTGAATTCTCTCACCCTCCTGTGCTTCTCACTGTACCCAGTGCTTGTATAAATAAATAAATAAATCTTAAAAAAAAATAATAATGGGTTGAGGGGCTAGTACCTCTTACTCTTTCTCCATCAAAGCCTGATTGCTCCAAAAATTTAGCTCTTCTGGTAAATAGAGATAATGATTATTCACTTTATAATTCATCTCTTGCCCATTAATCTCTCCCACCTGAATATGGTAGTGGGGAGAGCCCCAGTAATTTGAATACTTTCCTCTCCTTTAACAATATATATGCCATTTCTGAAGGAACACAAGTACATGCCAACAGCATCTACAAGGTATAAATTTATGAATATCATAGGCCTATGAAATATCAACACATTAGTTTCAGAGGCTGCAGATGAAGCAAGTATTTATGGATTCTTGAGCAGAATGTTTGAGGTTCCCATGAGCATTTACCCTGTGATTTGGGGATATAGATGTATATTAAAATGGAAGGAATAGAATGCGCAAACAGTAATGATTCGCAATTTTGCATAACATCTACCTTATTGGAAAAAATCTGACATGTCCTCAGTGATTGAATGTCCCAGTTTCTATTTGGGGGTTTTGGCAGTGATATATTTTACATATATAATGGGTTCTTAACCAACATTATTTTGATTGAATAGAAGGAAGAATGAAATAGATTCAATTTGTTATCAAATAAGTTTATGAGGGATTTATAAAATTTCATAAGATAATTTACTAATCTTGGTGACCTAGTGGTTGAACTGGACTGAAGGCAGCAAAATGACCAGCTAAATGTCTTTGGTCTCTTCTGGTGCCCTGGTTCTAACAGTGCCTACTAAACTGTAATATTCATTTATAGTTCAGAACTAACTTGGTTTCACTTGAATATTTTCCCTAAGGAAATATAACACTTTTTATTCTACTGTCTCTCCTAAATTTAATAAATGTGTGATATGATTGCTTTAAAAAAAAAGAAAAGAAATTCTTTTTATACTAGTGGGTTGTTCAACCTGCTCCCACAATGACATTTCTGGGATATTTTCCAATCTTTTCTTCATCTTAAAATAGACTGAGACCTTATGTTCCATCTTGGAAAGCATTAAATTTATCTGTTATTTGGTATCTGAACTATGCATTTTCAATGTTATTGAAAGCAATTCTCTGAAAAACATATAGTTGTTTTCCAAGTTTATCTGGCTTGAATTTTATGTGAGTTTGCAAGTTTGTATTTCTCTATTTGTGTGTGTAAAGAAATATGACTTCTTATAGGAGTAATGAAAATGATTAGACAAGATGTACATAGTAAATATTCTTGGGGGAAATTTCCAAGAAAACTTTAGGAAATTTCTTTTTTTGTATAGACATTCCAGGGATAGGAAATATTTGATAATTGTTGGGACTTCAAAGTGAAATTTTTTTCAGGTTTATTTTTATTTACTTATGCATACAAGACCTGGGGTACAGAGGTGTGTGTGGGGGGTGTATATGAGAGGATTCACCAGAGACAGAGTGGGGAGCAGAACAGGTGGATATATTGAAATATACTGCTGAGGGGAGCAGTGGATGAGGCAGGAGATATCTGCTACACTATGTGGGTTGTCTCCCTGGCTGGGATGGAACTCATGCCATGGTGACTGGTAATAGCTTGATAACACTGAGACTTTAACCCCTGTGCCACCAGGGAAGCCCCCAAAAGTGAATATTTTATAGTCAAAGAAAATGTAAAGGTAATGCTATTGTACTAGCAAGTGATGATATGAACAGCTATTACATTTCTAATGAAATGAATATATGAATCATATGGGTATTTATTATGAAAAATATTATAGAACTAACATATCAATCAGTATAAAATATATGTTCTCATAAAGGGTAACACTCAAAATGAAAAAAATTCAAATTAAGGGAGCATTTTTTTCTTTTTCTACAGAGTGGATTGAGTATGTCTATATATGAAAATAGATATGTTTCTTTAGATTTATCTACATGATAAAAGCAAATAATTTTACTAAAGGGAATGTGCCTTTGTCTAGGCTCCAAATGTTCCTCAAATGAGGGTTAAAGACCATCCACACTAGTATTACCTGAGGTGCTGGTAAAAAATACATATTCCTTGCCCTAAAGAATCAGATGCTCTGGCATTAAGATAGGTGATTCTGATATACATGAAAGCATGAGAATCTGGTATAGCCTAGTGGAATTTTAAATAACTTAGAAAACAAATGAATACAAAACCTCTGGAAATTCAGAAACACATATTTGGTTTGGGCTTCAAATAAAAGCAATTTCATCTAATTGCATTTTCATAATGAGTTTACTAATGGTGATACTGGGCAAAACTGAAGGGAACTCTGGGGCCCTAAACTGTTAAGGGGAAAAACCCATTTTGCCCATTCTAAGGTTCCAGCCATCTATGCTTACAAAAGAAATAATCACCCTAGTTTGCTCAAAGATCATTAACCAGTAGGTGGTTTGAAGGGAATAGACAGAAAAGAGAAGTAGGGGAGAGTCTCCCAATCATACTCCAAAATCATCTGTCCCCTCATGGGCAAATGCCCAATCAGGCAATGCCAGGGCAAGAAGTACAAAAACAAGGGGTTAGGGATGTCCCAAAGAAGCTGGGAAAGGAGGCTCAAAATATACTGTGCAAGCTGACTCCTCTAGGAGGTGAAAATATGGGCTGCCATTGTCTCTGCTTGTCAAAATGCTAAGGTCAACAAGATCAAGGACCTGGAGCAGCCTCTCCACATGTCTCACCTTTTTCTCCATTCCATTTCAAAAATTGCCTCCCTCCTTCCTCCTTCCCCAACACCCCCCACCATTCCAGAAATCTGTTTCATGGCATACTGGGAATTATAGTCCAAGGTGGCTGAGATGTCAGCAGCTTGGAAGTGGACAGAGAAAATGGCACCCATTCCTGCTGCCATTGACTTTCCTTCCCCTTTTGTAGTGATACATCTCTAATAAAGGCTTATTAAAAACATAAAGATAACATAGATAGTGATATTATAAAAGTCTTTTTTTTCATTCTGGAAAGACTTTTAGGTAGAAATAAGTTTCAATGAAATTGGTTTGCTACCATGTGTTTTTAGAGGTCCTAAAAATGGCTTATAAAAAAAAAACAGTCTGACCCAGGAATTATATATATTCTGAACAATTTTCAGTATTCAAAAGACCTGAAAAGATCTAGGAAGTAATATTCCTAGTGTTAGGCTTTGTTTTTCTTACTCTTTTTTTTTCTTTTAGTTTTGTCAAGATATAATTGACATACAATAATGTATGTTTAAAGTGTACAGTAAAATGACCTGATGTGTGTCTATTGTGAAATGATTGTCACAATAATTTAGTTAATATCCATCATCTCATAAAGAAACAAAAAAAAAAACAACTTTTTTCTTTGTGATGAGAACTTTCATAGCCAATTACTTTTATGTAATTGGGCTGCAGGACACCACAGAGCACATGAGTTTATTTCTGGTTTCTCAACTATATTCCCATTGATCTGTGTATCTGCTTTTATACCAGTACCATATTATTTTGACTACTATAATTTTATAACATAGTTTGAAATCAGGAAGTGTGGTACATCTTACTTTGTTCTTCTTTATTGCTATTAATTTGGGTCTTTTGTGGTTTTGTATAATCAATAGGTGGTTTTTTTTTGATTCTATAAAATTCCCATTAGACTGTTGATAGGATTGTACTGAATTTATAATGCTTTTGGTAGCATAAACATTGTAACAATATTAATTTCATTATGCATCTACTGTGCCAATTTTATTTTCACCAGCAGTAAATGAGAATTCCCATTGCTCCACATCCTTTGCCAGCATTTGGTATTGTCAGTTATTGTATTTTGTATAAACTAAAATGTACAGTGAAAAGATGTGCAGTGGTATTTTGTTTTATTTATTTATTTTTTATTGTTTTTTAAATAATAAATTTTATTTTTATATTCCCCATACAATTGCAGCCCCCCCCCATTCTGACCCCAATCCCTCCCCTCCCGCCCCCGCCCCCCTAAAAGTGTCTCTGGTTCATAGTTTTTTGTTGATTTTGATTTTCACTTTCTTACAGTTATTCATTTTCCTGGTCCCTTATTTAAGTTTTCTAGATTCCTGCTATGAGTGAGACCATCCGGTATTTTTCTTTTTCTTTTTGGCTTATTTCGCTGAGCATGATCCCTTCCAGCGCCATCCATGTTGCTGCAAATTGCATGTGTTTATCTTTTTTGAATGCTGAGTAATATTCCATGGCATATATGTACCACATCTTCTTGATCCAGTCATCTATTTTTGGGCATTTGGGTTGTTTCCAAAGCTTAGCTATTGTAAACAGTGCTGCTATAAACATAGGGGTGCAGGTGTTCTTTGGAATGGATGTTTCTGTGTCCTTTGGGTAAATACCTAGGAGTGGAATTGCTGGATCATATGGAAGCTCTATGTTTAGTAGGTCCAGAAATCTCCACACAGCTCTCCACAGTGGTTGGACCAGTTTGCACTCCCACCAACAGTGCAGAAGAGTTTCTTTTTCTCCACACCCTCGCCAACATTTGTTGTTGCTAGTTTTTTTAATATGTGCCATTCTCACTGGTGTAAGATGGTATCTCATGGTAGTTTTGATTTGCATTTCCCTGATGACAAGTGATGTTGAACATTTTTTCATATGCCTGTTGGCCATTTGCATTTCCTCTTCAGAGAAGTTTCTTTTTAGCTCTTCTGCCCATTTTTTGACTGGATTATTTTCTTTGTTGTTGTTGAGTCTCATCAGCTCTTCGCAGATTTTTGTGATCAGTCCTTTATCATTAGTGTTGGGTGCAAAAATGTTCTCCCAGTTGGTGGGGTTTCTCTTTGTTTTTGTTATTGTCTCTGTTGCTGTGCAGAAGCTCTTTAATTTGATGTAGTCCCAGCTGTTGATCTTTGCCTTCACTATCACTGCTTTGGGTGATGTGTCTGTAAAGATGTCTTTGATGTGCAAATCACGTAGTGTTTCGCCTATATTTCCTTCTATATATTTTATGGTTTCAGGTCTTATGTCTAGTTCTTTAATCCATTTTGAGTTGATTTTTGTGTATGGTGTGAGGTAGTGGTCAAGCTTCATTCTTTTGCATGTAGCGACCCAGTTTTCCCAGCACCATTTATTGAACAAACTTTCTTTGCTCCAATGCATAGTCTTTGCTCCTTTGTCAAAGATTAGTTGACCATAAATCTGTGGGTTTATTTCTGGATTTTCTATTCGATTCCATTGATCTGTATGTCTGTTCTTGTTCCAATACCATGCAGTTTTGATGATTATGGCTTTGTAGTATAGTTTGAAGTCTGGGAGTGTGATGCCTCCATTCCCTTCTTTTTTTTTCAGGAGAGTTAATTTGCAAAATATTCCCTATCAACATATGACTTTGGACATCTTTTCATTAGCTATTTGACAACTGCATATTTTCTTTGATGAGGGTCTTTTTAGATCTTTTGATCACATTTTAATCAGTTTTTTATTGTTGAATTTTAAGAGTCCTCTATTAGATATGTCTGCAAATATTTTCTTTTAATGTGTAAATTTTCTTCTCATTCTCTTGATCCTTTTACTTACTTTCTGAAACTTTTGGCCACGTGTTCTTATCAGAAAGAAAATATGTCTGAGTGATTCACACTAAGATTTAAATACCCTAATGTCATCTATTTCTCAAAAGAGAACTTAAGGAAAATGACAATTTTTGACATAAATAAACCTCCAATGATAGAATTTAAACACCATTGATTATTGCAGTGAGATAGTTTTTGAAAGAATTCATTTTTTTGGTACTCATCCTCCCCAAATAGAGGTGACTATAATGCAGAGAATCAGCTATAAACATGTTTACTCACAAATTTCCAATTTGTTACAAACACTTGATACTTGCCATACTTAAAAACAAACAAAAGGAAATATGTCTTTTTACATCTGTAAAAAGTATAGGCATTGTAACCATATTAATTTCATTATTAATTGACTGTGCCAATTTTCTTCTCACCAAATTTAATTATTTTAAATAACTCATCTTCAGATCCCATATTCAAGAGGAAATTAAGTAATACAATAACTGAGAGAATTGTATTGTTCAAATTTTTTTGCTTGCAAGTGAAACACAGATCAAATTAGCTTAAACAAAAAGGTTGTATGGAGTCCCATGTACTCTAAAGACCAAGAGAAGTGCTAGTTTCAAATGTTGTTCTATCACTCAGTTCGATTTCTTCTATTTGTTGATTATATTCTCAGACAGGGTCTCCTGAAATCATGCCAGTAACCACAAGCTTATATCCTTAGAGATTACAATCCAAAAGGAAGACCCCAATGGGCTCTCTAATTGTATATAATAAACTTCACTGAAAGATAGGATTAACTCTGTAGATAATGTATCCAATTGTTGTGAATAAGTAAATATAGAGCTTTGTTAATGATCCTGAACTCAGCCTTTATGGACTGGGATATATTAAGTTCAAGTCTGTTTGAAGTACAAGGAATGGAACCTTGTATTTTGTTATTGTTATTTTTGTTATTTTTAGGAAAAAAAAACATATGAGGAGCTTCAGAGAGCAAAAACAACAGATGTTTGCTTTATATATTCCTTATCTTGACTGTGTGTTATTCATTTCTTATCTCCATAGTGTTTATCAAAAACAAGTTTCTTGCTGCTGGATACTCACTGGTCAGATCCTGTAAGGTAATTTTCTCATTGAAACTAAAGATACACCTAGGAGGAGATAGAGAAGAGTAGAAACTTTGGGAAGGAAATATCACAAGACCAGAAGCTGGAGGGGGGTAATAATGATTCACATTATCATAGAACCAGCTATAGAAATAAAAAATCCTTAAGCTCCAACTGCTATAGCATGTATTCGACTGTTGTAGAAAGTATCTGGAGAGGTAGAACAGAAGTGAGGATATGGAGATGGAGTGTCATTGTAGAGAATCACCAGTCCTTACAAATCAACCTAGTCACACCCTGGAAGTAATTCATTTAACAGGAGATAACAATTCCACAAAGGAATGAAACCCTCCAAAAGAGAATAAGACCATAGCAGTACAATTTTTTGCACTGCAGGATGCAGTTCTCCTGCACACCTCCAACCATGCAGGTGTTTCCTTTCACCAACCTTTTAAGCAAAACAGGAGCACAGCTCTCATTGTCACAAGCTGCCTGCCTATGTCTGGGTAGGTTTTTATCAAACCTCTCCCTTCCAGGTGCGGCTCTTTTTGCCTGTTTGTGTCTGTGCAAGTATCCCTCCCTCCCTCCCTCCCTCTCTCCCTTCCTCCCTTCCTCCCTTTCCTCTCATTCCTTCTCTCTCTCTCTCTCTCTCTCTCTCTCTTGCCTGCTCTTTTGGACATTACTTAACTTCTCTGCCTTTTGGGGAAATTTGTCATATGCTGCTGAAAGGAGAACTCTGGTGTTCTGAGAGGTAACCCAAGGACCCAGAACCCAACACCCCTCCAAATCAACATCAGGAGGTATATGACAAAGAATGGTGAAAACATTAGTTTATGTATTAAATGGCTATTATTAGGCATATAACTTTATTTGTCCTATTTTGTAGTTCAGTGCTTAGAATAGATCAGGGAGATAAGAAATGTTCATTATTTTTAGAACAGTTGAGGCAATTCTTATGTAGGTGGCTTTCTCTACCTCATCACAACTGGACAATGGAGCAACCTCAAGAATAATCAGTAAAGATGAAATTTTTATTAAATCTCTAGAAATCCCATAATTAACATTGTCTGCCTTGGTTAAGACTTAAAAATCTAAATCCTCAGATATGAGCTAAATATCAAGATCAAAAGATGAAATATATTTTAGCCAGTTCTTGTTTTATTTAACATATTTAGAAATTTTTAGACAAATGCAGTCTTACTGTGCCTATCCTATTTTTCTGAAGAGTTGAGGAAATAATTACTTCTAATGCTGGTTGATGGTAGCACCAAGACCATGGATTCTGGAGCCAAATATTCTGGGTTTCAATACTATTTTGTCAATTCCTAGTTTTGTAACTTTACATAGAGTACTTCTCTGTGATCCCCAACTGCATTTAAAGTTAAAATAATAGTGGTGGGCGGAGCAACATGGCGGCGAGGAGACGCTGCGAGTAAGATCTCCCATTAAAAAAAGTTAATAGGGAGGAAAAGCGGCAGGTCCCAGTGAGAACTGGGACACGGAAGATAAACGGACGACTCCAGCAAACTGCCCGAAGAAGAAAGTGGCCATAAAAGAGGACGAGAAGGGAGGGAAGCGCAGAACCCTGCTCCCCTCCCCCGCCCACAGAGGCGGCACTCTCCAACCGGCAGAGACGAGGGAAACAACAAACCAAAACGGCCAACAAGAAAAACGGACACAGCAAGTGGGACTGTGAGTGGAAAGGAACTATTGCAGCCACCACACCCCGTGAACGGGAGCTGAGGCGAACCCTGCAGGATCCACCGCGGAGCGGAGGTGAGCTCCAGGCGCCATTAAAGAGAGCCCCGCCCCCCAGGAGGAGACCAGCACCAGCACACAGCACCGGCCGCCCAGTAAGCTTGCGCGGTAAGCTTGCGCGGAAAGCAGCGCGTATCCGGACCGGATCGCAGCTGCCCAGGTCCCCGCGCCTGCGACCTAGGCTTGCAGGGAGACAGCGGAGGCCCTCCCTGAGTGAGCAGGAACAAGGCGCCCAGGCAGGGAAGCAGGATTCAAAAGGCGCCATTCCCGCACCACTGATCTGGGCTACAGCCCGCGTCCTGGAACTGAGGGCTTTGGAACTGAGACCCGGGGCACGAAATTAGGGGCGTGGGTTCCCCACGACGGTGGGGCACAAGGCAGACACAGCACCCCAAAGCCGTTGAGGTGTACCCTACCATCCCCGCTCTGCTCCCTGTCCCACGGGGTGGAAAATCAGCTCCCCAAGGGCTCTAGGAGAGATCTCTGGCGCCACCTAGCGACTTGACCCCAGCACAGGCTACTGAAGGAGCTAGTGGCCAGCTGGGGAGTTAGCCCACACCGAGCCCCTTCCGAACAAGTAGTCTGAGCCCACAGGGAGAGCGAGCACCCACAGCCGGGGCAGACCAGGCACGCAGAAGAGTGTGCCTGACACCGGACGCACAGGGAGTGTGTCCCACATCACCATTTTAGAACAGGGACATTTCTTCAGTAAAGACTACCTGCAGAAGGCTTCCTCAGGAGCCAGAGGTGAGCGGGGGAAGTTCACCCACGACAGACCCCCTCTGGCCTGCAGTCCAAGCCCAGAGGGGAGCAGGAACCCACTGCCGGGGCAGACCAGGAGCACAGGGGAGTGCGTCCCCACATCGGCATTTTAGAATAGGGACCTTTCTCCAGTAAAGGCTGCTTGAAACTGACAGATGACTCCTGGAAGAACCAGAGGGGAACAGAGAAGCCCACCCAAGATGCCGGCCAGTCCCAACAACACAGTGTCCCAACGCATACGGCAAATTAGAAAACAGACAGTAGGGAGGAGAAGAACCACACGCAACCTAGCAACTCTCCAGAGAAAAAGCACACCACAAAAAGAAAGCCAGCCCCCAGATTGCAAAGACAATAACTTCGAAGAATTTCTGAGCCTTCCAGAAAGAGAATTTAAAATTGCCGTGATTAAAAAACTGACAGAAGTCATAAAGGAAAACAATGATAAGGGAAAAATAATCAACGATCAGAAGAATGCAATTGAGTCCCTAGAGAGGGAAAACAATGGTCAGAAGAAAGAAATTGAGTCCCTAAAGAGGGAAGTAAAAGAAATGCAGGAGATCAAAGAATTAATGGAAGAACTAAAGAATTCTGGGAAAAGCAATGAAAGCAGAATAGATGAAATGGAAGAACGAATAAGTAATCTTGAAGACACAGAAATAAAAAGACCCAAAACAGAAAAGGAAAGAGAAGTACGAAGGAAAAAGAACGAAGAAAGACTTCGGGAACTATCTGACTCCATGAGGAAAGGAAATATAAGAGTTATAGGAATACCAGAAGGAGAGGAGAGAGATGTAGGAACAGAGAAAATATTCAAAGAGATAATTGAAGAGAACTTCCCAAATGTGAAGAAGGAGCTGAAAATTGATATACAAGAAGCAAGAAGAACACCAAACTTCCACGACGAAAGGAAAAATACAGCAAGACACATAATAGTAAAGCTCCCAAGAATCCAGGACAAGGAAAAAATAATGAAGCTGGCAAGAGGGAAGAAACAGATAACATTCAAAGGAAAACCAATCAGGCTGACATCAGACTTCTCCGAAGAAACACTACGGGCAAGGAGAGAGTGGAGGGACATAGTCAACAGACTCCAAGAAAACAGATGCCAACCAAGAATACTCTATCCCAAAAAGCTCTCCTTCCTCTTTGAAGAAAGAATATGGACCTTCCCAGACAAACAGAAACTCCGGAATTTCATTGCAACTAAACACCCACTCCAAAAAATACTACAAGGAGTCCTAAAGCCAGAACCTCAGAGGGACGAATAACAATGAAAGAAGGCCAAAAAAAAAAAAAGTTATTAAAAGAATAAATAAATAAAATCAAAGGAAAGACAAACACAATGGCAAATACAGATGTTAACATATCAATATTAACTCTAAATGTAAATGGACTAAACTCTTCAATAAAAAGACACAGAGTTGCAGCCTGGATTAAGAAACAAAACCCAACCTTTTGCTGTCTCCAGGAAACACATTTAGCTACAAAAGATAAAAATAGGCTCAAAGTTAAAGGATGGAAAACAATCCTACAAGCAAATGGACCAAAAAAGAAAGCAGGAACAGCTATACTTATATCAGATAAAACAGATTTCAAACTCAAAAAGATAAAAAGAGACCCCAATGGTCACTACATTATGATCAAGGGGACAATACTTCAAGAAGAAATAACACTCATTAACATATACTCACCAAACGAAGGAGCATCAAAATATATCAGACAACTGTTGTCCTCTCTGAAAACAGACATCAGAGAAAACACATACGTAGTGGGAGACTTCAACACACCACTATCAACAATGGATAGATCAACAAGACAAAAAATAAGTAAAGAAACCAAAGCTCTAAATAAGGACCTAGAGCAATTAGGCTTAACAGACATCTATAGAACACTAAACCCCAAAAAAACGGAGTACACATTTTTCTCAAGTGCACACGGATCATTCTCCAGGATCGATCACATACTGGGGCACAAGACAAACATCAACAGATACACCAAGATTGAAATCATATCAACCATCTTTTCTGAGCATGAAGGCATCAAACTAGAAATAAACCATAAAAAGAAGGCAAGGAACTTTCCTACCTCATGGAGATTAAAAACTACACTACTGGAAGACCATTGGACTAATGAGGAGATCAAAGAAGAAATTAAAAAATTCTTTGAATTGAACGACAAGGAGGACACCAATATCCTAAATGTATGGGATGCAGCAAAAGCAGTAATAAGAGGAAAATATATAGCAATAGAAGCTCACATCAAGAAACAAGAAAGAACGCAAAGAAACAACCTAATCTCGAAGATCAAAGATCTAGAAAAAGAACAACAAAAAAACCCCAAAACCAGTAGAAGAAAAGAAATAATAAAAACCAAAGCAGAAATAAATGAAATTGAAACTAAAAAAACAATCCAAAAGATCAATGAAACCAAGAGCTGGTTCTTTGAAAAAATCAATAAAATAGACAAACCCCTAGCCAGGCTCACAAAGGAAAAAAGGGAGAAAGCACAAATAAACAGGATCATCAATGAAAAAGGAGAAATCACAACGGACACAGCAGAAATCAAAAGAATAATCAGTAACTACTATGAACAGTTATATGGAAACAAGTTTAACAATCTAGAGGAGATGGACAAATTCCTACAACTCTACAATCACCCAAAGCTAGATAAAGAAGAAATAGAACACCTAAACAGACCAATTACAAGCAGCGAAATTGAAATGGTAATCAAAAACCTCCCCAAAAACAAAAGCCCAGGACCTGATGGATTTACAAATGAATTCTACCAAACATTCAGAGACGAATTAGTGCCTATCCTTCACAAACTCTTCCAAAAAATTGAGAAGGAAGGGACAATACCAAACACGTTTTATGAAGCCAACATTACACTAATACCAAAACCGAACAAGGACAACACAAAAAAGGAAAACTACAGGCCAATCTCCCTAATGAACACTGATGCAAAAATCCTCAATAAAATTTTAGCTATCAGAATCCAACAATGTATCCATAAGATAATTCACCACGACCAAGTTGGATTCATTCCAGGGGCACAAGGATGGTTTAACATCTGAAAATCAATCAACGTTATCCAACACATCAACAAAAAGAAATATAAAAACCATATGATAATATCAATAGATGCTGAGAAAGCTTTCGACAAAGTGCAACACCCATTCATGATAAAAGCCCTTGAAATTCTTGGGATACAAGGAACATACCTCAACATCATAAAGGCCATATATGACAAGCCAACAGCCAGTATCATTCTCAATGGTGAAAAGCTGAAAGCAATTCCATTAAGATCTGGAACAAGACAAGGATGTCCACTCTCACCATTGCTTTTCAATATAATACTGAAAGTCCTAGCCAGGGCAATAAGACAAGAGAAAGACATCCAAGGAATCCAAATAGGAAAAGAAGAAGTCAAACTATCACTATTTGCAGACGATATGATATTATACATAGAGAACCCCAAAAACTCCACAGAAAAGCTAATTCAACTCATCAATCAGTTCAGTAAAGTGGCAGGATACAAAATCAACACGCAAAAGTCAGTAGCCTTCCTATACACAAACAATAAATCTGAAGAAGAAGAAATCAAAAAGACCATCCCTTTTGTTATTGAAACAAAAAAAATCAAATATTTGGGAATAAATCTAACAAAAGAGGTAAAGGACCTATACAAATAAAACTATAAAACACTGTTAAAAGAAATAGAAGAAGACACAAAGAAATGGAGAGACATCCCCTGCTCATGGATTGGAAGAATAAACATTATTAAAATGGCCATCCTTCCAAAAGCAATATACAGATTCAATGCTATTCCAATCAAAATTTCAATGTCATTCTTCAAAGAAATAGAACAATTATTGATGAAATTCATATGGAATCACAAAAAACCCCGAATAGCCAAAGCTCTCCTGAAAAAAAGAGAAGGGAATGGAGGCATCAGACTCCCAGACTTCAAACTATACTACAAAGCCATAATCATCAAAACGGCATGGTATTGGAACAAGAACAGACATACAGACCAATGGAATCGAATAGAAAATCCAGAAATAAACCCACAGATTTATGGTCAACTAATCTTTGACAAAGGAGCAAAGAATATGCATTGGAGCAAAGAAAGTTTGTTCAATAAATGGTGCTGGGAAAACTGGGTCGCTACATGCAAAAGAATGAAGCTTGACCACCACCTCACACCATACACAAAAATCAACTCAAAATGGATTAAAGAACTAGACATAAGACCTGAAACCATAAAATATATAGAAGGAAATGTAGGCGAAACACTACGTAATTTGCACATCAAAGACATCTTTACAGACACATCACCCAAAGCAGTGATAGTGAAGGCAAAGATAAACAGCTGGGACTACATCAAATTAAAGAGCTTTTGCACAGCAAAAGAGACCTTAACAAAAACAAAGAGAAACCCCACCAACTGGGAGAACATTTTTGCACCCAACACTAATGATAAAGGACTGATCACAAAAATCTGCAAAGAGCTGATGAGACTCAACAACAACAAAGAAAATAATCCAGTCAAAAAATGGGCAGAAGAGCTTAAAAGAAACTTCTCTGAAGAGGAAATGCAAATGGCCAACAGGCATATGAAAAAATGTTCAACATCACTTGTCATCAGGGAAATGCAAATCAAAACTACCATGAGATACCATCTTACACCAGTGAGAATGGCACATATTAAAAAAACTAGCAACAACAAATGTTGGCGAGGGTGTGGAGAAAAAGGAACTCTTCTGCACTGTTGGTGGGAGTGCAAACTGGTCCAACCACTGTGGAAAGCTGTGTGGAGATTTCTGGACCTACTAAACATAGAGCTTCCATATGATCCAGCAATTCCACTCCTAGGTATTTACCCAAAGGACACAGAAACATCAATTCCAAAGAACACCTGCACCCCTATGTTTATAGCAGCACTGTTTACAATAGCTAAGCTTTGGAAACAACCCAAATGCCCAAAAATAGATGACTGGATCAAGAAGATGTGGTACATATATACCATGGAATATTACTCAGCATTCAAAAAAGATAAACACATGCAATTTGCAGCAACATGGATGGCGCTGGAAGGGATCATGCTCAGCGAAATAAGCCAAAAAGAAAAAGAAAAATACCGGATGGTCTCACTCATAGCAGGAATCTAGAAAACTTAAATAAGGGACCAGGAAAATGAATAACTATAAGAAAGTGAAAATCAAAATCAACAAAAAACTATGAACCAGAGACACTTTTAGGGGGGCGGGGGTGGGAGGGGAGGGATTGGGGTCAGAATAGGGGGGCTGCAATTGTATGGGGAATATAACAATAAAATTTATTTAAAAAAAATAAAGTTAAAATAATAGGAATACTTCACATGAATATCTGGAGGACCCAGAGAAATAACCATGCAAATTGGCACATGCCTTGAAATTCAATGAGTGGTTAGTAAAGGTTAGTTTGCATCAGCTATGCTAATAATTATCTGTAAGAAATGCAGGCAATTTCTGATTTCAGTAGTTATCAGGGTTCACTTCCTGCTTACAGGGATCCTTCTTAGGCTTTAGGACATCTAATTCCAGATTGAAGGCAAGTGATAGTCAACACATGTGCAGGGATGAGAGTTGTGCAATGAATGAGCAATCTTAGTTAAATGCTTCAAAACCCATTATAGATATAATTGAGAATGATTCTATATTTTGGAGTATGTATTTGACTTGGGAATAAAATTATGTAAAAACTTTCATATACTACTAGAAATCCATGATAGTTTTATATTTTTCAATAGTTTTAATTTATTCTGCTTTTCTTTGTTTATGTCAGTTAATATATATTTTATACTGACTCATTATGGAATAATGTGCTAGTGCTTATTTTAAGTTGTAAATTCAATAACTCAAAGGAGAGAATCTGCCCTTTAATTTGTGGTGCATATGTAAAACAACATCACCAGAAATACAACTTTAGATATTTTCGTAATCCATTGGGGATTTTCTTGACATTTAACTTTGAATTATACTCAACAAATTCGCAGTGTAACAAAATTGCAACATGTATACTTATTTTGCACTTATATTGTCTTCATATATTTCATATGCAAATATAAACTATATCAAAATATTTCGCAAGTATGTATATATTGCAAGTATAATTTCATATTGTCCTCATAAATGCAAACATTTATTATTAAATGACTTTTGTTTGTGATAGATTAGTATCTTGATACTAAGAATTAAAAACAAACAGTTGATATTGAGTAAGGTAAAGGACAATGGCCTCACTATTTTTACATTGAACTTAAAGGCAGGTTATGTACCTGTATATTCTGATGATCTTGATATAAGCAAAAATCATAAAGCAAAATGACAGTATTTAGTGATAGTGACAATGAGGGATCAACCTATGTTTAAAATCTTTCAGAAATCTAACTTGATTAAAAACTTTTGAAAACCATCTTCCCACCAAATCCTTTCTTTTTTCTGGGGGTTTAGTTTCCAATTGAGTTTTGTTTAAAATACTAAATTTATCTGACAAGTTCAAGAATACTGACATATTTTGAATTTCTTTTAAATATGAATATAATGTTAATTTACTTCTCTGATTTTTAGCTGGTTTTAAACTAGTCTTACATATGATAAGACTGAATTTTTGAAGGTTTATGATATAGCTTAAATTTTTTCAGTTATCTTTGTGGAAAGTAATTATCTTCTGTTTGAAAACAGGAGCAGTGATATCAAGACATATGAAATATGACATTTGCCAGTAACTGCTTTTGACTTGGTTTTCATCACTGATTTTCTTTCCTCTCTTCCACTTGCTCTAGTTGTACATTCTTCATTACAGATGCACAGAAGATAAAAATTCTCTTTATCTTTTGTGACACATTGTGAACAGTAATGCTGCCAAGAATTAACTTCGAATGTATGTAGAAGTATACTTAAGATGACAACTAATTCTTGATTTTAAGTAGTACTCTTATCTCAAATAAAGCAAGAGTTGAATTGTGGTTAAATGTTGGAGAATAATTGTTTTCTGAGGAAATTTATTTTATTATTAATTTCTTTAGATGTGTTTTTATTGAGATATAATTTATGTTTAACATTGTATAGACTTAAGGTATTCAGTATATTGATTTGATACATTGAAATATTGCAATATGGCTACTACTGTTTATTAACTAATTTTCCATCGGGTTACATAAATATTTGTTTTACTGTGGTGGAAATATTTATGATCTAGTTTCTTAGCAACTTTGAAATTTATAATACAGTATTTTTGCCTATAACTATTACATTGTGCATTAGCTCTCTTGGACTTACTATGTACTAGGTGCAAGTCTGTACTTTCAAAAAATGTCCGCAGCATGCGCAATGTTGCGCAACACGTGCCATCAATTAAGTTTCGCTTTACCATTTCGCCTTCTGAGAAACCACAGGTTTTTCCTGTTAATCAAATGAGACTGGGAGGTACGATGGGAGGAGCTACCAGGATATAAGATGAGAACCACTAGAAGGTCGAGGGGTTACTGCGAGAGGAGCAGAGAGAAGGTCAGGGAAGGTAGAAAGACAGGGAAAAGTAAGAGAAGGTAAAGAAAAAATAAAGAAGCAACCGCTAGCGTCAAGTTGTCTCAAGGCCCTCATTTCAGTCCTCAGCCCTTCTCTTTTCGTGCCTACGAATCCCGCGGGTCGGGACAAAAAAACATCTCCTTAATTCTCCTACCCTCTTGCCCCTGATATGTGGTGTGTGTATATGTGTTTACATATATTAATATACATACACACACAGACACACACATATATACACAAACACCTATGTGACTACAATATTTTTCAGCCATGAAAAGGACATCTTGTCATTTGCAACAGCATGAATGGATCTTGTGAGCAGTATGCTCAGTGAAATAAGTGAAAGAAAGACAAATACTGTTTGATATCACTTACATGTAGACTCTAAAACAAAACAGGACACGAAAAACAGAGAGTAGAATGATAATTCCCTTCTTTCCATTCTTCCCCACAAATGTCATGTAATATTACAGAATGCTGACAAGATAGGACTGTGGACTTGGCCCCTTTGACACCTCTATGTAGCAAGATTCTTCAAGGGATAGAAGTCTCACCAAATTGCAAACAGACAGGTAAACAAACATTCAACCATCATAGGTATTCCCAGTTAAATTATTGTACAATTTGTTACTATCTTCTTTTTAAGAAAAGAGAAGGAATTTGTTTTCACAAATTTCACTTACTAATCTTAGTCATGTTGTCACATTTTTAAAGTCTTCTGAAATATTTTTGTACCTCATTGTCCTCTATAATCATTTTTTCTTTAAAAGTTTTTAAAATTGTGAAGATCATACTTTTTTTCATAAAAAGTTTGAAAAGTCCCACACCAAATTAAAGAGCTTCTGTACAGCAAAAGAGACAGCGACCAAAACAAAGAGACACCCCACCAACCGGGAGAAAATTTTTGCTCACAACACTAATGATAAAGAACTGATCACAAAAATCTACAGAGAGCTGATGAGACTCAACAAAAACAAAGTAAATAATCCAGTCAAAAAATGGGCAGAAGAGCTAAAAAAGGAACTTCTCCAAAGAAGAAATGCAAATGGCCAACAGGCATATGAGAAAATGTTTAACATCACTTGTAATCAGGGAAATACAAATCAAAACTACAATGAGATACCATCTTGCACCAGTGAGAATGGCACATACTAAAAAAAACTAGATACAACAAATGTTGGCGAGGATGCGGAGAAAAAGGAACTCTCCTGCACTGCTGGTAGGAGTGCAAACTGGTCCAACCACTATGAAAAGCTGTGTGGAGATTCCTCAACCTGCTAAAGATGGAGCTTCCATATGATCCAACAATTCCACTCCTAGGTATTTACCCAAAGGACACAGAATCATTAATTCAAAAGGGCACCTGCAGCCCTATGTTTATAGCAGCACTATTCACAATAGATAAGCTATGGAAACAACCCAAATGCCCAAAAATAGATGACTGGATCAAGAGGATGTGGTACATATACACAATGGAATATTACTCAGCAACCAAAAAGATAAACTCATGCAATTTGCAGCAACATGGATGGAGCTAGAAGGGACCATGCTCTGTGAAATAAGCCAGAAAGAAAAAGAAAGATATTGGATGGCCTCACTCATACCAGGAATTTAGAAAACATAAATAAGGGACCAGAAAAAAGACTAATTATAATAAAGTAAAAATCAAAATCAACCAGCAACTATAAATCAGAGACACACTATGAGGGGGGAGAGAGGAGGAGGGATTAGGGTCAAAATAAGGGGAGTGGGAATTGTATGGGAAATATAACAAAAATGAAAATGCAGACATTGTGCAAAAATGAAAAATGATGTAAAAATATATAAAATAAAATTTAAACAATTTTTAAAAGATTTATTTATTTATTTATTTATACAAGTACTGGGTACAGTCAGAAGCATGGGAGAGTGAGAGAATTCACCAGAGCCAGAGCGGGGAGCAGAGCAGGCAGAAGGACCAAAATACACTGCTGAGGGGAGCAGTGGGCGGCAGGAGAGGTCTGCGCGCCATGTGGGACCCTCGCCCGGTGGCCGGGGAGCAGCCAGGGATCGAACCGGTGCTGCAGAGGCTGGGGGAGCTTCGCAACCCAGTGCTCAACCACTGTGCCACCAGGGAGGCCCAAATAAAATAAAATTTAAAAAAATAAGTTAAAAAAAAAGTTTGAAAAGTCCCAAATTGTATGAAGTAAAAATAAAAGTTTTCCCCTTCCAGATTCTCTTTCTCCCAATCCCTCTTTCTATATTGGTTGAATTATCTGCATTTTTTAGTCTTATCAGTTTATTTTTATGTATTCTCTTTCTCAGTTTCTTCTTGTTGACTCCAAGTTTTCAAATGCTATATTATATTTTTGTGTGTGTGTGTGTGTATTTATGTTTTTGTTTAAACACTTGAGTAATTGGTAAGTTATGGGAATATACATGGTAAGTTCAGATATTTTTATTAATTTGGACTCCCCTCTATACCATGAGGTCCCATTTGTAATGTTCCTGCTAGTTCTTGTGTATTATCTATTATCAATAGTTTTCATTTTTGCTTATTTGGTGAGCTGAGAAATGACATTTCCTTTTTGTTCTAGTTTGAATCTTCTAATGATATGGAAAGCTCAGCATCTTTTTATATGTTGATTGGCCATTTGAATTTCTTTTCCTTGCTGGATTTTGGATTATGGTCTCTTTTGAATTCCCACTGCAAAGGCCCTATCCTACTTTATACCTATAAAGTCGTTTACTATGGTACTGCTTCTTTTTCCAGTTTCTCCCAATTATTCCCAATGCAAAGATCTTATATTATTCTTTTCAAAATCTATCCATAGCTACCTGTTTAATAAACTTAAATGTTTATGACTTAATATTCAAGTCCCTTCATGACCTTGTCGTGGTGTAGCTCTTCATGCTGCTATTTTACTCCTCACTTCTCTTCCCCCTTCATCTTTATCTCCTATAAAATAAAAGAAATTACTTTTCTCCTAATATGTCCTGCTTTTCTGCCATTCTTCCACGTATTGCCTCAAATTGGAATGCCCTTTCCCTAAAGTCTGTGTAAAGTCCACTAATCCTTCCAAATCTGACTCAAAGGGCAGCTTCTTTAGGGAATTTCTCTCACCTACTCCTTCCTTCCCACTTGTCTCCCCATATATCTCTTTTGCTGTCTATTATCACAGAACTACAATCCTACAACTTTCTTTTATTAGAGGTTTTAAATTATTGAATGCATGGTATTGGCTGGCTTTGGTTTATATTTTATACCCTAATGTTCTTAGTATTGTATTTTGAAGATAATGGTGACCCAAATTATTTCAAAGTGGGCAGATTTGAAATCTCAATTATAAATTACTGGTTAGTTCTTTGACTATCTGACTACCATAAGAAGATACCTGGGAATAGTTTTGGCTGTTTATACCACATGCAAAAGAAAACATTCTATAGGTGTGGGGATAGTAGGAACTACATATCAATTTGATAACCTATGTCTAAGTGCTAAATGATTGTGACTGAGTGGACTTTCTAAGATGGTCTGAAGACTATAGTTACTATAGAATTTTTTTTTTTCTGCTAAGGTTTTGAAAGAAGACAGAGTTTGATTCAAACAATTGTCTGTATTTTTTATTGCAATAGGATATGAGTGTATATAGTTTATAAATGATGAGTTCAATTGTGTGTCTAGTAGGATAAATTTCATAGATTAATGCTAAATTGGCAGCACATTTTTTGGTTCTGATAAATATTTTCAATGAGAGTCATTTTATTCTTTGTATTCTTGATAAGGGCTAGGGAGGCTGAGGACATTGGGTAAGACACTATGCATGGTATAGTAGGAAATCTGCACAAGTAATTGTTTATGGTCTGTCTGCTCTGAGTTAATTTTCCAGCCCAAGGACACTTCCGGAGGAGCGCAGGGAGGCAGTGCTATCTGAAGACCAGCCTGAAACAGTGGGACAAACGTGAGGCCAGGTGTCCACGAGAGTGATAAGGAGCTCCCAGGCTGGGCATCAAGCTCCTTGCAGCAGTGAAGGTCTGCTTACTGTTAAACTGTCTTTGTTCAGCTCACTATAAAAAGCCAGCTGGAAATGAAAAGTGAAGGTGCTTTCTTTAGGGTGTTAACCTCCAATCTTTCCAGATTCCTGGCTATCTGATTAAAGCACACTTTAAAGATTCAATTTCTGTCTCCATTTTAATGGCATTTGGTGATGACAGGGGGCCTGAACTCTAGTCTTCCAGTTATATTCTGAAGTTCATATAAGAATTCATTTTCTTCAGTCTTGTATTCATAGTGAATCTCTTAATTTTTGTTAGCAAAAGTTAATTTCCAAAATAATATCTCCCTTATTTATATATGCTTTAGGCAATTACCTGTTAGAATTTGTTGTGCTCACGATTTGAAATATATATATATTCCTGAGGGAAATCTTGATGGTTTTCAATAAGTGGGAAAACTGCATGCACAAAAACAGTTATGTTCTCAAGGTATAGATTTAAAGTTTTTATACAAATCCTCAAATCTCTCTAGAGCCAAGAGTGACATATACAAAAGGGATGTATAAGTAGGGGGATATCTGTTACATTTTGGGATAGATTACCATGATGGGCCGTGTCGTCATAACATGACTTGTGAGTGGGTGTTTTTCTGGAAACAAGTCAAATACTTTTATCATACTACAAGTAGAAAAAGTACAAGTTGTGGACTTGGGAAAAGGAGGCTTTCCTGCCAACACTGGGCTCTTTGGGTGATCCTGTATAATTGCATTGTATATATATATAGAGAGAGAGAGAGAGAGATTATATATATATATATAATTGCATTGTGTATATATATATATATATAGAGAGAGAGAGAGAGAGAGAGAGCAGCCTAATTTTTTCAACATTTTGCTAACCATGCCTAACTACCAAATTAAAAAAAAATACTCATTAATTACCCATGGATAGTTCAGTCCTTGGGCTACAAGTTCCACTACTTTCTTTAAGGAACTTTCCTCTTTTGCTTAAAAAATTTTAAGTTTTTTTAAATATACAATTTCTGCCACTGACCCAGAAGCCCTCACTGTTTTTCTATAATGAGCTGAAGATATCCTAGGGAAGCCGAAACATCCTACTATTCAATTAATATGTTAGAATGTTCCAAATACATAGGTGCTTTACCTTATTTCTCTCCCCAAGGGTGTCGGAGAGTCACTCAGTCATGTAGCCAAACTAAGAAGAGGTCACACTGAACTGACCTCTAAGAACCAGAATGTACCAGTTAAGGAGGATCACCGGGTCTGCCCCACCATTGTTTGGACTATAATCAGGACCAAGCCTGGGAATACCCATTAGGAGGGGATGCCTACCCTGGAACAATGCTCCGTGAGTATGTGTCTGTGCTTGTCTTTGTGTACGTAGACAGATGTCAGGGGAAGTAAATCTTCAACAAGTTAGAAAAGTGCCATTTTGAAGGATTATAAGCACTTTCTACCATGTATGATAGAAATTGTGTTTTGTATCTATGGAAAACTTCCTTTTTGTGAGTTGGTATGTTAGATAAATTCTCATATAATACTAGAGAAGTGGTCCAAATGCTGGTGGTTGAATTAGTTTGTTTTCCCTAAATCTGGTTGTAGGCTGGCCTATGACTGGAAATATTATTTTAATTCCCAGATCTTCTTCCAGGAGATAATGAGGCCTTACCAACAATGGAAAGAAGATTGTGTGATGAGTTGGATTTTGACTAGTGGCATTTCTTCTAGAAAAATTTTTAGTCTTCAACAATGGAAGCTTTGGGAGAAAACTGTAAAATACTGTGATGTCTTAACTTTGGAGTTCAGGCCACATTGTGTGGATAATTGGGCATCTCCACCAAGCAGCCCTAATCTAAGGGAGAATGAAAGGACTGTTAGATCCTGGGCTCAAGGTGTGGCAGTGGGTGGGAATTTTCAATTGTGGGGGCCACTCTGATCCCTCTCCCTCAACTCCACAAAGAAGAAGTATGAAATAAACTCTGATTAGTCATTCAAAAAATATGTACCAGGCTTTTGCTAAGTATAAATGAAATTTTAAAGAAGAAGGAGAAAATAGACATAACACCCTTTATTAATCAAGTCTTATGATTAAAAAATGAAATTGAAACTGTGGTCAAGTATTATAACAGACAGAAAGTTAACTGATGCTAGTGAATGTATAGTAGGGATAGTTTACCGGGTCTTGAGAATTTCTCTGAGAAAATGACAATTGAATTGAAACTAAAATGTGACAAAGAAGTAACTATATAAAATAGTGAGATAAGAACATTGGAGGAAGGGAACATTGCTCCTATGGCAGAAGGAAGCATGAAGAATATAAAAGATGAAGAGAAGACCATGTGGCTGAAATGAAGTGTTGAGAATGTGGAGGCATGTAGGAGGAATACCAGGAAAAATTTTAGAAGTTTGTAAGATTTTTTTTTTAATTTATTGTTTATGCATACAAGAGCTGGGATATAGGCCAGAGGTACAGGAGGATGAGAGGATTCACCAGAGACAGAGTGGGGTGCAGAACAAGTGGATTGACTGAAATACACTGCTGAGGAGAGCAGCAGGCAAAACAGGAGAGTTCTGCTGTGCCACATGGGTTAGCTCCCTGGCTGGGGGTTGAACTCATGCTGCAGTGGCTGCCTATTGCTTCCTAGTGCTGAGACTTAATCCCTTGTGCCACCAGGGAGGCCGAAGTTTATAAGCTTCTTAAAGACTTTCATATTTTCTCTTGGAGTAATGACAAACCATAATTTTAAGAAGGAAAGGTGAGTTGGGTTTTGAAAAAGTCACTCTTCTCAGATTTCTATAGATTTTGCACTTGGAACTAATTGCATTATTAGAAAAGGGGAAGACTCTGTAAGTCAGTTACACTGTGGCTTAGACCCACCTTTAGCATTCTGGACTGGCAGTGGATTGGAGGAAGGGTTCTTTTGAGAGTCCTAGACATTTCTGAATGGGGAACCTGATCAATGCATGAACTTATATGGAAAGGAGACAAAGGTGAGTTATCAAATGACTCTTAAAGAGTGTGACTTTTTTTAGCAGTGACAGGCAGGTCAGATATGGAGAATTAGAACAGAGAGAAAGAGAGAGGTATCATACTGGATGACTTAATAAAATATTGAGCAAATCACATTTTTATATATTAGTATACAGAACTTTTCAATTTAATTCAATGTTTCTCTACAGTGACTGTTTAAGTTGCTTTATGCCATACCAGTGCATGAATTTACTGTAACTTCTTCAATCAATAGCTTAGTGAACATATGTATATTTCTAAGATTTTGTTGTTATATGCAATGTTGTGCTGCACATTGACATAGTTATAACATTGCATGTGAGCTGGATGTCCTTGAAATCAATTTTTCTAGGAATGGGGTGTTTGTGATAGTATATACATTTTTCTGTGTGATGGCAAGTGTTCACCTTTTTTTCTTTCTAATTTGATCTCTCATCTGCTGTAAAAGAGGCCTTGCCAACATTGAAGAGACAGTTTTCTTTTCATTTTTGCCAACATGATAAATAAAATTTGGATCTCATTTTAATTAGTATGTCTTGAAATAAAAAAAATTAAATTTGGAAGAAACCCTAGAGAGTATATAATTTAACCAATTCATCTTACAAAACTCATAGAGGCTATAACTTGGGTTGTACCCAAGATTTCAAAGCTAGTGAATTGCAGAACAGGGATTAAAATCCAGTTCGCCTGGATCTCAGCCCAGGTCTTTCACACTAAAACAAATTTAGCAGGGATGCCCACTGTAGTTTTCCTTCTGGAGGAACTAGAACACAGAACTGTGAGGACAGAGTAGGTTTCTAATCCAATGAAAGACTATTAGCTGTTGATTGTAGCCTGAAGGAGCAATTAATGGACCCAGCTTCCTAGAGATGGTTTTATTTTATTTTATTTTATTGTGAGAATGCCAAGGCCAATGCTGTCCTAGTACCAGAAGCTCCTCTGGAGAGGACATGGAGCTAAGGAAAAACATACTTGGTCATTGTGCTCCCCCCCAACCCCAGCATGAGTCTTTTGAGGTTAATCATTCTTGTCTCAGATCTTGAGACATGGGGATAAAGATAACTATCTTTTGGCTAGAAAAGATAGCAATGACTTATTGAGACATTTGACAGACTATAGTCCTATAGAGTATGGGAAGAAACTTGAGTGTTATTAGTTCTCCAGGGGAGAAGATTTTGTCTTCAGTTTCCTCTTGCCTTCTCTCAGTTCCTTTTGCACACTGTCAGCAAAGTCATCATCTTAAAGTCTTGTCTATATCCCAATTCTTCTTCTGACTCACACTAAGTCCAAAATCAATTTCATTTTCTATATAGCTTATTTTATTATAACCAACAAATGATGTTAATACAGGGAGAATTTGAGTGGGATGGAAAGAAATAAAGATATAACCAGTCAAAAAGAATTAGAACCAATAATAGTGGATCTGATAAACCATGAGAATTTCTCGTCTGCCTGCAGAATAAAACCAGAAGCAGGTTTGGCTTCAGATATTGTGCTTGGGCTCCACTCTTTCTTTCTAGACTTATTCATCTACTCCTTGCTTCACAGACCTTTCCCTGGTTAGATTGATCTGTTATTATTTTGGAATGTTCGATTATTCCTGCCTCTTGGACATTGCCACTTTCCCTCACTGGAACATTGCTTCTTCATCTACTTGAAATCTATTATGCCAATCCCTTTAACCACTGCCTGTACTTCTATTTCCTCAGGAACCACACATTTAATATTTATTACATATTGAAGTTATGATACTTATAAATGAGCACATATTTTGGCTATAACTGTAAAGTAGCCTTCTTTGTCAAAGAACTAGATACCATGCTTGTAGTGGCTTGTAATGGACCCAATTGGCCAGGTTGAACTACATTTCCCAGAATTCCTTTTCCTGCATGTTTCCAGTTAGAATGAATCACAAGAGAGATACTTGTGCAAAACTTGGTGTGCAGAATTGAAGCAGCAGTTATTTTGTAGCTCACACAGGGTGTAGCTTGTCTGCTGCCTCACCTTGTTGCTATTGCTGGCTTGGTATGCAACTACTCCACCATCTCCAGAGCCTCCTTGAGATGTGGTCCTGTGTTAGTTTAATCCAGGATAAAAGGACCCACTTTTGCAAAAAAACCCACCCTATAACACTAAGATCAGAAGCAAGAAAATTGACAGATACAAGTTCATTTTATGTTTGTGAGTTGCAGCCTTATTTTGCTTTCCCCCATTGTACATGCTTTTCCTTTCCTACTTCCCTGACTGTGAACTTCAAACTTCTTCATCTGATGCCAAGATTACGGTCTTATAGAGATTGCCCATCTACCTTTACAACTGTTTGATCAAATCTCTATGATACTTACCTTTTGGAAGACTGAGGCATATGATTAGCTTTTCATATACACATGGAGCAAATCCATAATTTGTGTGTGCATAAAAAGTTTCTTTCTTTACAATGTAATATGCCAGTGTAATAAATATATAATAATAGGGAAATTGAGAAATCATTACAGAGGAAAAGAAAGAAAAATTATGATAGAACTCAAAAAAAATCAGAATCATTGACTGAAAATATATGTATTATGATTAGCTAAAAGAACTAAAAGAAATCATAATAACAACTAGAGTAAGAAAATAAAAATAAATCAGAAAGGCAGGGGAATTCCCATAAAGGAAAATTAACATTTGGTAAAGACAGATGTTCAAAAACTTCCTCAGTTCCTGTATTGTGTATTTTCTTTTCATCGTGCCACTTAACAGTTTTGTTTAAGTTGGGTACAAACAACTTAATAAGTATTTATGTCATAACAACTTAGTGCTTTTTGGGCACTGCTCCTCTTCTCAAATTAGGAATTAAATTGGTCAACTGCTGAAAACCCAGCTTCAAAAAGATGGGAAATTTTTGCAAGAAATAGGATTATCTAGGGCCTCCCCGGTGGCACAGCGGTTGAGTGCTGGGTTGCGAAGCTGCCCACAGCCTCTGCAGCATTGGTTCGATCTCCGGCCACCGGCCGAGGGTCCCACATCGCGTGCAGACCTCTCCTGCTGCCTGCTGCTCCCCTCAGCAGTGCACTTCGTCAGTCTGCCTGTTCTGCTCTCCGCTCTAGCTCTGGTGAATTCTCTCACCCTCCCGCACTTCTGACTGTACCCCAGTGCTTATATAAATAAATAAATGAATCTTAAAAAAATTTATTAAAAAAAAGAAATATGATTATCTAATGTTGAAACTCTGAACTCCCTGCAGTGAGGAGTTTACATGGCATTTCATAGATGTTGCTAAGTTTCCCTTGACAATTAAAAATATTTCATGTACCCCTCTGAGTTTGCTAAGGCTTTCTGGGGCACCTTGGTATATGATTGGTAACTGCAGGACAAGGGCTTTAATTTTAAAAAATAATGGAAGGAGTTTTGGGTGAAAAAGAACATTTAACAGGAAGAATGTTTTCAAAAGAAGTGAAAGTGAGGACCAAAACCACAATGTAACATATTTATTGAGGACAGTGTCAGATGCAGGTGTTATGCTAGCTACAAAGTATATTGTGTGAATGAAGTGAGCACAGTCTCTGCCCTCATTAATTTTTAGTTTAGTAGAGACAACAGGCATTAGAAAAAAGTAGAAATTATGATAGATGATGACCATGGAGGTAAGAAAGCATAGAAGAGTCAACTTCAATTTAATTTGATGACCATACATCCTCAGTGACGTGTGTTTTGACTTGAGACAGGAAGGGAAAATAGATTTAGGCAGACGAAGAGTGGGCAAGAAGAGTGTTCCAAGATAAGGAATCAACATCTATGAAAAACCAGATATTAAGAAGGTCATGGCATGAAAGGCACAGAAAGAACTTCAGGATGCCTAGCATTAAAATTCAAGGAGATGGGTTGTACAGGATACACTTGGAGAGATAGACTCCAGAACTTGAAACACTTGTAAAACAGTTGATAGATTGGATAATACATGAATGGTGAAGGAAAGACTCTGACAGGTCTTAAAAATAGAATGACACTAACAAATTTATGTCTCAAAAGGATCACATTGGCTTCAAGAGGGAAGAACTGATTGTAGGGAAACAAGATGGAAGTAGAGAGATGAGTTAGGAAAATGCTAAATAGTCATGTGTTAGACTTGGTGGTGGTGGAGTGTGTACATGTGCAAATGTTGATGCTATTTCTCTAACCCCCTGAGAATGTGATATTGAATGGAATCCAGTGTACAAAGAATAGCCTAGAAGAGTTGTTCATAAACTTGAACATGCTTTAGAATCACCCAGAGGGTTTGCTAAAACACAGATATTTGAATCCCACCTCCAGAGTTTCTGATTCAGTAGGACTGAAATGGGGCAAGAGAATTTGCATTTCAAATTCCCTGATCTTGCTTATTTGGGAAGGAAACCTTGAGAATCACAGCCTTAAAATATGTAGTAACAAGAGAAAGGGGAGAAGTAGGGTAGAAGAAATTATAAATAGGGAACTTGTGGGTACTCAGGAATGGGCATTGCATGAATGAGCACAGGGAACTGAGGTGATGGTGCACGGGTGCAACGGTGAAGGAAACTGTGGGATGGGAGGAAGCAAATATTGTTTAAAAATGAACAATGATGTAAAAAAATAAATAAAAATGAAAGATTAAAAAAATAAAATAAAATTTATCATTTTTTTTAAATTGAAGTGACATTGGTTTACATTATTACTGATATTTTGAAAGTATAGGGTCTCCTTCCCACTCATGTGTTACCACCTTTGCATGTCCACCATCAAATCATCCATAGTCAACCACCATAGTCTATTGTGCTCCCTTTCCTCTTTGTTCTCACACCTCCCTCACCACCGTTTCTCCCTGGATGCTTTAATTCTATAGTCAGCTTTCAAAAGTTAGTTTTTAGGATTGTCTATCTGACCTTTAGTTTTGTTTCTCTGTATTCCTCCTATAAGTGACATCATCCTGTATTTATCTTTCTCCATCTGACTTATTTCACTTAGCATAATCACTTAGCACAATATACTTTGTACCTAGCATAACACCTGCATCTGACACTGTCCTCAATAAATATGTTATATTGTGGTTTTGGTCTTCACTTTCACTTCTTTTTAAAATATTCTTCCTGTTAAATGTTCTTTTTCCCCCAAAACTCCTTCCATTACTTTTTTATAACTAAAGCCCTTGTCCTGCAGTTACCAATCATATACAAAGGTGCCCCAGAAAACCTTAACAAACTCAGAGGGGTATATGAAATATTTTTAATTGTCAAGGGAAACTTAGCAACATCTATGAAATATCATGCAAATGGCATGAGTGTCTCTTTTGATTGTTGAGTAATATTCCGTTGTGTATATATACCACCTTCTTGATCTAGTCATCTGTTCTGGGGCATTTAGGTTGTCTCCATAGTTTAGTTATAATAAATAGTAAATAAACATGAGAGTGTAAGTTTTCTTTCAAATTAGTGGTTTTTAAATTTTTTTGGATGGATGCCTAGGAAAAGAATTACTGGGTCATATGGTAGATCCATTTTTACTTTTTTTTTAAAGATTTTTATTTTATTTATTTATACAAGCACTGGGTACAGTCAGAAGCGCGGGAGGGTGAGAGACTTCACCAGAGCCCGAGCGGGGAGCAGAGCAGGCAGAAGAACCAAAGTACACTGCTGAGGGGAGCAGCAGGCAGCAGGAGAGGTCTGCGCGCCATGTGGGACCCTCCTCTGGTGGCCGGGGAGCAGCCAGGGATCGAACCGGCTCTGCAGAGTCTGCGGGCAGCTTCGCAACCCAGCGCTCAACTGCTGCGCCACCAGGGAGGCCCCATTTTTACTTTTTTGAGACTTCTCCATACTGCTTTTTATGAGGGCTGGACCAGTTTGCATTCCAACGAACAGTGTAGGAGGGTTCTCTTTTCACCACATCCTTGCCAGCATTTGTTGTCTCTGGTCTTCTGGATATGGGCCATTGTCATGTGTGTGAAGTGGTATCTCATTGTGGTCTTAATTTGCATTTCCCTGATGACAAGTGATGAGAAACATTTTTCATGTGCCTATTTGCTGTCTGTATGTCTTCTTTGGGGGAATACCTGTTTAGCTCTTTTGCCTATTTGTTTTGATTCGGTTATATGTTTTCTTTTGTTGAGTTATATGAGTTCTTTGTAGATCTTTGATATCCTTCCCTTGTCAGGTGTATAGTGTACAATATTTACTCCCATTCAGTACAATGTCTTTTCATTTTAGTTACCTTTTCTCTCACTGTGCAGAAGTTCCTTAGTTTAATGTAGTCCCAGTTGTTTATGTTCACTTATGTTTTCCTTGCTGCTGGAAACAAATCCCTAAAGACATCATTTCTTTTTTTTTTTTTTTAAGACATCATTTACATCAAGTTTAAGGAAGGAGGTGGGAAGTAATAAAGCAACAAGTCTGAGTACAGCAAATGTTTAAAATTCACTGAGTATTAAACTGAACAGACTCAAGGATGCATAATGATATTTTGGGATGATGCTGAGCTTCCAGATGAGGTTGGTGATCTTAAATTTATTGTGATACAAATCTATCATTTCTTGGTGATTTTTTTTACAACAAAACTTAATTGTTCTGATACATGTGTAGAGGAAACAGACATTTGGGCTTACCCAGGGCTTCCTGGAATGGCATTACTAAAGGATGAAAAGGAAAAGTAACTGAAATATTGGGTTTTATATATAAGCTGGAATGGGAGGAAAAAGAGAAAAAGATTCTAGCAAAGAAAAAGTTTAAAACTACAGAGCCTAATGAATTGGGAAAATTGGCATATTGTGGCTAAATGAATGAGCAAGCTATCAGAGGCTAATTTATGATGTTAGGGATAATGCAGTTGTAAAGGATGATGAATTCCAGGTGGCCAAGGGAGTGGCTGACTAGATTAGAGTAAAGAAGGTCATTGGAGATCAAGAGTCAGGGTGCTGACATTAAAGGAATTGTTCTTCCCATCAATGATGAAGATAACTATCATGGTGGAAGAAGTTAAAGTGATGGCAGTGAACTGTGGTATCAAATCCTTCAATGAATGATGAACACTAACTAGGAATTTGGTAGTCTCCATTGGTAAAAAAGAATATGGAATAATAGCGTCAACGACATGAATGAGTCTCAAAGGAAGAAAGGCTTGCAGAAGAGAGTGGAGGAGAGTAGAGGAGTAGTGTGGAACTAGAGCAGCAGTGAAAAAAAAGTACACCCTGAGTCAGACCTTGAAATGGAAGAGTGATGGAGAATGCACAGACTTCCCTTAAAAAATCTACAGGGATAATAGAGTCCTCAGGGGAAGGCTAGTTTTCTTTAAGGAGACAGAAAACATTTAGTAAAGAATTTGAGGTTATAAGCAAGTATGTTAATAATTGAATGTGAGTTTTAGAGGACACAGTGGGAACATTTTAATTTATGGAATAGAAGCAGCATATTAGAGAAAACTGTTGGCAAGCAATCAATAAACTTGCCATAGCCTCTGTTCTTAATTTATAGTTTGCTGAAGATTAGTGAAATTGATTTGTACATTTGCTGAGATTGTCAATTAGTTCAGGAAAGTCATTCTCATGCTCCTTATATTCCAGCAGTTTTGGTCATGTTAATAGCACAGAGGAAAATTCAGAAAAAATGCTTGTAACTAGAATATTGATAATATAAAAGCAGGAACAGAATTTGTATTATCTTATACAGTTTAAGACTTATATTTATAAATTCCCATAAAAATCAATCCAGAAAATCTGAGACCAGTCACTTACATATGACTAATTTAAAAAGTTTAATGTGGTTAAGATTTATTAGATCCTTTTTATTCAAAAGGAAGCAATTATATTGAATTTATAATACTGCGATGCTACCCACCTGAAACTATACTTTAGAACACTACAGATATTAGTCTTTTAGAAGAATTTTATGTATCTAGAAAAAGAGTAAAAATTCTGCTTACATTTATTTTAAAGATTATATTCTAGTATAGGTGAGATTTGCAATTCTAAACTCTTCTAGAAAGCTATCTTCTGATTACTGTAAGAGGGAACAAGTGAGAATTTTATTTCACGTGCTCGTAGCTGAACTACTGACTGGAAGTGAAGTAGTTTCTCCATCTGCAGAGATGAGGGGGATGGCAATGATGTGATGGTGTTTATTGTATAACTCCTTCCTGGTTCTTAACCCCATCTTGGCTCTCTTTTCTTTGCTAAGGAAGTTGATTCCTGCACAATGCTTTTCCCAAACCTCTGTCCTGGATTAGGCCACTGGAAAGCATTGGTAGGGAATTGGGGCACTGGAGAAAGGGGGAGGTCAGGGTATTTCTTCTTCTCTTTTTCTACCTTGGTGGCATATCTAGAAGTACTTGTTTCTTCCCTGACCCCACACCTCCTGAATCTCACTTCTGCCAGGACAGCTCAGACCCAAGTTTCCAGTAATTCACCCCTTTCCCTACTCCCTCTACTTTGGAATGGTCACATTTTTTTTTCTGTTTCTGTTCTCTGGTTGACTCACTGGTCCCCATAAAAATCCATACATTGTGCAAAAATGAAAAATGATGTAAAAAATATATAAAATTAAAAAAATAATAAAAGTTTTTTTCAAGGAAAAAAAAAGTCCTCATTGCTGTACCAAATGATGTTGGTTTTAAATACTTCAAAAGGCTTCTGTTTTCCTGGTTGGACCTTGGCTGACATAACTGTCTAACTTATAATGCTATAATAAGACTCTAGAAGTATATATCAAGAAAATAGAGCCAAGACTCATAGGTGCTTACCACATTTTCAAGTGGAGAAAGCAACTTTGCCAAGCTGTCATGCATTATCCTTCTAAATGGTACCAGAAATAGTCACCAGCATCTCAAAAACAATGTATAGACATTAAATAGCTGCAACCACTTTCCCAACTGCCAATAAATCATGTTGGCTGAAATGAATTTTGAAAAGAATAGAGTAAAAGTTTTGGTGATTTGAATCATTTTAATAGTAGTTTGAGGAAAATAGCAGTCATCAGTACAATTCCCAACTCTGAAGTATGTATTGTCAGTTATAAGTAGCTCAAGTGTTAAGTATTTGCATTTTATGCAGGGGATGCTTTCCTGAAGGCCACCTAATAGTCAACACTCAAATAATTCAGATTAAATTTTCCATAAACCTGAAAAATCTTACAACCTGTTTTATTAGTAAAGCTGTGATAACTGCTTGTTGACTTCCTTCATGTTTTTTTTTTAATCCCATCTTCTTTCCATATTATTGATTTTGGCATTCTTGCACTGACACTAGTCCATATCTTGATCAATGATATACAACATGTTATACATATAAAAAATTAAAGTATGAAAATAGTGAATTAAAAATGATGCGGAATTTCTCGTACAATTCTGATACAAGTAGACAAAACATGATTCATGTGCTATGGATTCAAGACTATGGGTATTTACAGTTTTCTTGAAAGGGTCATCTATTAGGTGATATCAGACACATAGTTTATAATAAACTAGACTTGCCCACTCTGAAATCATAAAATTCTGGTGATTATTTACCAATTTGGGAGGTTTAAACATTTTTTCAGTTTTTATATAATTTTGTATCTTTGCATTGTATATTTTCATAGTTCATTTAACATAACATGAGAACCCAAATCACTGCAAAAAGTTTTGATGCTGTAATAACCTACAAGAAGTCAAGGGGGATACGTGTACCCATAAGTTTTTTTAATCATTATATAATTTTGAAAGGAAAGTTTAAGAGAATTCTTCTATTCAGGCATTGAGTAAAAATAGGATTTGATTAAATAGCATTTAGTAACTGTAAATATCAATGCAAAAAATATCATATACACAAATGTTCATCTTTGAATTTTACATTAACTCTACTATTCTTTTACATTTAATGATTAGAAATAGTGTTGAAATATTCATTGAAATGTATTCATATCTGATATTCCTCTTTATCCTGCAGCTTGTTTCCTGGGGAAGCTAAAACATGACTCAGTATCCATTGCTTTATTTTGTGGTTGAATGCAACGGTATAATAGAAAAATCAGGAATTCCTGGCTTTCAGTTTAAAAAATAAGCTTGTCATTGCAGAGGAGAAACAATAATTTTAAGGAAAATAATGCTTTAGAGTTTGAAGAACCTGAACTTTTGTTCTGACTTAAAAATCCAAAGCATTGAAGTACTTGAGGCATGAAGTTATGCCATGAATAACAGGTATAAAAAATTATTCCTAAACACTATTTTTCTTCTCTCAGACTAGATCAAGATCTCAAGTGCTGGACAGAGAGGTGGAGAGTCTGAAGAAGTCTAACTGTGTCTCTCTCACAGTGGACCTATCTATGCACTGCCACTGGGGGTTGGGAGGAAGGGGATGGAAATTAAACTCCCCAGATAGGCTTGTGTATTCAAGATCAGCTACTAAAGATCACTGCTCCTTGGTGGAGCCCATAAAGAAAAGCCCTCCTGAATTTCTAAGAACTTTGGTAGAAATGCCTATGTTGCATAAAAACAGAGAAAACATCTCCCTCAAAGTTCTCAAGTGCTGTGGTGGAGTGGCTACATCTTCCTGTTCATCCCCATCTGAGGCCTGAAAGTGAGAAAAACCTGGCACTGCCGGGACCTTGTTAGTTTAAGGAAGATGGCATCAACGTTTGGATCTCATCTCTAGAAACTCAGTAGTCACATTCATGTCTTTTGCAGTGCTTTCCAAAAAATTTGGCCCACAAGCTACAAGAAAGACATTTTACAGTGTGGCTCAAGACATATAAAATATTCAAAAAGAAACATTTGTGATATGGGTTTATGTTTTCTTTTCTTTCTTATTCTTTCATTTGAAAGTGTCTGGTTTGATCAACAAAACTGATATCATAGAATGAAATCAATATTTGTAAAACATTGGTACTTTCTAACCCCCTTCCTTGCCCATGGAAGAAAAATGAAGGGGTGGAGACCTCCAAATTGATTGATATTGGGACCAAGTAGAGATTCAAATTATACAAATATGGTCATATTTCATAAATAACTGGGTATATGGAAAAGAAATCTGTATCCACAATAGTATTCAGTACTTATACTTAATAAAGTACATTTGAAAATCAAAACTGAGTGGAAAGAAAGAATGCTAATATTTTGCTTTTCATAAGCAATGTGCTCTTTGGACAATTTGGCCTAATTTGGGTTATACTACTATCAACCTGGATCACCACTATCAACCTCCTGGAGTATCAACTTTACTCATTCAAAGCTGTCCTGGAGCACTGAGCATTTCTCAAGGACAAAGCAGGTGATGTTTTAAAATTCTTTTAAATCAGAGTGATATATGTTTTTTCTCATGCACATTGAAGGTATGATAAGAGAGAAAACGTTTTGCCAGGATTCATAAGGCCTGGAATATATTCACCTGTACAGTAGAGTTCTATATCATATTAATCAGTCTTTCCCCTTAACATTTTTTTTAAAGATTTTGATTTATTTATTCATTCATTCATTCATTCATTTATTTATTTATACAAGCACTGGGTACAGTCAGAAGTGCAGGAGGGTGAGAGACTGCACCAGAGCCAGAGTAGGGAGCAGGGCAGGCAGAAGGACCGAAGTACACTGCTGAGGGGAGCAGCAAGTGGCAGGAGAGGTCTGCGCGCCATTTGGGACCCTCCTCCGGTGGCCAGGGAGCAGTCGGGGATTGAACCGGTGCTGCAGAGGCTGTGGGCAGCTTTGCATCCCAGCGCTCAACCGCTGCGCCACCAGGGAGGCCCTCCCCTTAACATTTTTGTGTTCTTTCCTTATATTTATAATATTCTTGTCTGTATTCTCAGTGATAATAACCCCTTGGCAGACAGAGTCAAATTCAGCCAACAAAATTAGATTGTAGGCATTCAATAACATTAAATCACTTGGTCTTGCTGATCTATAACTTAAAACAAACAAACCAAACAAACCCAAAACATGGTAGATCTAGAAACAAGATTCTTAAGAATCCAGAAATATTGACCTGAGGCAAGTGGAGAGAATTCTTTATTTCTAACTTAGTCCATTAGGGCTGATATGACAAAAATACCATAGACTATTACATATAAACAATAGACATTTATTTCTCACAGTTCTGTAGGCTAAAAATTCCAAGATCAAGGTGCTATCACATTTGGTGTCTGGCGAATACCCGCTTTCTGGTTTATAAACAACTGTCTTTTTGCTGTGCCCTGACAAGGAGGATGAGGAAAGGGAGCTATCTTCTTTATAAGATCACAAATTTCACTCAAGGGAGCTCCACGATCATGACCTAATCACCACCTAAATGTCCCACCTTCAAATACCATCATATAGGGCATTAGGATTTAACATATAAATTTGGGGTTGATGGACAAGTATTTATTCTATAGCAATTTGCTAGTCAAAGAATGTCATGTTGACATACTACTGGGAACAGTGTGTCCTAACCTGTAGTGGGAAGAAAGTGACAGGGACACAGACTGGTGGCAAGGTTTTATAAGAATCCATGAGACCCAGAAAAAAGGTCTTTCTTTTTTTATATCAATTATCCAGGTGCTAGAGACTTATGCCTCAGCTCTGAAGTCTAGAGACTTATGCCTCAGCTCTGAAGTCTAACTATGAACGTGGGAAGAGCAAAACATTTTATGAAGAGACAGTGAAATAGAATAATTACTCTTGTCTTGAGAAATTTTCTACTTTTTCTCTGTGTTCCTTATCACACACTTTTGGTTAGGAAACCTTTGTTTTTCAAGTAAAGTGTGTTATATTTAAAAAAAGTATCTTATCCTAAATAGGAAGTCACACACTAAATGCCTCTAGGAGCCAGTTACGGAGCAAATAAATGGATCATACCTGATGTAAGAGAAAGTAGAGAAAATTATGGAAAACTGCAAAAATCTGTGTTCTGCCTAAAGACAAGCAATCACATAATTTTAAAAAAATCACTGTGAGAGCTTAAACGAACTGTGTAGCTGAATTTAGTTTTGCATTAAATCAAGAAATAAAGAATTCAGTTCATCTCAGAGAAGTAAGATGAAAATATGAATACAAGTGTCAAATCAACTTCTGGTGAACCAAACTTAAAACAAACTTAAAACCAAACTTAAACTAACTCAGGGCGTGGGAGGGTGAAGCTACTTATGCTAGGGGTGGTGTTCGGTGAGGTAGGTTGGGGAGGGTTGGTAGAAAGTTATGTCATTCATCTGGAAGCTTTTTCAAAATACACATTCCTTTTTCCTCCTACTCCTAGACTGTGATGTGAACCACTTGAATCAAAGCTAGATTTCCCAAATAAGAATTATTTGTATAATGAGCTACTGTCACCACTGCTGATAATATTTGGTATTACTTTGATGTGATGGGAATGTAAACAAGATTGAAAATCATTCCCTTTGAAGGTCATCTACTACAATAAGATTTTGACTCTTTTATAGTAGTCTTTTCTCTCTAACTCCAATATCTAGTTTCAATAAAGAATCAGAAGGAAATCTACTCTCATTTTTTAAAAAACACCATTTACTTTCCCTTGAGTCAATGTTTTGGTTTCCTCATTATTTCATATATAGTTCTTTAGAAAACTTCAAAACCATAAATCTGAAGAACTTCTCTACAGAGGGACGCCTCTTCATGTCCCCCCTCCAGGTGAAGAGAAATTTTTTTATTATTTTCTCAGATAGTACAGATATACTTCATGTATATGCAAGTGACGTATATGTGTGTGTGTGTACACACACATTTATATATACATATATAATGTATACTATTTTAAGGCAAAAAAATTGCCAGAAACTGAATAAAAGATTCAAAATAGGATTTTAAAAATTCTACTCACAGAATAGAAATACAGGTGTATGTGTAATAAGATGAAAAAAAAAGTGTTATTCTCCAGAATTCCAGATACTAGAAATGATAGACTGGCTTGTTTGCCAAGAAATAAATAATCAGGGCCTCCCTGGTGGTGCAAAGGGGTTAAGATTTCAGCACTGTGAAGCTCTCAGTAGCCACTGATGCCAATCCTGGCCGGGGAGGTGACCCATATGGCGCAGCAGACCTCTCCTGTCTTACCTGCTGCTCCCCTCAGCAGTGCATTTCAGTCAGTCTGCCTGTTCTGTTCCTCGCTCTGTCTCTGGTGAATCCTCTCACCCCCTGCACCTCTGGCCTGTAACCCAGTTCTTGTATGCATAAATAAATTGAAAGAGGGAGGGAGGAAGGAAGGAAGGAAGGAAGGAAGGAAGGAAGGAAGGAAGGAAGGAAGGAAGGAAGGAAGGAAGGAAGGAAGGAAGGAAGGAAGGAAGGAAGGAAGGAAGAAGGAAAAGATGGGCCAGAGAACACTGGCATCTACTTCTGCAGGGAGAAGTTTCTAGAGTAGCATGAGGTGAGGAGGCAGTGAAATAGAGACCTTTAGCCCTTCTTCCCTTCCTTCCTCCCTCCCTCCCTCCCTCCCTCTCTCCCTTCTCCAATCCTTTTCTACTTGAAGTAATATTATTTTAAATATTATACATCGTATGTGATTTAGGGGAGTAAGGTCACACCTCCTTAGATGTATGTAGCCACACCATACCCACCACCAAAGCACCCATATTCTTTTAACACAGACTTGGGCCTCTATCTCCCTTGTTCCCACACCACCCTCGGCCCCCTTTAGTAGACCTTTAACTCTTCAAGCCTCAGTAAAACCACTAAGCTCCTACTTTGTCACTAGGATGACTATACTTGCAAATGGAAAACAGTATTGTTCATACAAAGATTCTTTTTTATTTATTTATTTATTTTTTTAATTATTATTTTTTTTTATAAATTTTATTGTTATATTCCCCATACAATTGCAGCCCCCCCATTCTGACCCCAATCCCTCCCCTCCCGCCCCCGCCCCCCTAAAAGTGTCTCTGGTTCATAGTTTTTTGTTGATTTTGATTTTCACTTTCTTATAGTTATTCATTTTCCTGGTCCCTTATTTAAGTTTTCTAGATTCCTGCTATGAGTGAGACCATCCGGTATTTTTCTTTTTCTTTTTGACTTATTTCGCTGAGCATGATCCCTTCCAGCGCCATCCATGTTGCTGCAAATTGCATGTGTTTATCTTTTTTGAATGCTGAGTAATATTCCATGGTATATATGTACCACATCTTCTTGATCCAGTCATCTATTTTTGGGCATTTGGGTTGTTTCCAAAGCTTAGCTATTGTAAACAGTGCTGCTATAAACATAGGGGTGCAGGTGTTCTTTGGAATTGATGTTTCTGTGTCCTTTGGGTAAATACCTAGGAGTGGAATTGCTGGATCATATGGAAGCTCTATGTTTAGTAGGTCCAGAAATCTCCACACAGCTTTCCACAGTGGTTGGACCAGTTTGCACTCCCACAACAGTGCAGAAGAGTTCCTTTTTCTCCACACCCTCGCCAGCATTTGTTGTTGCTAGTTTTTTTAATATGTGCCATTCTCACTGGTGTAAGATGGTATCTCATGGTAGTTTTGATTTGCATTTCCCTGATGGCAAGTGATGTTGAACATTTTTTCATATGCCTGTTGGCCATTTGCATTTCCTCTTCAGAGAAGTTTCTTTTTAGCTCTTCTGCCCATTTTTTGACTGGATTATTTTCTTTGTTGTTGTTGAGTCTCATCAGCTCTTTGCAAATTTTTGTGATCAGTCCTTTATCATTAGTGTTGGGTGCAAAAATGTTCTCCCAGTTGGTGGGGTTTCTCTTTGTTTTTGTTATTGTCTCTTTTGCTGTGCAGAAGCTCTTTAATTTGATGTAGTCCCAGCTGTTTATCTTTGCCTTCACTATCACTGCTTTGGGTGATGTGTCTGTAAAGATGTCTTTGATGTGCAAATCACGTAGTGTTTCGCCTATATTTCCTTCTATATATTTTATGGTTTCAGGTCTTATGTCTAGTTCTTTAATCCATTTTGAGTTGATTTTTGTGTATGGTGTGAGGTAGTGGTCAAGCTTCATTCTTTTGCATGTAGCGACCCAGTTTTCCCAGCACCATTTATTGAACAAACTTTCTTTGCTCCAATGCATAGTCTTTGCTCCTTTGTCAAAGATTAGTTGACCATAAATCTGTGGGTTTATTTCTGGATTTTCTATTTGATTCCATTGGTCTGTATGTCTGTTCTTGTTCCAATACCATGCAGTTTTGATGATTATGGCTTTGTAGTATAGTTTGAAGTCTGGGAGTGTAATGCCTCCATTCCCTTCTTTTTTTTTCAGGAGAGCTTTGGCTATTCGGGGTTTTTTGTGATTCCATATGAATTTCATCAATAATTGTTCTATTTCTTTGAAGAATGACATTGAAATTTTGATTGGAATAGCATTGAATCTGTATATTGCTTTTGGAAGGATGGCCATTTTAATAATGTTTATTCTTCCAATCCATGAGCAGGGGATGTCTCTCCATTTCTTTGTGTCTTCTTCTATTTCTTTTAACAGTGTTTTATAGCTTTCTTTGTATAGGTCCTTTACCTCTTTTGTTAGATTTATTCCCAAATATTTGATTTTTTTTGTTTCAATAACAAAAGGGATGGTTTTTTTGATTTCTTCTTCTTCAGATTTATTTTTTGTGTATAGGAAGGCTACTGACTTTTGCATGTTGATTTTGTATCCTGCCACTTTACTGAACTGATTGATGAGTTGAATTAGCTTTTCTGTGGAGTTTTTGGGGTTCTCTATGTATAATATCATATCGTCTGCAAATAGTGATAGTTTGACTTCTTCTTTTCCTATTTGGATTCCTTGGATGTCTTTCTCTTGTCTTATTGCCCTGGCTAGGACTTCCAGTATTATATTGAAAAGCAGTGGTGAGAATGGACATCCTTGTCTTGTTCCAGATCTTAATGGAATTGCTTTCAGCTTTTCACCATTGAGAATGATACTGGCTGTTGGCTTGTCATAGATGGCCTTTATGATGTTGAGGTATGTTCCTTGTATCCCAAGAATTTCAAGGGCTTTTATCATGAATGGGTGTTGCACTTTGTCGAAAGCTTTCTCAGCATCTATTGATATTATCATATGGTTTTTATATTTCTTTTTGTTGATGTGTTGGATAACGTTGATTGATTTTCGGATGTTAAACCATCCTTGTGCCCCTGGAATGAATCCTACTTGGTCGTGGTGAATTATCTTATGGATACATTGTTGGATTCTGATGGCTAAAATTTTATTGAGGATTTTTGCATCAGTGTTCATTAGGGAGATTGGCCTGTAGTTTTCCTTTTTTGTTTTGTCCTTGTTCGGTTTTGGTATTAGTGTAATGTTGGCTTCATATAACGTGTTTGGTATTGTCCCTTTCTTCTCAATTTTTTGGAAGAGTTTGTGAAGGATAGGCACTAATTCGTCTCTGAATGTTTGGTAGAATTCATTTGTAAATCCATCAGGTCCTGGGCTTTTGTTTTTGGGGAGGTTTTTGATTACCATTTCAATTTCGCTGCTTGTAATTGGTCTGTTTAGGTGTTCTATTTCTTCTTTATCTAGCTTTGGGTGATTGTAGAGTTGTAGGAATTTGTCCATCTCCTCTAGATTGTTAAACTTGTTTCCATATAACTGTTCATAGTAGTTACTGATTATTCTTTTGATTTCTGCTGTGTCCGTTGTGATTTCTCCTCTTTCATTGATGATCCTGTTTATTTGTGCTTTCTCCCTTTTTTCCTTTGTGAGCCTGGCTAAGGGTTTGTCTATTTTATTGATTTTTTCAAAGAACCAGCTCTTGCTTTCATTGATCTTTTGGATTGTTTTTTTAGTTTCAATTTCATTTATTTCTGCTTTGGTTTTTATTATTTCTTTTCTTCTACTGGTTTTGGGGTTTTTTTGTTGTTCTTTTTCTAGATCTTTGAGCTTCGAGATTAGGTTGTTTCTTTGCGTTCTTTCTTGTTTCTTGATGTGAGCTTCTATTGCTATATATTTTCCTCTTATTACTGCTTTTGCTGCATCCCATACATTTAGGATATTGGTGTCCTCCTTGTCGTTCAATTCAAAAAATTTTATAATTTCTTCTTTGATCTCATTAGTCCAATGGTCTTCCAGTAGTGTGGTTTTTAATCTCCATGAGGTAGGAAAGTTCCTTGCCTTCTTTTTATGGTTTATTTCTAGTTTGATGCCTTCATGGTCAGAAAAGATGGTTGATATGATTTCAATCTTGGTGTATCTGTTGATGTTTGTCTTGTGCCCCAGTATGTGATCGATCCTGGAGAATGATCCGTGTGCGCTTGAGAAAAATGTGTACTCCATTTTTTTGGGGTTTAGTGTTCTATAGATGTCTGTTAAGCCCAATTGCTCTAGGTCCTCATTTAGAGCTTTGGTTTCTTTACTTATTTTTTGTCTTGTTGATCTATCCATTGTTGATAGTGGTGTGTTGAAGTCTCCCACTATGTATGTGTTTTCTCTGATGTCTGTTTTCAGAGAGGACAACAGTTGTCTGATATATTTTGGTGCTCCTTCGTTTGGTGAGTATATGTTAATGAGTGTTATTTCTTCTTGAAGTATTGTCCCCTTGATCATAATGTAGTGACCATTGGGGTCTCTTTTTATCTTTTTTAGTTTGAAAATGTTTTATCTAATATAAGTATAGCTGTTCCTGCTTTCTTTTTTGGTCCATTTGCTTGTAGGATTGTTTTCCATCCTTTAACTTTGAGCCTATTTTTATCTTTTGTAGCTAAATGTGTTTCCTGGAGAGAGCAAAAGGTTGGGTTTTGTTTCTTAATCCAGGCTGCAACTCTGTGTCTTTTTATTGAAGAGTTTAGTCCATTTACATTTAGAGTTAATATTGATATGTTAACATCTGTATTTGCCATTGTGTTTGTCTTTCCTTTGATTTTATTTATTTATTCTTTTAATAACTTTTTTTTTTTTGGCCTTCTTTCATTGTTATTCGTCCCTCTGAGGTTCTGGCTTTAGGACTCCTTGTAGTATTTTTTGGAGTGGGGGTTTAGTTGCAATGAAATTCAGGAGTTTCTGTTTGTCTGGGAAGGTCCATATTCTTTCTTCAAAGAGAAAGGAGAGCTTTGCGGGATAGAGTATTCTTGGTTGGCATCTGTTTTCTTGGAGTCTGTTGACTATGTCCCTCCACTCTCTCCTTGCCCGTAGTGTTTCTTCAGAGAAGTCTGATGTCAGCCTGATTGGTTTTCCTTTGAATGTTATCTGTTTCTTCCCTCTTGCCAGCTTCATTATTTTTTCCTTGTCCTGGATTCTTGGGAGCTTTACTATTATGTGTCTTTCTGTATTTTTCCTTTCGTCGTGGAAGTTTGGTGTTCTTCTTGCTTCTTGTATATCAATTTTCAGCTCCTTCTTCACATTTGGGAAGTTCTCTTCAATTATATCCATGAATATTTTCTCTGTTCCTACATCTCTCTCCTCTCCTTCTGGAATTCCTGTAACTCTTATATTTCCTTTCCTCATGGAGTCAGATAGTTCCCGAAGTCTTTCTTCGTTCTTTTTCCTTCGTACTTCTCTTTCCTTTTCAGTTTTGGTTCTTTTTATTTCTGTGTCTTCAAGATTACTTATTCGTTCTTCCATTTCATCTATTCTGCTTTCATTGCTTTTCCCAGAATTCTTTAGTTCTTCCATTAATTCTTTGATCTCCTGCATTTCTTTTACTTCCCTCTTTAGGGACTCAATTTCCTTCTTCTGACCATTGTTTTCCCTCTCTAGGGACTCAATTGCATTCTTCTGATCGTTGATTATTTTTCCCTTATCATTGTTTTCCTTTATGACTTCTGTCAGTTTTTTAATCACGGCAATTTTAATTTCTCTTTCTGGAAGGCTCAGAAGTTCTTCCAAGTTACTGTCGTTGCAATCTGGGGGCTGGTTTTCTTTTTGTGGTGTGCTTTTTCTCTGGAGAGTTGCTAGGTTGCGTGTGGTTCTTCTCCTCCCTACTGTCTGTTTTCTAATTTGCCGTATGCGTTGGGACACTGTGTTGTTGGGACTGGCCGGCATCTTGGGTGGGCTTCTCTGCTCCCCTCTGGTTCCTCCAGGAGTCATCTGTCAGTTTCAAGCAGTCTTTATTGGAGAAAGGTCCCTGTCCTAAAATGTCGATGTGGGGACACACTCCCCTGTGCGCCTGGTCTGCCCCGGCGGTGGGTTCCTGCTCCCCCTCTGGGCTTGGACTGCAGGCCAGAGGGGGTCTGGTGTGGGCGAACTTCCCCCGCTTACCTCTGGCTCCTGAGGAAGCCTTCTGCAGGTAGTCTTTACTGCAGAAATGTCCCTGTTCTAAAATGGTGATGTGGGACACACTCCCTGCGCGTCCGGTGTCAGGCATACTCTTCTGCGTGCCTGGTCTGCCCCGGCTGTGGGTGCTCGTTCTCCCTGTGGGCTCAGACTACTTGTTCGGAAGGGGCCGGGTGTGGGCTAACTCCCCAGCTGGCCACTAGCTCCTTCAGGAGCCTGTGCTGGCTTCAAGTCGCTAGGTGGCGCCAGAGATGTCTCCTAGAGCCCTTGGGGAGCTGATTTTCCACCCCGTGGGACAGGGAGCAGAGCGGGGATGGTAGGGTACACCTCAACGGCTTTGGGGTGCTGTGTCTGCCTTGTGCCCCACCATTGTGGGGAACCCACGCCCCTAATTTCGTGCCCCGGGTCTCAGTTCCAAAGCCCTCAGTTCCAGGACGCGGGCTGTAGCCCAGTTCAGTGGCGCGGGAATGGCGCCTTTTGCACCGCTCCCGTGCCTGGGCGCCTGGTTCCTGCTTACTCAGGGAGGGACCTTCACGTCAGTGAGGACCTCCGCGCATCTCCCCGCAAGCCTAGGTCGCAGGCGCGGGGACCTGGGCAGCAGCGATCCCGGTCTGCACTTGCTTTTCAAGAGCGCCGAGCGCGCCACTTTTCCACGCAAGCTTATGGGCAGCCCAGGCTGTGTGCGCGTCTCCTGGGGTCTTTGTTCTTCTCTAATGGCGCCCGGAGCCGTTCGCTCACCGCCGCGGCGAATCCTGCAGGGTTCGCCTCAGCTCCCGTTCACAGGGTGTGGTGGCTGCAATAGTTCCTTTCCACTCACAGTCCCGCTTGCTGCGTCATTTGTTCTTGTTGGTCGTTTTAGTTTGTTGTTTTCCTCCTCTCTGCCGGTCGGAGAGTGCCGCCTCTGTGGGCGGGGGAGGGGATCAGGGTTCTGCGCTTCCCTCCCTTCTAGTCCTCTTTTATGGCCACTTTCTTCTTCGGGTAGTTTGCTGGAGTCACCCGTTTATCTTCCGCGTCCCAGTTCTCACTGGGACCTGCCGCTTTTCCTCCCTATTAACTTTTTTTAATGGGAGATCTTACTCGCAGCGTCTCCTCGCCGCCATGTTGCTCCGCCCCCCATACAAAGATTCTTGAAGTCTACTTAACCGTGCAGATTTTTTTCTTGCACTTAGATTATTACTTCTTAAGTTATATCTTGAGAAGTTGGTACCCTTTATTCAAGCAGGTTTTCTTTTTAAGGCATTTTCACTCAGCTTCCAAGCTGATGATTCTAAAACATAAGAAAAAAATAGTGCCCTATTTCAAAATAACATTTGGTGACTCTTGGTTGCATCACAAGAGAATGCTGAACTTCTTATCGATACACAGCCTCTCATGATGACCTCATGTAGTTTTCTGGGCTTGTTGTGCATCATTCTCTCCTCCAACATTGCCATAAACCTTGTGTCCCAGGAATGAAGGGCTCACTGGTATTCCCCTAGTCACATAATGACAAATCCAGTGTTTAATTAGATTGTAGGGTCAGAAAAAATACCAAGTGAAAACCTGAGTTCATGAAGGAGAAAGCAAAATTTTTTTTAGGACATGAACACAGAATCTAACAGGTGACATTAATCTCTCTCTCTCTCTCTTTTTTTTTAGCAGTTTAGTTAGGAATGTTCACATGCTCTTTATTTTTTAAATTATAAAGAGGAGCATTTGCTCCCAGATCCTTGGATAAGAGTTGGATGCTGTATTGGTTTCATTAATTCATGTGATATAAAAACTAATCTCATAAATCCAGGTTGGAAATCAGAGTTTTCAGCCTTCCTATTAGCAATAGTGTATTACTTTTTCTCTATAGCCATGGCAACCAGTTCTCTGCAAGTTATTTTGGTGTAGTTCACATAGGGTCTCTTTTGTGGAGAGCTGCAAGCAATTCATTTTCCTTAAAAAATGAACTGAGTGAAATGAGATTATACAATATGAGACTATCAAGTTGTATTATGTAAATGCAAATAAAATAAAATATATTCACTCTAAAGTGCCATCAGGTACTAAGAGGAGCCTAATAGAATTTACACAAATTCTCATAAATAAACCTCCTCAGGTTATCCAAGTCCTCAGGTTAGAGGTGAAGGACTGTGAACTACAGTCTTTGACATCTCATGAGATCATGGTTAGTGTTTTTTTTTGGATTATTTTATACAGATGTCCCTTAATATCATTATTCATAAAATGATTGAAAACTTAAAAAGGTTTTTGCTTCAGCCATTGGTGTTTAGCATACAAATTTTATTTGACTAGCTGAATTTTGCTGGTTTGTAGATGAGGAGGGTCATTCTTAGGTAACATTAGATAGTCAAATTCTTGCCAAGATGTTGTCATTGAAAAATGATAGTAATATTGTCTTTCATTTAGTGGAAAACGATAGATATATTGTAATCCTACTCAATTAGAGGTTCCATATAGTAAAAGATTACATTATGTAGCATTTTGCATTTTATTTAGTAGTCCAGGTAAGGTCAGTCAAGTCTTTGAATACTAAAATTTGAATGCTAAAAACCATAGTAACCTTTCTCCCTGGATAAATTGGATAATGTTAATCTTATGGGAAAAAATGTAAAAGTTTTCAGTTAGTTTTAAGGTCAGTGTTTAGATTTTTTTTTTCTTTTTGAACTTCCCTCCTTTATTCTTTCTATGATCTGTATGCATATAAGTGGATGTGTAATATGTGTAATAAATATGAATGTTTATTACTTTTGCTTTTAACAGAAATTTATTTTATTTCAAGTACTTTAATTTTTTAATGAAATTGTTCCAAGTATGTGTTTTTAGATTTGATTAATTCAGTAGATCAGAAATGTTACAGTGCTTCAGAGCACATTCCTGTTATTTTTAAATAGCAAATAATTTTGTTTTGAATTTTATTTTAATTTTTCCCCACAACCATTCCTATGCCCCTTTGTCCCTTTTTCTCCCCTCCTCCCTCTTAATCTTAGAGCCCTCAGGATATCTGTGATATCCAGTAATTGTTAAAGGTGTTTTATATCTATTAATTGTCTGTTACATGAATGGCCAATATTTGTTTTCATCTTTCTGACTTGCTTGCTGCACATAATTATTTCAAATTCCCTCCATTTTGTTGAAAATGGCTGCATTTCATCCTTCTTGTTGGCTATGTAATATTCCTTGGCGTGTATGCATCATATCTTTTTTATCCACTCACCTGTTGAAGATTTAGGCAGTTTCCATGTCCTAGCTGTGGTTAATAATGCTGCTGTGAATATAGTGGAACATATGGATTTTTTTGTTGTTGTTGATGGTTTCATAATCTGTGGATATATGCCCAAGAATGGGATTGCTGGATCATATAGTGTTTTTATTTTTATTTTTGACTTTGTTTTGTATCAGTTTTGTTGTGTGTGCCTGGAGGAGGTGCCTGGAGGAGGTGCCTAGAGGAGGTTTCATAATCTGTGGATATATGCCCAACACTGGGATTGCTGGATCATATAGTGTTTTTGTTTTTATTTTTGACTTTGTTTTGTATCACTTTTGTTGTGTGTGCCTGGAGGAGGTAGCCTAGAATCTTCACCTCTCACACTCATCTTCAATCTGCTACTATCTTGCTTGACTCTAAAATTTAATTTTCAATAGCTGATGTTAACAACTGGGTCATAAGAGTCCTGGCAATCTAGCAATCTCCTTGCATAACCTGGTCTGAGCCTGCTGATTGCAGGCAAGAAAACATGCTATGGAGTTTGAATGTCATTTTCTACTGCTAGCATTTCAGTGATTTGGCTTTGAGTATGATTGTAAACTTGTTAGTTCCTTTCAGAAATTAGAATGCAGATAATTAAGCAAATGAATAAGAGCTGGCCAAAGTCTGTGACTGAAACACCCAAATCCTGCATACTTTGATTCTTAGATGCTTTCCTTCCCCCCATGCCACATTAGAATATCTCTAAAATTGGTATGTATCTTGTTACTATGAAATATGCACTTTCTCAGTTTACTTTGTAATGTTTTTCTCTGGTTCCTAAAAAATAGTGCATCTTAACAAGTTATGATACTTTAATGAAATGTGACGCATTTAATGAAATGTGACATTTTAAAATATGAGATGATTGTTGATTTGACTAGACATTTTCAGATTATTTTTCCTTATTGGCAAATGTAAGAAAGTTCCTTCATTTTCTAGGAGTTGAGTCTCTTAAGATTAATTCAAAAAATCTTAGAACTGTGTTAGCAAGAATAAAAAGCCCAGTCTATCAAATGAAGGGAGTTGACATTAAAATGTTCTAATTCTTAAAGTCAAAACTATTATGTTTTGAAAAGAAAACATCATTATTTTTCTCTTCATCATAGCTTCAACATTAACATCCATTGTGTGAAGAATGAAACATGTACTAATCTGTTGCTTGTAGTAATTGACTATATCCATTTAGTGATGGTAAATAAGGGGTTGTTAATGCAGAAAAAGCCCGTAGGTGACATCTGAAACATAACCAAGTATTAAGACCCAGAGAGATAGAAAATTGCCTTCAGTTCAATTCTGCTGCCTAGTCATTCCATCTTCTGATTTTAGGAAAAAAACCATGTTGATTTCATGTCAAGGCAGAGAAACAAATAGGGAGTTCTATTTTCTCTTTGCACATGGTGTGCTGTGGCAAATTATTTCACTCATATCATCCTTGTACACATTAATGGAATGAAAGCTGGAAAAGCAAAAGGGTGGTGATTTTTTGTGTGTGTGGAGTTTAATTGTTGGTTCTTGTTTTCTCTCTCAAAATAGAAAATAATTTTACTTTATATTGTTCCTCTGTTTAATGGCTCTACATATCTAAAAAACATATTGGAAGATTACAGAAAGTATAAAAATGAATATTAAAAACCATACATTATGATCCCATCATGAGGAACACTTTTTGTGAATATCTTCTACTTTTAATTCTTTTGATTGACATTACCATTTTAAGAGCATTAACATTTGTAAGGTTTTATAAAATGCCTCCAGGAATTTGGACCAGTTTACATTATGAGAGTGCCTATTCCACTGTATATGAGAGTGCCTATTCCACTGTACCTGTGCTAACATTGAATATTGTCATTTAATTTGCAAATTTAAAAGCAAACAATGGCACTTCATTGTTTCAATTTGCCTTTGTCTATTTGATTAATGATGCTTTGATAAAGGTTGCACTGCCATGCATCTGTTCATTAGCATATTTTTTGTCATTACTTTTTCATGTTCTTTGTCTACTTTTATTTTAGAATGTTTACATTTTACATGGTGATATATAAAAACATCTTTATGTAAAGGCTAAAAACTCTTGCCTTATATATTTCAATATTATTCTGTCCAATTCAAGTTTTATCATTTTTTTAAATAATAGAAGTAATAATGCTCATGATGGAATATTTAGAAATGATGAAAAGTAGACAGGTCAAAATAAAAGTAACAATAATCCCTCATCTAGAAATATCTTTATTTACATTTTGGGAATTTTTCCTTCTGGCCTTTCTTTGCTTTCATACATCCACAAGTACTCTTTATTTACAAACTCAAATGTATTTATATCCAAATTTTTAATGATTCTATTGTAACCAATTATGAAAATGGCATTTGCTTATATAAGTTTCATTTCCTTCAAATGTAGACCCTAGGACAAGGACTGGCTTACCCAAAAAAAAGAGGGCAAAGAAGCCCTGGCTATTCAAATGGTTGAGCTACAATGAGCCACTTTTGATTTATACAGTTCATTCCTTCCGTAGATCACCAAATGAAGAACAAACCAAAGGGGCCAGGCTCCGTTGATCTTTGTTTCACACACTGAAGCAGAAAGACCAGGAAGACTACAGCCCAAGTTGTAGATCAAATCTACACTGCTTCTAGTAGTCTTCTGTTCTGCAGCTCTGTTCTCATGTGACCAGGGAGAAGATTCCACACAATATCAGAATATAGGAGGTGATGAGAAGTTGTCCTATGATGGTCAGTAGGGAGGGAAATGGGAAATGTTCTCATTTCTATTCCTAACAGACCTCCCATCCTCTGTTTTCCACATGGAACACAGAACATTCTACCAAGACTCTAAGTTGCAATTCAATCATTTGGATATTTATAAGATCAAAAGTTGTCACTTTTTTTGTCCTGCAGCAGGTGGTTTATGTATAAGTAGCCCTAGGAAACCAAAGTGATGAAAGAGGGAAAAAGAATCTGGGAAGTATGAAAAAACCAATGAAGTATGAGTGAATTAATGGATTGAAACTATCGTTCAATATTAGTAGTGGCCCTCCGAGGAATTGTATAGGTATGCTATGGGACTAAGATGTTGGGGTGTTTCTTTCCCAATTCTCATCCCTTGTTGCTTGTGAGTTGCCAACATTGATTCCTTGACCATCCCAGGAACTTGTGCATGTGGGTAAAGCATACTCCAAAGACAGAAAACCCTTAGGCAGAGAAATCAAGAGACAGTCTTGTCTTGACTTTGTAGTTGAGAACTGCCAGGAGTTTGGGAACTGCCCTAGCAGCTGCATAAGTCAGAGGAAGACAGAAAGGAAGCCATGATGCAGAAAACTAAGTAAAACCAAATATTATAAGAGATGAACACCTTAATTTTATTATGATGTGCTAATATTTTAAAACATTCCAGTCATATTTCTTTGCATTTTCTTCAGTGATTAGATGATACAATATATTTAGTTATACTTTCTGTTTTTTTAACCCTATATACCATTTAATAATTTTTTTTAAAGATTTATTTATTTATGCATACAAGAGCTGGAGTACAGGCCCGAGATGCGGGGGGGTGAGAGGATCCACCAGAGACAGAGCGGGGAACAGAACAGGCAGACCAACTGAAATACACTGCTGAGGGGAGCGGCTGGTGAGACAGGAGAGGTCTGCTGCGCCATGTGGGTTGCTCCCTGGCCCGCCAGAGATCGAACTCGTGCTGCAGAGGCTGCAGATTGCTTCATAGTGGCTTGCTTAACCCCTCGCGCCACCAGGGATGCCCCCATTTAATAATTTTTTATCCATATTGTAGGGGCAGGAATAGGGCACAGAGCAGGTTTTCTATGCAGACAGGGTAAAGGAGGAGAGAGTCCTGGAGCCCTCAGTGGCTTTTCAGGCTTTTATTGGGATTTACCAGGTACACGGCAGGCAGGGGTGCTAGGGGGCCTGGAGGCTGCCAGGCCTCCCAGCCTCCAGCAAGTCTTCACTCTTTCTGGGCTCTCCGATCTTCTCTTGTGGTTCTGCTTCTGCTTCTCGCTTCTTCTCTCTGCTCTGCTTCTGCTGGCATCCCCATGACGCCGCCCTTAAAAGCCCAGTCTTAGCCCAGGTGAATCCCATCTACCTATGCCCACACCCTACTCCAGGTGCCTGCCATCAGGCATGCATTCTGGACCCCAGGGTTCCGTCATTTGTCCTAATGGTGGGAGGGCAGAAAAGCCTGATACTTTCTACCATACCCTACACATATTATTACAAGTCCTTGTGAGCACAATTTTTTCCTATTGGGGTAAAGTTTATTTGGGGTTAAATATGCATGAAGCAGAATTATAAAAGTTACAGTAAATTCTAGAACTACTGCTTAAAAACAGTATGCTTTCACTTATAGGTGGTACATTAAATAACAAAACAAACAAATGAACTAAATAAAACAAAATGGGGGCCTCCCCGGTGGCGCAGCGGTTGAGCGCTGGGTTGTGAAGCTGCCCACAGCCTCTGTGGTGCCGGTTCAATCCCCGGCTGCTCCCCGACCACCGGAGGAGGATCCCACATGGCGCGCAGACCTCTCCTGCCGCCCGCTGCTCCCCTCAGCAGTGTACTTCGGTCCTTCTGCCTGCTCTGCTCCCCTCTCTGGCTCTGGTGATTTCTCTCACCCTCCCGCGCTTCTGACTGTACCCAGTGCATGTATAAAACAAAACAAACAAACAAACAAATAAATAAATAAAACATGCCTCTCTCTCTCTAAAAAAAAAAAAAAAAACAACAACAATAAATAAAACAAAATGAATTTTTAGACTCTAAGGCCAAATTAGTGATTACCATGAAGGGAAGTGGATTGGGGAATGAGTAAATTGGGCAGAAGTGTTTAATTATATGGTGAAGGATAGAATTAGAATTTTAGTGGTGAACTTAATGTAGTATATACACATTCATTTATAATGATCCCCACATGAAACCTATATAATGTTATAGTACAATGTTACTTCAATAAAGAAGTTAAAAAATAAAATAAAAAGAGTTATTGTTTAAAATTATGTGAACATTTGGTTTAGATCATTAGTTTAAGGGGGAGATAAAACTATGTAGGTAGTGGGGAAGGATTCATAGTGGAGAAAAATTTTAAACTGGATGTTGAAGGACTGAGTAAAAAATAGCTTAGATGTTTAGGAGAGGATCATTAAATTAGAGCACAGGGGCAACATGAATATAGATTCTGAAACACAATTTGCAAACTCTATTAGGCGACTGTGATAGGCAGAATAATACCCTCTCCCCAAAGAGGTTCTCTTTCTAGACCCTGGAACCTGTGAATATGTTTCCTTACATGGCAAAAAGCAGTGTAGGTTGCAGCAAGAGGGTGCTCATTAGCTGACTTTTAAATAGGGAGTTAGTCTGAAGACCCAGGTGGGCCCAATGTCATCACAAGCGTTCTTATAAGCGGAAGTGCACGGAGGAGAGCAGTCAGAGTGATGGGCTCTGAAGTGAGAAGGACAGTCCCTACTGCTGGCTTGGACACTAGAACAAGTGAGGAGGGCACAGGCCAAGGAGTGTTAAGGCCCCTAGAAACTGAAGAGCACGGGGAGACAGGTTCTCCCTAGAGCCTCCAGAGGAGAGCCTCCAGAGTGGAACCCTGCCTGCCAACACCATGATTTTCGCCTCGTCACTGCCCATACTGATTTTGTCTGGAAAGAGGTGAGTCCTTTTAATTTCCATATTTGATTTTTTTTCCAACCAAGAAAGTTTGTGTTTCGTGATCCTCTGTTCCCATCATTAGTGCCCCTTCACTTAGTTACATTCACTTAGCTATGTTCATTTCTGCTGTCTGGGTATTTTTGAAATCTTTCTGTTGTTACCCTTTTTATCTTCCACATTCCAAGAGGGTTTCTCAGTATTGACTTCCACATTTCTACTTTTATTTTCCACGGAGCCAATTATTTTTAGCTGTTACATTTTTATATTTCTTTGTAAGATGTCCATATTTCATCCTTTATTCTGCGCCATTTCTTAAAAACCTCTATTCCATAGTCTTGTCCCCCAACTTAATCTCTTTTTTCTTTCTGGATCTTTTGGTAAGTCATGTTAAAGGCTTGCATTTCCTTTCACCCATTAGAATGATGTTGCTGCACATTTTTTTGAGCCATTTTTCCATTAACTCCACTCCTCTTCTATTTTCCCTGTTGCCTACATGGAACTTGAAAACAAGAGAACAATTCAGCTGTAATATTTTCCATTAAGATGAATTCAAGAAATAGTCTTGGGCCAATTTTCTGTCTAAGAGGTAACATGGAAAAGCAGAGAATGTGCAACAAATAATGTAATTAGTGGGTTTCTGTAATCAGTTTAATAAGAGACAGCTGAGATGGGTGGGCAATGAAGGCTTCATCAGGGGAAGTAATTTAAGCTGTTCATTGAAGGGCTCAGTAGAAAGTGGCTTAAAGTTTCACAAATGAATCAAGTAATATATTTCTGAATTTCAATTAGAACTTCTCATTTATCCAACTTATATCTTAACTTTCCTTCTTTTATATCACCCACTGTATTTCTAAACCACATATGGGTAATTTTATTGATTGATTGACATAAAGTTGAATTACAAGTTTTAAGTGTGCATCATTAAAAGTCAACATCTTACATACTACACTAAATTTGCCTCTATTAGTCCACTTCTACCTGCCATACTGTTGACTGCTTTGACCCAATATGCCTGCCTTTCTTCCCCCTTCCTTTCTGGTACCCACCAATTGGGTCATTTAGTAACAAAAGCTTATTTTCATTATACTTAGTTCATTTTTTAATCTACAACATATGCGTCAAGTCATGGTTTGTTTTTGTCTGACTTCATGAAGTAAAATACCTTTTAATTTACTGTCAGTTCATGAGTTTGGATGTTTAAACCATTCATTTATTTTTGATTTAAACAAGAAAGTAAAATGAGTTTCTAAAGACTTCACTGGGTTCTTTTTAAAATCAGCTTTGTCACTTAGCAACACTGATAGCTCATTTGGGATTGCATGTTTTGTCTTAGAAGCATTTCATACATATAACTTCATGATTTTTATCCTAATCATGTAATATATAACGTTTCTGGGAATTGTTTCTTAATTTTGTTGGTACGTGCCCATGATGTGTCTTTTTGTTGGTATGAACTTTAAGTGCAAGTTCATGTTAGCTTAACATTATATGTGCGCATCTTGGGAGTCTAGAGAATGCTTTTCTGAAGAGAGGTTGTGTGTTCCTCGTGCTGGGATACAAGTGCCACAACCAACCTAGGACTTTAGTCTGTTTACCATATCCTCGGGCTAATGGGATAGTCTCAGATCGATCTCTGTCATGGAGCTGGCCTCAGGTTAGTCATTAGGATTCTAGGGCTGAAGGGTAATTTCAGTATTTCATGTAGTTTATAATGGCTTATTTAATCATGGGTACTTCTTTTATCGGTAAAATGTATTCCCCTGCACTTACTGTAAGTATCTTTTTCCTTGACATTTTGCATTACTATTATGGTATGTCTCGATGTGACTTTACTCTTCCCTGGTAGGTTCTTGAAACACAATTTTGAATGGAAGATGCTGATTCTGGCAATTTATCCTTTCCTCTCTCTTTGAATATTTTTCTACTATAGTTGTTCATTTTCCTTTCCTGAAACTTCTATTTTTGAAGTCACTTTTGGTATCTTTTGAGTGTTTTCATACTGTGTTCTGGTAAATTACTCCTATCTTCTAATTCTCTGGATGTCTGTTTCATCTTTCACTATAGCCTTCGTTATCTATGTCTATTAAATTTTTTTCACTGACCATACTTTTCAAAAATATCTTTGTGTTCTTATTTTCTTCTTCACTTGCTTTGTTTTCCTCTATTTTAACATATTGTTTTGCTCTTTCCTGAATGGAAGTTATTCCTTTATCTTTTCAAGCATCCTGAGGATATTAAGTTTAAAGACATTGTAAGAATATTTCATCAATTGCATAGTGAGTTCATGTTCTTGTGTTTTAATGTTGTGTATGGTTTTATGTGGAAAGTTTTGTCCTACCCCTTCGTTTTTCTATTCTGTGAGTCTCTAGCCTAAAATCAGAGTTTCATGGTCCTTTTTGGACTCCAGTCCCATGGTGAAATGATATTTCAGATCTAGTCACAGATTTGGTGGGTGGTTTGATTCATTTTTTGATCTTTAGATTCTGTCTGTGACCTCTTTCCTTCTTAGCCTCACAGCCTCCTCAACACTATAGCCACATGTGGTAGCTGGTAACCATTTTCATTTAGCTACATTTCAGAAGACTGTTTATATGGCACCTCCAACTCCTGTCTTCAAACAATGAATCAAGCTAGAGTGCCCCCTTTTCACAGGGAGTACTTTTAATCTCTTAAATGATAGGGGCTAGATTTGTAGCAGCCACTGCCTTCCAACATTCAGCAGGTCCTAAGCTTCAGGGCTTTGTGTTTTGTTCTATTTCCTAAAAAGAGGTGTTTATCTAGGTTTTTTGTCTATGTCTTTTTGCCTATTTGTTTTAGTACTCTCTTTCTGTGTTAAGAATACAGACAGCTTGTTCAAGTGTGAATGCATATCATTTTGACCAGAACTCTTAGCTTTAGAATCCATTTTTAAACTACCGGTGTTTACCCTCAGTATCCAGTTATATATGCATTTGAAAGTAAAGTGAAATATTTTTGATGCTGGCATAGCATGCAAGATTAGCGTATTACTTTACCCTGGTGTTCTTGGTGTCTGCATGGCCCTCTCCTGGATTTATTAATATCTTGATTTGTCCACTCCTAAATATCATAGATGTAGACCAGTAAAATAAATCTTCCTTCTGGTCTAACAGTGAAATTTTAGAGGTGGAGGGGACTTGAACAATTTTCTGTTCCTTTGTGGCTTTGGTTTAGTGAGCATGATTATCTTGATTTATCTGAGTCACGTTCATTTAGGGTGAGTTATTCTTCCAATGGTTGTTTGTGTCTCCAATTAGAGTCCAACAACCTGTAGCCAGAGTTATAGGAAGAAATCATGTTTAACTGCCCCTCAGCATTCAGCCAGGATGCCTTCTTTTTCTTGCTGCTGTAGAACAGTGTCCAGTAGAAGATATTTAGGTTGTGCTTCAACTTTGACCTTCAGCCCCTGGGAGGTCTGCTCTGCCTTTAGACTGGTCTGCTGTCTCATAAGCCTCATTATTCACCCTTGATTTACACATTGCAACCACAACACTTTTTCTTTTAGGAAGATTTTTATACCTTTTTTTTTTTTTTTTTGAGGCATAACTTACTGACATTTCCTTTGGGGCTTATTTACTTCTTGGGTTATTGGGACTCTTGTGTTCTATCTATGCAGGTTCTTTTATGATGTCTCCCAGGCCACCACTCTTGTCTGAGATGAGGGGCGGGGTGAAAGAGGGATGATAAAGGGGCTGACATCAAATGACATCATTAATATTATTATAACAGCAACAGAGCAAACCCTTTAGAGGTTTGGCAGTGTTTCCACATACACCATCTTTATCTCCTCTGTTCATCTTAACCTCCTTGGATCCTCACAATAGCCCTGAGTCAGGAGAGGCAGCAGTATTTTCACTGGGCTACAGATGACAGGCTTGAAGCTCACAGAGAAAAATAACTTGTTGAAATCACAGGACTATAAAGTGTCAGAGAAGAGGCTAACGTTCTGTGCTCATTCAGTAACATTAGCTGAGAGGTAAGCTATGTGGTATGAACCTCCTTTATAAGAAAGTGGGGTCCTACAATAGCACAGACATAATTGAAAGTGAGTCATTTCCCCATTTCATGAACTTATTAATACTATTAGCAAATTGATGTATCTCTGAAAATAGGCAGATGCATTTATCTCCCTGATTTTTCTCTGCTCTGGTGCTGCTTGACTTTGATCATAACCATAACCTGGAGTAAGAGACCATGTGCAGACATCTGCTACTTTTCATTATTTTTTTGGATGTTACTTTACAGGCACATCTCAGAGATATTGTGAGTTAGTTCCAGACCATGGCAGCAAAGCGAATATCACAAGAAAATGAGTCACACAATTCTCCTTAGTTTCCTGTATGTAGAAAAGTTATGTATTTTCTATACTGTAGTCTATTATGTATACACTACATTATGTCTAAAGCAATATACATGCATCAATTAACAATACTTTATTGCTAAAAACTGTTAATCCACATATAATCCTTCAGCTAGTAGTAATCTTTTCACTGGTGGAAGGTCGTGCCTCAATGTTGATGTCTTCTGAGTGATGAGAATGGTGGATGCTGATGATTGAGGTAGTTGTGACAATTTCTTAAAATAAGACAACAACGAAATTTGCTGTGTTGATTGACTCTTCCTTTCACAGATACTTTCTCTTCAGCATGATACTGTGTGTTAGCATTTTACCCATAGAATTTCCCTCTCAAACCCTGCCACTGTTTTATGGAATATTGTAAATCCCTTCTTGTCATTTCAACAGTGTTCACAGTATTTTTAAAGGGAGTAGATTCTCACAAAGAGTAGATTGTATCTCCTTATCCATTCAAGTTTTATCATGATATTGTAGTAATTCAACCATATTTTCAGACTCCAATCTTAATTCAAATTACACTATATTTGCAGTTACTTCCTCCATTGAGGTCTTTAATTTTTGGAAGTCATGCCTGAGGGTTGGAACCAGCTTCTTCCAAACTCTTGTTAATGCTAATTTTTGTTACTTCTTCCTATGTATCCTGCATGTTTTTAGTGGCATGTAGAACAATTCTTTCCAGAAAGTTTTCAGTTCACTTTGTTCAGACCTATCAGAGGAATCCATATCTACAGCAGCTATAATTTTAGCATTGCATTTCTTAAGTAATAAATTTCAACTTGCAGTTGAAATTACTCCTTTATCTGTAGGCTACAAAATAGGTGTTGTTAGCACACATGTTGTTAGCACAACATGAGGTGTTGTTAGCACACATTAACAACATTAATATCCCGGCGCATCTCTATCAAAGCTCTTGGGTGACCAGATGCATTGTCAATGAGCAGTGAAATATGTAATATTTTTTAATTAAAGTAACATTGGGTTATTATGTAGGCTACAGGTATATAGGCATATATTAACATGTATACATTACATTATAAACAGCAATATATTGAAAGGATTTTTTTTTTTCTGAGCAGTAGGTCTCAATAGTGGACTCTAAATATTGAGTGAACTCTGTTTTAAACAGGTGTGCTTTCAACAGGCTTTGTGGTTCTATTTAGAGAGCACAGAGTAAATTGGATTTAGTACTGCTCTTAAGTACCCTAGGATTTTAGAAATGGCAAATGAGCATTGGCTTCAAATTGGTCACTTGCTGCATTAGTCCCTATTAAGAGAGTCAGCCTATCTTTTAAAGCTTTGAAGTCAGGCATTGACTTCTCCTCTCTAGATATGGAAATCCTAGATGGCATCTTCTTCTAAAATTAGGCTATTAGATTTCCAGTATTAGAAAATCCAATATTAAACTACATTGAAAATCTACTACATTGTTCTTCATTTAATGTAGCCATCTTCATCAATTATTTCATGGTGGATCTTCTGGATAACTTGCAGATTTTATATTAGCACTTACAGCCTTACCTTCTATTTTCATGTTTTAGAGAACTTCTTTCCTTAAACCTCATAACCAACCTCTGTTGACATCAGACTTTTCTTCTGCACCTTCTTCACCTTTCTCAGCTCTATTAGAATTGGAGAATTTGGCCATACTCTTAGATTGGCATAAGGAAATGTTGTGACTGGTCTGATCTATCCAAGCACTAGAACTTCCATATCTGCTATAAGGCTGTTTGGCTTTCTTATCATTCATGTCCTCGGCACATTTCCATCAGATTATCATTTGCCTTTACAGATTTGCTAACAAGCAAGAGACTTAGGTTGAAAGCTGTCTGTTTTCAATGTGCCTTACTCACTAAGCCTAATAATTTATAGCTTAAAGTGAGAGACATGTGGCTTTCCCCTTCACTTGAATGTTTAGAGGCCATCATAGGATTATTAACTGGCCTATTTTCAATATTGTTTTATCCGGGGAGGTGGAGCAGGGGTGGGAGAAGGGGAAAGGAGGAGAGCAGTCAGAACACATATTTGTCAATTAAGTTTGCAGTTTTACATGGGTGCGCTTGTGGTGCCCTAAAACAACAGTAACGCCAAAGATGACTGATTAAAGATCACCCTAACAGGCATAATAATGATAACATTTGAGGGCCTCCCTGGTGGCGCAGGCCGTTGAACGCCGCACTGTGAGGCTGTGCGGGACAGGAGAGGTCCCGCCTGCTGCTCCCCTCAGCAGTGTATTTCAGTTAGTCTGCCTGTTCTGTTCCCCACTCTGGCGAATCCTCTCACCCTCCTGCACATCTGGCCTGTACCCCAATTCTTGTATAAATAAATAAAATCTTTAAAAAAATAAACCTATAAAAATAATATTAGAAATATTGTGAAAATTATTAAACCAGGATAGACAAAATGTAAGCACATGCTGTTGGAAAATGGGGGAAATGGTTGTCTATATACCTGTTTAACACACAGTTGCCACAAACTTTCCATTAGTTAAAAAAAAAAAGTGGTTCTGCAAAGAGCAATAGAATGAAGTACAATAAGTTAAAATATGTCTGTATTTGGAAATACTGTATAACAAAATTGTGTGGCAATTTTTTTGCATGAAGAACCTATGAAAACAATTTTAGCAGGTGAATACCCTATAAGTCCACCCAGAATTATTTAACATTCCTCAATAAATACATTTTGATGAGATCTTAATTTTTTTTGGAATTACTTTTTCCCTCAAAGAGCTGGTGATGAAAAGAAATGAGCTATCAAGTCATGGAAAGACATGGATGAAACTTAAGTGCATATTAGTGAAAGAAGTCAGTTTGAGGGCCTCCCCGGTGGCGCAGCGGTTGAGCGCTGGGTTGTGAAGCTGCCCGCAGCCTCTGCAGCGCAGGTTAAATCCCCAGCTTCTCCCCGGCCACAGGAGGAGGGTCCCACATGGCGCGCAGACCTCTCCTGCTGCCCGCTGCTGCCCTCAGCAGTGTACTTCGGTCCTTCTGCCTGCTCTGCTCCCCGCTCTGGTTCTGGTGAATTCTCTCACCCTCCCGCGCTTCTGACTGTACCCAGTGCTTGTATATATAAATAAATACATAAATCTTAAAAAAAAAAGTCAGTTTGAAAAAGCTCCATATTGTATGATTACAACTATATAGCAGCCTGAAAAGGCCAAAGTATAGAGACAGTAAAAATGTCAAGAAGGCCAAGGGTTCATTGGAATGAACAGGAGAGATGAATAGGTGTGTGCAGGGCATTTTTAGGGCAGTGAAACTTTCTATATGATAGTTGCATAAGTAATATTGCTTCCTCAAAATACATAGGATATACAATAGAAAAAGTTAGCCTGAACAAACTATGAATTTTGGTTAATAATTACATGTCACTATTGGTCATCAATTATAATCAGTATCCCACATTAAAGTAAAATGTTAATAGAGGAAACTTTGTGGGGGGAGAAGAAGAGGTATATGGGAATTCTTTGTACTTTCTCAGTCTTCTATAAGCCTAAAACTGCTCTAAATAAGTTTATGAATTAAAAAGTAAGTCATGTTCCTTGTACACTATAATACATAGGAAGATGCCAGAAATTCTAAGGGTTGCATCTCTGCAAAGGCTTTGCATCCCTTGCAGAGAGAAAGTACACACATACATCTCTACATATTTATTAAGGTTGCAAAAGTTTGTCAGAAATCTTTGTTCATCCCTCTCAATCTTGTGAATAGTTTCCTTTTCTTCAATCTGAAACACCTCTAGTATTGTGAAATTCAATTTCTTCAACTATGAATTATGAGTCTGAAAAGAATAAAAACACTGAAATTATTTTCTTGCATTTAGCCCAGAGGCATTTTAACACTCATAAATCACAAATAACTGCAGTTAAACATCCTATTTTTCAGGGTACAAATCCTTTGGAAAGACTGCAGTAAAATTCTCCCTGTGGGACAGGTTTTGTTTAGTTCTTTGGTCTCTAAAAACTTCTTACAGATGTAGTAAATATAGCTATGCATGAAAAGACTACTTCTTAAATAGTAAATTTATGTGAATGAAAGTATAAGGAATGGAATGTTTTATATCCAACTTGATATAAAACAATGTTATCTGTTAGCAGAACATTGTTAGCAAGAAAATGATCGATACTATAAATTTCTTATGTACTACTTAGTCTTTTTTACTTTGCATTTAAATCATCAAGTACAATGAAATTCTCCAGCAGCATAAAGCTACATGAAGTGATGGTTAACATTAATCAGCAATGAGAAGAGTGACTTGCTCTTAGCAAGGCTTTGCAGCCTCTGAAAGGACTGCTAATGTTGCTTAGTATCCAGTGTGGTGACATGAATGGATATAGAGACAGCTTTGGAGAGACAGACTCTATTACCAAGCAAGAACCAGAGCCCCATAGTAGTTTTAAGTAAACAATTTCATTTACTGACAGAAATGGGCTAATCCTTATTAGAATTTGTTTTATAATTTTTACAGGTACATAATCCCTTGTTCAAAGAAATATTCCTTGTCAGAGGCTGAACAAATTGTAGTTTATGGGCCAGTTCTGGGCTACAGCCTGTTTTTCAGCTTTTGCCCTTTTTTTGTTCGGCCTACGCGTTAATATTTTTTACTTTTTTTTAAAAAAAGATTTATTTATTTATTTATTTATATGAGCACTGGGTACAGCCAGAAGCGCAGGAGGATGAGAGAATTCACCAGAGCTAGAGCAGGAAACAACAGGCAGACCGACGAAGTACACTGTTGAGGGAAGCAGTGGGCATGGCAGGAGAGGTCTGCGTGCCATTGTGGGACCCTCGCCAGTGGTCTGGGATGGCACCTGAGCCGCAGCGCCACTGGGGAGGCCCAATATTTTTTACATTTTTAAAAAGTTTTAAAAACTGCAACAAAGGCCATCTGTGCCTCAGAAAGCCTACAATTTTTTTTTATCTGGGCCTTTCCAGAAAAGTTTCCCAACCTCTTTCTTTGAATTTGTAAGTTCAAACCTTGTTTCTTATAACTAGATTAATTTAATTAACTCTTATCTCTTCCTTTTCCACAAAAGAACTGGCATAATTAAAGCATTTTAATCTCGATTGATGAAGCTTTAGTATGTTCCTATTGCTTTATTATTAATGAAGTCTTTGAATTGTCCAACAATTAGCTCCTTCTTCTCAACCCCAGTCTTCACTAAAATATTAAAAACGATGGGGCGGTAAGTGAAGGCCAAACATTAGCTTCTTCACTGCTAAAGACTGTGACAGCCAAAATGTACCCATTGTGCCCCTAAGCAGAGGTGCTGGGGCAGGACTCTTGTGTGAGAAGTACAAGATGGTGGGGGCCCAACCCCTTAGACAGCAGCTTCTTTAAGGGAGGGAAAATAAAAAGGTGAAGTTGAAGCAACCATTGTGATTTAATTCTTAAATTTAGGGACCACACATATCAATCTTGCTCCAAAAAGAGGATATAAGCATATGTTTAAAGGAAAACCAGGGGTCAAATACCAGCTGTGCTTGATTCACTCTGAAGAAAAACTCAGCAGTAGGGAAAAACTTTTACTTAAAATATTCCTCTTATAGTCTTTTTTTTTTTAATTAATTTATTTATACAAGCACTGGATACAGTCAGAAGCGCTGAAGGGTGAGAGAATCCACCAGAGCCAGAGTGGGGAACAGAACAGGCAGACTGATGAAATACATTGCTGAGGGGAGCAGCAGGCGAGACAGGAGAGGTCTGTCGCGCCATGTGGGATCCTTGCCGGTGGCCCGGATCTAACAGGTGCTGCAGAGGCTGCGGGCAGGTTCACAGCCCAGCACTCAACTGCTGCGCCACCAGGGGAGGCCCTCCTCTTCCAGTCTTGGCCTGCAAAGGCAGGTTCTCTCTCTTCCAGATGCGCCTACTGCCACTCTCTAGTTTCTCCTCTCATCTCTCTCCTTTAGTTCAATTTTTAACTGTAATGACTAAAACTTCCTAGGGCTGGTCTCTGTACGTGGGCTTTTGGCAATATCCCCATTTAATTATGTCTTATCCCATAATCCAAGTCATCCTTTGTAAAATAACTCAGTTCAAAATTAACTTCTTCCAAGAATTCTTGGCTATTTTTATTGCATTATAATCTGCCCTATCCTTTGTTTACTATTGTGCAGACTTTCACATCTTAAATTTTCATCTTAATTTGATAGCATGTTTTAGTAATGAGACATATGGACTAAGGATTAATGGTTTTTAAACCATCAATATAAGTGTTTCTGGAACACTTGTATTCGAGGAACAATCATGAATGCTGTTCAAACATTCTCTCGTTTAATCTTCACAGTAGTCCCAGTGAAATAGATTACAAGTATGTCACATATTTTAAAATACAATATGTTTTGTAAAAATAAGGACTGTTTTTTCCGAACAAGGTCATGATCAGTTTCCTAAGATGCTTATATAGATTTTTCTTCAACAATAGATATCAAGATTCTCAAGGAGAGGGGTAGTGGCTCCACTGTGTTTCAGCTCTAGCTTTGAAGAAAAGTAAAATATATTGAATATCTTCAACATAAAATTAATAATAAACAGAATAAAAATAAAATAACATTATTTTTAATACAGTCTACAAACCAGCTGGAGGTTAATGGTGTAGCAGAGGAAAGGAATAAAGACTTAAAATCAGTGGTAAAAAAAAAAAAATCGGTGGTGACTGTGTAGATTTTTCTTCTTAGTTTGTTCATATGCAAAATGTCAAACATATCAAACATATCTAAATATAGACTAAAATGATTCTTCATAATTTGCCATTAGCTTCAACTATTAGCAACTCAGGATCAATTTTATTTTATCTATATCCCACACACTCCAGATGAATTTTTGAAGAAAATTTTCAGGCATCATTAGTTTCTGTGCTGTTTTCAGTATGTTTGCGAAAGATAAGGACTCATTTTAAAAACAAGTAACAATTGTATTACTGTCCAATAATTTACCAATAATTCTCTCATATAAAATAAGCAATTAATGATCAAATTTCTCCAGTTGCACAAAATTTATTTTAAAGTTAGTGTTGTTCAGAGTCTAAAGCCAGTACAGTGTAATTGGCTGACTTGTTGCTTAAATCTCTTGATCCAAGGGATTACTTATCTTCCTCCACTTCCTTGCAATTGTTTTTTAAAAGGAGCTGGAGTCATAGTGTGGACTTGACTGATTTCATTGCTAGTGCCATCCCATGTTTCATTGTCCCTTGTATTCCTGTAAATTGATAATAAGACTTATTAAGATTCAGTTTCAAATATTTCATAGCACTTTGGTACTAAGTGCTTCTATTAAAAATTTTTGTTCCACTTTTGTGATGTCAGCAACTATTTGGAATCATTGCCTAAATCCATTAATGTATTAGAGATTGTAAACTGGTGGTAGTCTAATTTACCATTCCTTAATTTAACTTCTGGGATCCTTCTGTAAACAGAAATAGCACTGTAATGAAATGCATTTATCTACTCTGAGGTAAATAATGCATCCCATTTTTCAAAAATAATGAATCACTTCTCTAACATCCTTCAGATATAACCAACAAGATTTTTTGGGAATCATAATAAACTTGTAAATTTAAATATGTCTCAGCTTGTTGCAGTTTTCCTATCTTTGGCTAATGGGAATTTCAAGTTATTTCCTGAGTCCTTTTAGCAATTTTGATAGCTTTCTTGCTTTTTAGAATAAAAAAAGATATCCTAGACTAGTCTTGAGTGTTTTCTTGCCAACACCTGGAATCAGTCTTTTCTCCGAAAACCCTACTTACTTTTCATGAAAAGTAATATTAAGAGAAGATGATGTCTTGAGATGTTAATTACTACAGGATCCATCATTGTGTGTAGACTTATTCAGATAGTCAACTTAGGAAATTTATTTTTTTGAAAGCTAAAAAAATGTCTCTCGGTGTACTAACTTCCAATTCAAACACAGGACTGGAGTTTTATGTTACCTCATTGAACTTTATCACCCATGTCCAAAACCTCACTCTATAAAACACTAGCATACTCATTTCTTAGCAATTCACAGCAGTTTTATAATAATATCAGCACTACCACCTATACTATGATTACTGTAGACAATTTAAGGTTTTTGGTTTTTTTAAAAGCAATTTTTTGTCCGTAAAGCAAATCTCTCTAGGAATATATAAATAAATAATTCCTTTCTGTGTAGTTATGCCTCAAGAGTTATATAGCTCAAGTGTTAGATTCATGTTTCAAATTTTAAGGAATTGTTTTTATTATAAAATTGATTTTACTTATAGATGCAATTTTTATGTGATTCCATGTCAACTATGTAAAACCAAGATGGAAAATCTAGCTTCTAGCCCTGTATCCTCCACCCCTTTTCCCCCCTCCTTTATAAGAAAATACCAAATATTCTAATAGTTTGTCTGTCTGTATTTTAATTTTGTTTATATTTTTAAATTTGAATTAACATTGGTTTTCAACAATGTGTATGTTTCAGAGATACAGGTTCACACTGCTTCAGATGTTTCTATACCTCTCCCATCACCAAGGCACACAGAGTCCTTCGCCATTGTCCTTTGGGCCACCATTATACCCAGCTCTCCATCCTCCCTCTCTCCCTCTGGCAGCCTCAATTCTATGGTCAGACTTCTAGGGTTTGTTATTAGTTTGTTTCTGTCTGACCCTATGTTGTTTTTTTAAATTTATTTCACATGTAAGTGAAACTACCTGGTATTTCACTTTCTCCTTCTGCCTTATTTTACTTAGCATTGTTCCCTCAGCATTATTCCCTCAGTTCTACCCACATTGTCACAAATGGCAAGAGTTCTTTTCTTTTTTTAATAGCTGTGTATTTTTCCATTGTGCATATACATTCCTTGTGTAGTGCAGGGTATGACAGAGGTTAAACAGCACACATTTGTAGTACAAATGAGAGAAAACATAGATAAATAATATGATGGTGCTTAAAGGTAGATACTCTGCTAAAAAGAAAAAGTATTATCAGATCTCAAAAGGACAGGGCACACCATAACATGCAGGCTACATAGGAAAAAGCCAGGGTTGGTCAGGAGGTAGAGGGGGAAATTGTGATGATGGTCTTTGTTGGGTTTCAGAAGTACTGGGCAAAACAACATTACATTTGCTTAAATAATTTCAGACTTAGGTCAGTGGGACCATTCCTGGTGTGTGGCCATGTAACGAGGGTCGATGGGTAGTAGTCCTGACTATGAGAACCATATAGAGAAGGGGGTTGGAGTGTGAGTTCTAGATTGTCAGGTTTGCATTTAAGAGGCACATTGTGCTCATGGACAAGCATTTACTGGAGAATTGGCTAACTCTGGGAGCTGCAGTCTCATTAGGATTAGAAAGGTCCCTTTGGGGATCCTGGGATTTGTATTTCCCAGTGTCTAGATGGAGTGGGGGTGGCATCCACAAAACCTGTATGGAATTAGCTTCACTTTTTGCCAGTTCCATGGTGTTGAAGATCAAATGTACAGGGTACAGTCTCAGATGCTGGGGTATAGGATGCTGGGGTACAGTCTCAGATGAAAATTTTTCTCAGGGTTCCCACTGGAAAGCAAACCAATCTCTCCAGTGTATTGTTCATTATGGAAAGCAAAAGTCCTCCCTCCATTCCTGGGGAATAGTTTATCAGTCCAAGCCCCCCAAAAAACAAGCAAACAAACAAACAAAAACATCTGGAGGCATTAGCCAAAACAAAACAGCAAAGATATCAAATCACAGGAAAAATATTAAATTGATTCAATTTATGCAAAAACATGCTCTCTCAACCTTGATCCCAAATTGTTTCAACAGTGTAGCAAAACTTTACCAGCCAAATCTACCTTTAAACCATATTACCTATTTTTGCATAAAATCACAGGGCAGAATAACCAGCAACTTTAGCTGCTTTGTTGGAATACTCCATAAAGGATCAGAGCAAACTCTTGGCATCCAGTCCCCGTAGGCTTCAAGAACAAAGTTGGTCTCATCAGACTCCACCTGGGCTTCCTCTTCTTGAGGGTACCAGGGTTTTTTCTTTTTCCGGGTTGACAGGATCCCCAGAGGGAAGTGGTGAGGACCTAAGGGTGGAGTCAAGCAGCCATTTTCTCTGTTTGTAAATAAAACCAGCCATGTAAGTGAGGTCGGGCACACTTGGCTTGTGCTCTTGGCCAGGCACGTTTGGTCTGGGCAGGTCATTTGGGATTCCAGGTCGGCGGAATGGGTAGGACACATTTAAGAATTTATCTCCTTTTCTCCCTGACTTGTGCGTTCCCCTTCCATTGTAAATAAACCTTTTGTTAGCTTTTTAAAATTTTAAAATATTAAATAATAACATTTTAGAAAAAAGATTAGAAAGGTCCTAAAAGTCAAGGCATCAGAATGTAATTAAAATACAAGGTTAATACATATGATAAATTGTATATGTGGAAATAGAAGTTTAACCTGGCTTTTGAAATTCATTTGCAAAGAATCGTGCATAATAGTGTTTGAGTGGACCTCCCCTGGTGGCACAGGTGGTGGAGCGCAGCGCTGTGAAGCTGTCCGCAGCCTCCGCAGTGCTGGTTCTATCCAGCCGACCCATGAGGGTCCCACATGGCACAGCAGACCTCTCCTGTTGCGCCCGCTGCTCCCCTCAGCAGTATATTTTGTCAGTCTCCCTGTTCTGTTCCCCACTCTGTCTCTGGTGAATCCTCTCACCCTCCTGTGCATCTGGCCTGTACCCCAGTTTTGTATAAAAATAAATCTTAAAAAAAATCCAAAAAAAAAAAATAGTGTTTGTCATTGTCCATTGTTTTGATTATTTTTTCCCCACCCCCTTTTGTTGAATTAGTTAAGCTTTGGATTTTTAGATTTGATCTTTTTGGTTTGTTATTTTTCAAAGAGCCAGTTTTTATGTTCTTGCATTATTTCTTTTTCTTGAAAAGTTAATTTAAAATTTACATAAAAAAGTTAATTTAAAATTTTATCTCTATTATGTCCTCTCAGGGGGTAATTCATCATTCTGTTTTTGCTATTTGAGTTGGATGTTTATTTTCCATTGTATTGATAAATGTATAGTTATGCTATAATTTCCTCTGCTAATTGCTTTTGTTCTCTCTTAGTTTGACATATTGTGATTTAGACAATTCAGTAACTTTATGTTTCCCCTTTGATCAGAGTTGTTTAATAGCGTGTTTTTAATTTTAAGGGAAAAGTCCTTTGTTTTCATGAACATTTTGGTTATAGAATGCTCAGTTATAATTTTGGAGTTATTGATCTATTCTTACAGCCTAAGATAAGGCAATGTTCATAAATGTTATTTTCACCTTTGAAAAGAAAATAGCCTCATTATGACCACTACATTTTACTTGCATTTTTCTGATATTCATTGCCCACTCTTTTATAATTCTGGGTATGTTTCTCATATAAAGTGTTATATTTTGAGTATTCAGGTGAACAAACATAGTCTCAATTCCATATTATTTTACACTTGTGCACACTCACATATACATATCTAAAATATTCTACTATATGGTGTTTTTCCTTTTATTAGGTATATTCCACTTTATCTCTCTTCTTATATAAAGGTTTAAATTCTGTTAACAATTAGGTGTATTACAAAAAACTTTAACTCCCAGCTGATTTCTTTCAGATAGTTAATAAGTTCATCCTGCTTTTCATATAACCTCCCTCTTAATTTTTTGTAGTGGAATGCTCTTTATATTGGCAGGTTGGAGAGCCATTACTTAGTGTACAGTCTCCTTTATAGCCATCATTTAGTTTTACTTCTTAGTCTTTCAGATATGTTTATGCTCACCACCAGTCTGCATTTGCATGGTTATTTTGTTTTTCTTCTCTTTCATGAATTGCTCTTGGGAATAGTATTGCCTAAACTTTAGCTTGTTCATTACAACTTGTCTTTGTACTTAAAGTTCAGCTTATTGGGATATAAAATTCTTGACTCTCAGCTTAATAAATTCAACAAAGCAAACACCTGAATTCCTAATTGCATTCATTCTTAATCACCAGCATGTGATTTTGGTAACTATTTACTGCCTTAATTTTATAGTCCTACCACCTGAGTATACATTCCTATATACATTTTAGTTCTGTTTTTTAAAGAATTTACAGAAATAAAACTATGTAGTAGGTAGTCTTCTGACTTTTTCTTAATGTTACAATTGTGAAATTCATCCATATTGTCCAGTGTCACTTTAATTCATTTTCATTATCTTTATTCTATAAAATGAATACACAATAATTTTCCATTATATTGAATATTCGGGTATTTTAAGTCATGCTATTTTAAACATTCCTGCACATCAGGGTGGTTTTGACTAGAATGGATTTCTGATGTTAGTATATGTATAATTTCTACTTTACTAGATAAAATAAGATTTTTTCGAATGGTTATAGAAATTTACATTTTTACCTGGAATCTTAGGGGTAGACTCATAGAGTTGGAAGACTTAGAAAGGATCTTTTCAAATTGTTCAATTTAAACATGCTATAAACAAGTTTTTGATAAGTTGAATACGATGCATTTGAAATTCCATTGCTATTAAGTGTCAAAAGGTTGGTATGGATTCTGATCTTTCTTTCACTTTAGTGTTCTTCCAAAATTGAAACATGATTGGCAGGTGAAAAATCTTACACATTCATTCACGCAGGAGCTTAAGCTATGTATAGCTTAAATGAACTCTAGAATTTGAGTGTTATGAATGTGTAGTACTGGTATTATCATAAACAAGAATCATTAAGAGAAAGGTTGATTTGGTATTGTACATTCTATTTGTAAAGGCAGACAAATACATTTTAGAAAGACTTTATAAGGATTATTGAAATTATGCGTAAAGGGCAATAATTTTAAAGAAATTTAATTCTTTGTACTTTTTAATTACGGTAACTTTGGTTTATAATAATGTATATCATTTAGGGGCACAGGTTCACACTTCTGATGTATGTTAACACACCATGCCTATAACTAAAGCACCCATTATTCTTCACAGAGAGACCCCTGGACTCTCTCCCCCTCTTGCCTCCTACGCTTAGTCTCCCCCTCTGGTATCCTCAATTCTGTAGTCAGATTTGTATGGTTTGGTTGGGTTTATTTTTTCTGTTTAAAAAACAAAAAATTTGAATATTTTATTATTTTACTTCATTTGAACTACTGTACCATTCAAAGATATGGATACATTTGGCATAATGTTCAATGTTTTATATTCTTTGCTTATGTCATATGTCAATACCTCTAAGTTAGAGGTTCTTGTTTCTTAGTTTTCTTTTAATGTTTAGTTTAACATATGTTATCAGTAGGTGTTTAATAGATACTGAACAGTTGATTCATTATTTTGTTAGTATTTTCCCACTCAATATGCAGCAATTCTGGAGTTAATGTTGTAGGAGTAATTTGCAGCAACATGGATGGAGCTAGAAGGAATTATGCACAGTGAAATAAGTCAGAAGGAAAAAGAAAAATGTTGGATGGTTTTACTTATAGGAGAGATATAGGGGAACCAAATAAAACATCAGGGGAAAAATAACAATACAAAACACAAAAAACCAAAAACAGACAGTTAAAAATCAGAGACATACTGCAGGGGAGGAAGAGGGAGGAAGGAGCATAGGGGACTGAGGTGATGGTGCACGGGTGCATTGGTGAAGGAATTCTGTGGGGACTACACCTGGGGGGGGGCATTGTTTAAAAATGATGTAAAAAATATAAAATAAAATTGTAGGAGTAACTAGGAGTGAGCATCACATAATTGTGAAAGAAGTTGAAAGTAGCACATTTTTCTCAATAATTATGACTATAGGATGAGAAAACATCTTTGGTAAATTAATGGCTATTTTGTATGAAACAAGGTATTAAGAAAGGCAACATTATATGGTGTAACCCCTTTTAACTCCATTTAGTACAAACATAATTAATAATGTAAACAGTAAGTGGAAATTGGGAAGAAATCATTTGAAAAGATCAGGTGGGTTCTCACATTAGATCCTTAATAGCCCAAATGATGCTTCAATTCAAAGTTCAAGGAACCTAAAAAAAAAAAAAAAAAAGGTGAGTTTAAAACAAAAAAAACCAACCCTCCAGATTCCGCAAAACCATGCTTTTGGATTTCCCAGCTAATGAGCATATGCTCTAACTCCTGTCACAGAAGCTGCACTGAGTGGCAACTAGGAAAGCCTTCCCTTCTTATCAGACCAGAGACAATAGCAGATGTAATTACAGCATTCTGTCAGCTGTCTGTGGAAATGAATTTCTACTTAGTGCTGCTCAGTGAAGCCTGTTGTGCCAATATGGGGACTCTGAAACAACTGTAATTGGGGAAAATTGTTTGGGAAGAAACAAGGAATTACTCTCCTTAAATATGTGCAGTTTTTGGCTCTTGTAGGATTATCAGTCTCATTATTTCATGCTAGACTGACAATAATTGTCATCTTTGCTCACTTTCTATTTGACCTTAAGTAGATAAATGTTTTCCTTCATTTAAAAAACTGAGGGACAGACACACAACTTAACTGACATAATACTATCTAATATGTGTGTATGTTTATGTATTTACAACATAACAGTTGGCTTCTCATAAACAACTCTGAAGTAGTATAAATACAGGAACTGAAATTAACCAATCTGAAGTGCTATGGACTGTTTGCATCCATGGGGTCTCAGCAAGAGGTCCCCATCTGAGTCTCTGCCTGAAGAAGCACCCTCTCCAACTATAGTCAGCCCCCCGCACCCCCACCCCATGAGCTGAGTTTTGCACCACAGATGGTGCTGCTTTCATTTGGATCTCCCAAATCTCATTTCAGTGGTTCATAACTCCCCCCTTGTACTGCCAACAGAGCTATATGCTTAAAATGTGAATTACCCAAATAAATCATATGGTAATTACATGTGATTGGTTTGAATCATAAGTGAAACTTCTCTACCCAGGTGGCAATTAGCACATTGAGATCTGAACCACACACTTCAGTCTATTTTTTTCCTATCAACAACTCAGACACAAAAAGAAGCATTTTGCTTCCTACCAGTTGTATATTAGTAAATATTTAACAGTGTGTTTTTGGAGAAAAATAGAACCCCTGACTTTCAGCATTCATTTTCATCACGGCTTAATTTAAGCTACCAACTTAAACTTTGTGACTGAACAAGGAGTAGAGGGAAGGATGCACCATTCCTCCAGGACACACCATTTCTAATTTTTAAATTAGAAAGCTGAAACATAATGAAGAGATGTGAGTTGTTAAAAATAGTAGCACACATATGTTAAAGAACCCAGTTTTGAACCCATTATTTTATTTCTGCAAATATCTTTCCATTGATCTCTGTGATTGGTTTCCTCATATAATAAATTCTTAGAGTAGAAGGATATATACCCTCTTCCCATATATACTTACACTTTTACATAAGTATGTTCCATGCAATATTCTGAATACTATGTCCCAATTGGATACTAGTAAATTTGATTTGGCAGCTTTAGCTGTACTTTTTATAAGCAATGTTTAAATTATAATAACAAAGACAGTGTATGTTCAGAGAAGGGAATAAAAAAAAGTATAGAGGAAGAGTTGCATAATGTGCTCAGTAAATCCCCAACAAGTCATGTGACAGAAGGGAACTGGCTATAAAGGCTCCTTGAAAGCAGGAACTGTCTTATTCACTCTAGGAGTCCAGTGCCTGATTACACTGAGAGGTCATCAATACAGGCTGCTTAATGTTTATATGCACGACTGGTCTGTAGCAGAGAAATAAGTCTGGGCTGTGGAGGCAGGCAGATGGTGAAGGGCTTTGAGAACCGGAAACTAGGGGTTTGGTGGGAGTGAAGCTGAGTATTAGGTTAAGTAAGATTGACCAGAATCTCAAATAACCAATTTAACCAGCTCCACTAGAACCCCTTAAAAGCATTTGCACTTTAATACCCTAAGAAACACAATTTTTTCCCTATTATTTCTGAACTTTTTGCTTATGTTGCCAAAGAATGAAAAATGGAAGTTTTAAGGATAACTAAGGGACAGAATATCTTCACTTAGTATTGTAGGATCATTTCAGTGTTCCTTCTAAAAGTGACTAGGAAACAAGATGGGTGACTTTCAATCGGTCTTAGGTTTTGGATATATGGGAAAGACTGAGACATTTCAGGGAGGCAAAATAAGACATGTCCATACTGATGCTAGCCCTCTGTCTGTCACCCTGATGTCCTGCTGCCCTGCTCTAGGCACTCACACTAAGGATGGGATGCAGGGATGCAGTATGAGGGTTGTGACTGAGGTTTTGAGAGTGTTGCATGAATTTTTGGTGCCTGTGATTGGCAGAGGCATCACAGAGTTTGATGGTGACTGTGGTAATGCCCTTCGTGCAGGTCTTGACATGGCAATCTTGGATGTCCTTAGCAGAGGCAGTTTGCTAGTTTCGCAGCAGCAGCAGCAGCCACATTTTAAAGAGTGTAACTGCTGGTTTGGGTATCAGCCATTACAGGAAGCATAACTACCTAGAGCTGACCTGATGATAAGGAAAATGGAAAACTCAGTCACCAGGGCATTAGCTAAAGGGACTGGTTTGCAAGACATAGGATTGACCCATGCTCTGAGAATCATACTAGGAAGAATTTGATGTAAAGTTTGTGCTCTTGCAGAGATGGTGCCGTGATAGGCAGAGAAAAGTTTAGTTCTGTCCCCTATCTATCCTGCCCTATTCTGGTGGGCTGCCATGTCCTGGGCACCATGGGCAGCATGGTTTAGCCCGTGTTGTGTGTTGACTATATTCTAAATCATATGCATCCAAATAAGTCAGCATTATTTGCAAGTCTCCATTGAGGTTCACGGTACACTTTTTTTCATAATGCAGTCCTAGTTACCTGTTACTTCTGAGAAAAAATCTCTGTGTAACTTAGATGTGAGGATTCAGGCATTACAATAACAGTTTTCTCAACTATAGGACTTTGCTAAACCTTAATACAGAAAAATATTCATTGTCAGTGTCTAAGAGGGAGATTTAGAATGAATATTTCCCAAACTTAATTGACTATCTCCCTTCCCTCTGCTCCCCACCCCCTGTTACATTTTTTAAGACTAGTATTCCAGGGAACACATTTTAGGAAAATGTCCTATGTTCTATGTATGATAATAGATGTGGAAGGTACAGGTTTACTAGACAGTCATTCCAGGAACACAACTGTTGTTTCTTTTTGTGTGAATCTTATGTTGGTGAATTACTTTTGTGGTAGAGGACTGCATTACTTAATTGCATGTGCAGACTTTCTGAAGTGTGCCCAGTTTCTCCTAGGTCATTGTCTCATGAGTTAAAAGCTTGTCAGAGTACTTGCCATTGGAAAACACACTGAATTTGCACACATTAGCTCCAAGATCTGCCTTTTTTATGGGCTCTGCAGAAGCAGAAAGGAAACTTCAAGGTTCAGAGTGTTCATTAGTTGTTTTTACTGCTGGAGAGCAGGCCTATTGTTTTGTACTTTTAAACTCATTCTCCTGGCCCTTCATTATCTCACATGTAATGTACTTCATTCTACTTTCTTTTAGTCTCAAAGAAATTTGGGCTTAGCAGTGAAAAATTTGTGAACTTTAACAACTTTAACAATGGCCTGTCACATAGTAAGTCAGTTCTTTAAAATTAACTTAACCTGGTTACTTGTATCTTTGTCTTTCAAAAATTAAAAAACACAAAAAGACTGAAAAATTTTATATCTATTTGAAATTATAACTCTTAATCTTATATTTTCATATTTATGAAATAAACTATTACCCTCAGTTCTTTGATCTAATGCCTTTTCAATCTTAGAGTTAACCATTATCAGAAATTTATTAAGTAAACTTCACCATACATATATTTTCATACATATGTGAATCCATAACATCTGTCATCTCTACAAGTCCATAATGCATGTGTATCCACACTTAAATAATACCATAATTTTATGCATTTGATTTTTACTATTCCTTGGAAGTTTGGTAAAATTAGAGATGTGATTTTCAATCTAAAAGAACCTTTTTGAATACCTTTTTGAATACATCGATGTCATTCATAATTAGATATTTAGATACTCTATTTACATATAGATATTCTCTCTAGATATAGGTAATATCTATTTAGATATTCTTTTTCCTCTCGGGTCTCACCCCTTCTCTCTTTACATAGGATATGTATAATTGTAGAAAAAAAATCTTTCCTTCTTGATTTTTCTTAGTTATTGGCTTTAATTTTTATTTTATGATTTTAAAAAAATTCTTGGAATTATCTTTGTGATTATCTTTGAAGTTAAATCATTCTATTGAATGATCATAATCTGCTGGGGAAGGGATATCTACTGCATTGGGATTCTTTCAGTTTTCAGTTTAAAAATGAAATGGTGATGTTCCCTTGGAGAAAAACTTAATCACTTATTAAAAGAACATGGCAAAAAATTATCTGTAGTGTGATGTGAATTGCTATGTTTTTAAGGCCGTATTATTAAATAAGAAACCCAAGGTTCATAAAAGAATTGAAATGGCTTATGTAATAGCTATGTCAGCTTATGCTATGTAATGCTTATGTAATAGCTATGTAATAGCTATGTCAGCTTATGCTATGTCAATTTTCTTCTCTTTCTGAAGTAGTCTCCCAAATCACTGTAATCTATCATTCTGAAATTAAGACTTCATTTAATTTTGTTAACCACCAACTGAAAGATTGACTTATAAGTTGGTATGCCATGTGTCACGGTATATCCAGAACCCTTTATTGCCATGCTCTCAGATGATAATAAAATTGAAATGTGTTTTTGCCAATATTGTCATCCAGTTTCTATTAGAGGAGTCACTGAACTCAGTCGTGTAATGAGGTCTAGTGCTGGCTATGACCCCTTAACAGAATAGGTAAGAGGCACAGCATATTGTCAAGAGGAAGGGCATGTTAACTGAAGTATAGTCCATGCTACCACAACCTCCAGCTGGCATCCCTGCCTCCATGCTTATTTTTCATTCCCCACTGTCAAAAACTAACTAGACTGACCTTTCATAGGTGTGAAGCAGAACATGTTCCTGCTTAAAATCCTCCAATTACTTCTCTTTTCATTGATAAGAAAATCAAACTTCTTACCATGACCTAAAAGACCAAAATAGATGCCACTGCCTATCTCCCAGGTCTCAAACTATCTGCACTATATTGTTCACTATTGTCTCACTAACCCTCTCCTGAAGTATGTCAAGCGTTTTCCTTCTTGGACCTGTTGCTTGCTGTTCCTTCTGTGTAGAACACTATTCAGAATTGCTCATATCTGACTTCCCAAATCAAATATGGCCTCTGCTAGGAAGGAGAATCTTTCCTGTCCTCCCTATGGATGTATGAGTTACTCTCTTTTGTATATGAAAGACAGCAGTGGACCATTTGAGGGGGTGTAGTATCTTAAGCAGTGACAGATAGGAAATTTTAAATAAATAGCAATCTATTTTCATGTACAGGTTTTGTCTTTTGAAGGCTTCCAAGTTCCCATTTGGATATATCAAATGATTGATTCCATCCTTATAAATGTATGAGGAGGGCTACCCCGGGATCCTTAATTTTCTTAGTGAATACTTGAAATCATTTTCCCCCTGTTTGCTTTCTTAAATATATACTGACACAACACTAAAATGTAGGCTCCTTCTGGGAAAATTCTCCGGTCCCTTACTCACTGCTGTAAACTCAGTCTGTGTCTGAGATCTTTTCAGTAGATACTTTCCTGCTAATTGGCAGAGCAACTTGGTCTCTACTGCTTCCTAGTTAACCTACTCTTCAGCAAATTTTTTGAGTTTTCAATTCAAATATAAATTCTCCCTTGGAAATCTTATACCCGCACTCTATTTGCTTCATATTTTTTTCTGTATTCTCACTATTTCTGTTAATTTCCTATCCTCTACACTAAAGGACAAACTTCTGAAGGGCAAGGGTAGTGTCATACTCCTCTTTATGTCCCCATAATACTTAGCACATGGCTTGTACAATGTTACTATTAGGTCATGACCCTATAGTATTAGGGATGAGAATGAAGGATTTCTTTATTACCTGCAAGAAGAATCTAGAAAACTTATTTTTCTCACTGATATGAGGCATGGAAATTAGTGCCCACCAAATATTATAGAAAACTACTTTGTTAGAAGAGTTGTATATTCACATAGAAGTTAGAATGCTTGCCCTCTATTAATCAGTATTTCAGGTTTCTTTTGTCGTCATTTCACAACTTTAAGTTGTACGTACTTTTCTATAAAGTAGAAATGATGCGTATTGATTACTAAGTTTTCTTATTGTGCCTAGCATCCTATGATGATTTTCTTTCTTGGGAATGTTTTTCTTTATATGTTGACTTCAATTACTAACCTTGACATACATAGAGCTGACAAGTCTCTGTTGACTTGACATTTGTTAACAGGCAATGTCTTTTCTGTGTTATGCACACCTGTTCAGTGCTTTCAGACACCCCATGGACGTGCAGAAGTGCTAATTAAGTTGAATACTATTATTCAAAAAGCTCCCCCCAAAGATTACGTTTGACGAGGTGAGCCATGTGGTTACATTTCCCTTGACATATTCTTAGATTTCTAGATGAGTGGGGAAAATTCATGGCAAAATGTACTTTGGCTTTAAAAAAAAAAAGATAATGAATTATGCATCATTCCCTCCCTATGTAGTTGTCATATCTCAGAACATAGATCACTTGGCCTGTGCTCAAGGGGATTCTGGCCTTTCATTGAACTTAACCCACGTGAACTCCTTTAAATGTTTCTTCAGACATACCCTCTCCCCATGTGAATAGTGTCAGACATGAGGAAGTGAGTAAGTGGTGTGCTTTACATAGGACTCTGTACAAACAGAGGGACGAGCATAAGCCCTCATTGCTTCTAAGGCAAGTGTTTCTTTAACAACGAATAAAAATGAGGCACTCTGGGCTGAGTGTGAAAGGAAATCCAAGACAGCCTCACACTTATATTTTAATTAATGATATGGTCAGAAATGTTCTTCCCTAGTCAGTGGCAGTGTGATTTGGACCCAAATATTAGACGCCAAAAAATGTAGGTCACAGCCCTATAGTAGCATGAGCAAGAGTGAAGGATTTCTTTATGACCTGCAAGTGGAAGCTAGAAGACGTATTTTTCCCAATGATGTGAGGCATGGAAATTAGTGCTTACCTACTATTTACAGAAGACTCTTTTTGTTAAAAGCTCTGGGACTTGTTTTCTCTGAGAAAGATATTTGTAGCTATAATTAAGAAATCTGTTTAAATTGTGCTGATAATTATCTTAATTGGTATGAAAATCTGATTGAATACTTAGAGGAGTAAATTGCCCCAGCTGAGTTTTATAAGCAACACACTTTTTAAAAAGAGAAGCCAAAGTAGTAAATAGGTTTACAAAAATAAAGACCCTGGTCTATTTAAGTAGGTCACATCTAGACATGCTCTTTCTGTGTCTGTTTATCTTAATTTAGGGGAACTTTGTGGCCTTGCAATATTTATATCCACAACTAAAATAAGTTAAAGTGAAGTTGGATTGCTTGAGATGCTTGGAGATGAAAGGACCATCTATGCAGACATCAAAAACTTCTCAGAGTTGGAGGGCTAAGACAATGACCCAGCCAACAATTGCATGTAGGAACTCAAGGGAGGAGTCCCTTTGGGTCTGTCTGAAACCAGTGGTTTTCTAAATGTGTCAGAGGAACAACTGCCATATTTTTAAAAATGTATGTTCCTAGTGATTAGCATAGCTGGAAAAAGAACCCAAGAATCTATTTTAAAAGCATGATTCTCCAATAACTCTTCTTTTTTAAAAATTTTATTTTTTTATTGATGTATAATTGCTATATAACATTGTATTAGTTTCAGGTGTACAACATAATGCTTCAACATTTATATATAATACAAAATGTTTATAACAATGTCTCTTTTCCAACTATTCTTAGCAATTTTCTGAATTTGCAGTACTACATTATTGCCTATATACACCATGCTGTACACTACAACCCCATGACTTATTTTGTTACTGGAAATTTGTATCTCTTGATCCCCTTCATCTATTTCACCCCCAAATGCCTTCTGATTACCTCTAATCTGCTCTCTGTATCTATGAAATTGTCTTGTTTATTTACATTTTTAGATTGTATATGTAAGTGAAATCATATGGCATTAGTCTTAGTATTCACTTACTTAGCATAATACACTCAGTCTTTCCATGTTGTTACAAAAGGCAAGATATCATTTTTAAAATACATTTTTTATTAAAACAACATTGGTTTGGGCCTTCCCTGGTGGCGCAGCGGTTGAGCGCTGGGCTGCGAGGCTGCCCGCAGCTTCTGCAGCGCCGATTCATTCCCCGGCCGCCGGTGAGGGTCCCACCAAAAAACAAACAAACAAAAAAACCCATTGGTTTATAACATTGTAAAGGTTTCATGCGTACAGCTTCATGAGCCAACATTTGCATATACTACACTATGTTTTACCAAAAAAAGTTTAGTTTCTAACCTACATTAGACAATTGACCATGTTTTACTGATTTACCCACCCATACCTTCCTTATGCCCTCTGGTAACCACTATTTTGCTCTTATAATCTGAGGTGGTTTGTTTTTTTTCTTTCATTTTGTTTATTCACTACTTTTGTTTTTTTGTCTTTCACATATGTGTGAAATCATATGGTATTGCTCTGACTTATTTCACACAGAATTACATGCCCTAAGTCCATTCATGTTGTCAGAAATGACAGGTTTCATGTCTTTGACAGCTGAGTAGTATTCCAGTGTGTCTAAATACCGTATCTTTACTCATGTGCTCATTGATCCTTAGGATTTTTCCAAATTTTGGCTATTGTGAATAATGCTACAGTGAACATTAGGATACATATATCTCTTCAAATTATTCTTCTGTTAAGTAGACAAAAATAGAATAACTGGATCATGTGAAATTTTTATTTTTAATTTGCTTCGAAACCTCCATGCTGTTTTTCATAATGTCTCTACCAAGTTACGTTTCCACTAGCAGAGCACAAATGTTCCCTTTTTCCACATCCTCTCCAATACTTGTTTACTTTTTTTTTTTTTTAAAGATTTATTTATTTATTTATACAAGCACTGGGTACAGTCAGAAGCGCGGGAGGGTGAGAGAATTCACCAGAGCCAGAGCAGGGAGCAGAGCAGGCAGAAGGACCGAAGGACACTGCTGAGGGGAGCAGCGGGCGGCAGGAGAGGTCTGCGCGCCATGTGGGACCCTCGGCCAGTGGCCGGGGATCGAACCGGCGCTGCAGAGGCTGCGGGCAGCTTCGCAACCCAGCGCTCAACCGCTGCGCCACCGGGGAGGCCCAATACTTGTTTATTTTTATTTGGTAACAGTAATTCTCAAATGTATGAAGTGATCTATCTCATTGTGGTTTTGATTTGCATTTCCTTAATGATAGATAACGACCATCTTTTCATAAGGCCATCTTTGGAGAAGTGTCTACTCAAATCTTCTGTACATATAAAATTTTTTTTTTTTTGCTAATTGAGATGAGTTCTTTATATACTTTGATGTTAACTTCTCATTAAATATATGATTTATAAATATCTTCTCCCATTCAGTACAATACTTTTTTGTTTTGATGATAGATTTTTTTTTTTTTTTTTTTTTTTGCTGTGCAATAGCTTTTTAGTTTTGATGCAGTACTGTTTGCTTATTTTTGCTATTTTTTTTTTTTTTTGCCTTTGCCATTGGTGTTAACATCTCTAAGGCTAATATCAAGGACTTTATTGCCTGTCCTTTGTTTTACATAATTCATGATTTCAGGTCTTATATTCAAGTCTTTAACTTGTTTTGAGTTAATTTTTGTATATGGTGTGAAATAGTGCTCTAGTTTCATTCTTTTGCATGTAACTGGTTTTACCAACACCATTTATTGGAAAAGTCTTTCCTTGCTTCATTGTATCTTAGCTCCTTTGCCATAAATTACTCGTGCACATGTGTGGATTTATTTCTGGGCTTTCAATTCGGTTCTGTTGATCCATGTCTGCTTTTATTCTAATAACATGTTGCTTTGTTTATTATTATTGCTTTGTAATATAGCTTGAAATCAGGGAATGTGATGCCTCTAGCTTTGTTACTTTTAAGATAGCTTTGGCTAGTTAGGATTGTTTGTGGTTACATAAAAATTTTAGGATTGTTCTGCATCTGTGAAGATTGCTATTGAAATTTTGATAAAGATTGCCTTTATTCTATATATTTCTTTGGGTAATATGACCATTTTAACAGTGTTCATTCTTCCAGTCATGGAATGGGATATTCTTTGGTATCTTCGGTTTCTTTTATTAGTGCCTAATTTTTTTTTTTAAGCTGACTGTAGACTTTATTGCTGACTTTTTTTTTTTAGATAATAAATTTTATTGTTATATTCCCCATACAATTGCATCCCCCCCATTCTGACCCCAATCCCTCCCCTCCCGCCCCCGCCCCCCTAAAAGTGTCTCTGGTTCATAGTTTTTTGTTGATTTTGATTTTCACTTTCTTACAGTTATTCATTTTCCTGGTCCCTTATTTAAGTTTGCTAGATTCCTGCTATGAGTGAGACCATCCGGTATTTTTCTTTTTCTTTCTGGCTTATTTCGCTGAGCATGATCCCTTCCAGCGCCATCCATGTTGCTGCAAATTGCATGTGTTTATCTTTTTTGAATGCTGAGTAATATTCCATGGTATATATGTACCACATCTTCTTGATCCAGTCATCTATTTTTGGGCATTTGGGTTGTTTCCAAAGCTTAGCTATTGTAAACAGTGCTGCTATAAACATAGGGGTGCAGGTGCTCTTTGGAATTGATGTTTCTGTGTCCTTTGGGTAAATACCTAGGAGTGGAATTGCTGGATCATATGGAAGCTCTATGTTTAGTAGATCCAGAAATCTCCACACAGCTTTCCACAGTGGTTGGTGCCTAATTTTTTCAATGTACAGCTCTTTAACCAATGGCTAAAAGCATTCCTAGTTTTTTCCCCATGCAATCGTAAATGTAATGGTTTTCTTAATTCTCTTTCTGATATTTTGTTGTTAGTATACAGAAATTTGTATATTGGTTTTAGTAATCTGAAAATTTATTGAATTTGTTCATTATAATAGTTTTTTAGTAGAATCTTTTCATTTTAAAATATATAAAATCATGTATCCACAAATAGTGAGAGTTTTACTTCTTCCCATCTAGTTGAGATGTCTGTTTTTTTCTTTTTCCTACCTAATTACTGTGGCTATGACTTTGAATACTATGTTGAATAAAAATGGTACGTGTTGATATCCTTATTTTGTTTCTGATCTTAGAGGAAGGGCTCTTAGCTTTTCTTTTTCTCTCTCTTTTTTTTTTTTTTGGTCTGGAAAGTTTTATTTTTTATTTATTATTATTATTTTAATTTTATATATTTTTTGCATCATTTTTCATTTTTGCACAATGTATGCATTTTCATCTTGGTTATGTCCCCATACAATTTCCACCCCTTGTTTTGATCCTACTCCCTCTTACCCCCCACCCCCCGCTTTTCTCTATTAAGTATAGTGTTTGCTGCCATATATTGTCATATATGGCTTTTATGTTGAGGTGTATTTCATTGAAATCCACTTATTTAAGTGTTCTCATAAATAAATATAGAATTTTTTGAAATGCTTTTTCTGCATCTAATCAAGATTTTTTATCACTCCTTTTGTTGATGTGGTTAATTACACTGATACTTGTGACAATTTTGAGCAGTCCTTCCATCCCATGAAGACTCTTCTAATACACTTCAAATTTGATGCCATCATTGCAATAATTTGAACAAACAGTGAAGTGTTCTAATAGCAGCGGCAGAAGGCACTAAAGGAAAGAGCATCTGAATTAAAGAATAAAGTGATTACTTTCCCAGAAAGAAGTAGAGAAGTAAAAACAAAAAACAGATGACCTCAAATTATTCATATTTGTTTTTGAATGATATTTTGACTGTGTTTTGGCTATAGATTTACCATCATAAATTAACTTTGCTTAGGATAATTAGACTTTCATTTCCAAAATAAACACCCAAGAATGTGTGAGGGTGGAGAGTAATACCTCTTCTCATTGTAGAGGAATGACAAAGGAAAGCCAATTTGTGATTTAAAGTTTCACAGTGAAATTCCAGTATAGATAAGGAATGGGTAATAGTCTCTTAACACATACCATTTATAATAACATAACACATACCATTTCTTAAAAAAAAACATATCTCTTGTGGGGGGAAGGGGTATCATACAATTAAACCCCTAAACAAATATTTTTATTATGTGGTAGTCACTTTGTAACAATAAACCTGAAATTATGTGCTGTATTCATTGCAGTTGGAGTAGGAGGGTAGTTTTCTGAACATGGTGGGCAATTTGTATATTTTAATGACAGTTCTTCAACTCCTTGTTTTCCCATCTCAAAGATTACAATCACATAATTCATTTGTCAAAGAAAATAAATAAAATAATAACACTTAGGAACTTGGGAAGGAAAAGAGTGACTATATTGATTCTATTTATTAATAATTAATTTTAATTTTAGAGAGCATTACATTATACATAAATGGTACTACCTCATGTTTGTGACCCTACTAACTCTGAGTGGGCAGGGTTAATTCCCACCACCTGAAGATATTCTTAATGGACAGTAGAAGAGGAAACAGCTTCAGAGAGATTAAGTAACTCCCAAAGGCAAGAAGCAGTCCTAGAAGCCATCGTCCAGCTGAAAACCACTGTTTTATATAGCACTTCAGAAACAACCCAAGAGTTCTTTTATTAAGACAACTTACTTAAGGATATTGTAGATTTCACCTATTTTCCATCCGTGGATGCTTTCAGCTGGAACTATGATTTCTAGCCATGTTTCCATTTAAAGATATTTCATTAAATAAACTAGTGTAAATGATCAATTATAAATGAATACACAGGGTTACTGAAAATATATAGAGAGCCTCAATTGAATTAAGTAATTTAGGGGGTTCTGCTGAGGCTAAAATAATAATATAGTTATAACTTTGCTTTTCATATCCAAGAGATACCAGAGATTTATAGATTGACTTGCTGCAGGACTACTTCTTTAAAGATCTCTTGTTTTGTGTCGTTCCTTATATATTATGGGATGTCGATAATGTATGTATCATAGAGTAGGAGAATCAATACTAAAAGATGAGAAAGCTGTAAAATTCTGAAAGGAAATATACACATTGCTAATAAAACAGTTAAACTAAAGCTTGAAAGTTAGTGCTCAGCCTCCGCCCAGTGTTTTGGAAGGAACTTTAAGATAATATTTAGTCACCCTCCTCATCACTTTTGACAATCATCTCATGGGCTCTAAGGCATTTGCTGGACACAGTGAAAGCTAAGTACTATAAAATTTCATCCTGCTCTGAACGAATGTACATGCTGTTTTTGCAAAACGGAAGAGACCATTTCAGAAAAATAGTTCTATTGATTTTGTTAACATTTAGGAAGAAGAGACTTTTCTATCTACTCTTGCAGAAAGACCGTCCACTGTTTCACAACTAATAGGAAACAGCTTAATATCACTTGCTGCAGCTGAACTATTTTACACTAGCTGGAACCCTTCAGACTGAAGGTTGTACCTCCCCTGCATTACTGATCCATCCAAGCTGTGGACTAGAAAGATCGATATGTCTCCACTTATTCTAACTCTCTTCTGTGGACCCTTCTACTCACTGTCATCTCAGAACAATAATACGACATTTTCAGCAAGCCCAAATCAATTTTAATTGTTTTAAAGTGTTAAAAATAAAGGCCGTTATGTAGGGAGTGTACAGAAAGTGGGCGTAACTTGGGCTATATCATTATTGAAAGATAAACAATTTTATTTATAGACTTGTTCTGGATAAAATATTAAACTAAAAAAGCACAAGGTAAGCTTTTTCATTTTGAAATTTTGAAAATTTTTTCATTTTGAAAAAAAATATATGCTATTCTAGACATTTTATCAAGCTCTAGAGTAGGCTGAGCAATTGTGTATTGAGGTTGTATGTTTATGTTTTGTCTCTGTGGTGAGAAGACAACTCAGAGAGACTCATTTTCAACAGATGGTTGTAAATGAAGACAGAACTATCCTATTTGGGTTAATACACATTCATAAGAACATGTTACTTTCTTTTTTGTTTATTTTTTTATTTTTTTTACATATCATTTTTTTATTTTTATATTCCCCATACAATTGCACCCCCCTTATTTTGACTCCAATTCCTCCTTTCCCCACCCCCCCCCATAGTGTGTCTCTGGTTTATAGTTGTTTGTTGATTTTGATTTTTTTCTTTCTTATAGTTATTCTTTTTCCTGGTCCCTTATTTAGGTTTTCTAGATTCTTGCTATGAGTGAGACCATCCGGTATTTTTCTTTTTCTTTCTGGCTTGTTTTGCTGAGCTGGATCCCTTCTAGCTCCATCCATGTTGCTGCAAATTGCATGAGTTTATCTTTTTTGATTGCTGAGTAATATTCCATTGTGCATATGTACCACATCTTCTTGATCCAGTCATCTATTTTTGGGCATTTGGGTTAAGAACATGTTACTTTCTAATGAAAATAAGTCATCCCATAAATCCTGCCAGTGAACTCATCTTGAATTTCTCTAAATTGTACTACAACGTAAGTAACAAGTAGTTGGAATGTAGCCACCCACCTCCTATTCCTGTTCTTTGGTCCCACATTTCCCACACTTTATCACTGATAGCTTTGTAGTGGATCAGAGTTTTTTTCTAAAAGATTTCAGTGTAGATATCATTTACTAAGGCTGGAAAAAAAATGAATCTTCTTATTGACATGTTCAGGTATCTTACAACCACCATCCAAATGTCAGTTCTAAATCTTGGAACTTCAGTTTTTACAGCTTTTGTATAAGTCATCATAGTGGTCACTGCCATTGCTAATACCATGTATGGGATTATTATCAAGGAGCAATATGCCTGCTGTCTTTATTCATGTTAGAACTTTCTATCTTTGAACAATTTAGGAAGAGGAGGTAAAACTGTCACATACTGAATCTTGTGTAGGCTTATTTAAGGCTAAGAAGAAATAATATTTTATTTCCTAAACAGGAACTTTCTGTAGAGTAAAGGGAAAATGAAGCTGATAAAATCAGTTATGAATGCAAGTGACTTTAAGGCTGAAATGACACCATAAGTGTGTAAAATAACTACCATAACATACTATTCCTTGTCCATTATTTGCCTCATTTACTCTGCCTCTGTAGTGAGTCACTGATAGCAAAGACAAGAAGATTAACATGGATCTGTTTTGAAAATAGAACAAATTATCTAATTGCAATGTTTAATTGATGTTTCCAAAATTGTATTTGTTTGTTAAAAGTATGTGCATTGATCTGGATTAAAAAAAAAACAACTATCCTTTAGAATATCATGCTATAGTACTTCTTATTAATTCCATTGATGGCTGTTAAACAATAACAGTAATTCATTTAAACATCTTCAGCAGCTAATAGCATCTGAAACATTGTGGTGATTGTCAAAAATAAAATTTATTTCTGTTAAAAAAAATCTTTCATAATGTTAAAATCCTCTTAGCTAGAGGTTCCATATAATCTTATTCAGGATAAAGTCATGTAGTTCAATTTTGTCGCTATATTTGCAGGTGAGAAAGGAGGTGTGACTAATTGAAGTCTAAATGATTTAAAAATAGAGAAATTCTCCAATGTGAGAGTAATTTGAAGAGTTAACAGGATGAGAAAATGTGATTTTAAACGAATATCATTAGATATGGAAATCGTTTGCTACCCAGGTTGCCAACATACATAATTCTCTGTAATTTGGGTATAGTATAGGTAAATGTTCTCACAATTCATATGGATACCATCAGATAAATAATGTAAATAACTTCCTCAGAACTTCTTTATCATAATAAATCAAACTAATAGTATCCTATCCTCTGAAGTTTAACATGTCTTTCTTTTCCCTCCTGATTATCAACTGTATTGCTAAAATGCTGCCTCATTATAACGTTCTGCCCAAACTTAAATGCCCATGTTGAATTATTTACCTCTAGGGGTAATTATTGCATTGTGAGAAACCCATTGCTTATTATCTTAAGTGGAAATATGCATGGAACATTTTCCTAATATTTGTTTAAAGTACTATACTTGGCAATCAGGATATGAATTTGTTCCTCCCTCTCATACCTAAACCAAGTGACTGCCTGGTTTACTGTATAGTAAAAGAGTGAAACCTTTTGCCTGTTCCTATTTCCTTGTGTATGGAGGGGCAGAGTATGACATTCCGAGGTTTTCTACCTCTTGGCTTACTCATTCCCAGGAGAACTGAGGGGTGTCTAATTAGTGAGCTTGACCAGAATAAACTGGGCATTCTTGGATCTCTTTTCTCCTTTAGCTCTCTGGGGAAGCCAAATGCCTACAGGGAGTACATGCTGTCCTCTTCTCCAACAAAGGTTCCTCCTTTCACTGACTGACTATAGAAGAAGAGCATTGTCCTGTCCAGTGGTGTCTGTGACTACATTGTCTAATTCTGGGTTTAATGTTAGGAAGTATTCTCTTTTACTCATCAAAGTTACATTTATTTTTGTAATAAATGACATTTTTGGTGTTCTATACCTTTATTTTTCTGAACCCCATATATAAGAAGGAAGAACATGTTAATTAGGCTCTATAAAATACCAAGATGTTTGTTGACTCTGACCAGATTAATTTTGTAATCACAGGTTATTGTTTTTTAGAGAATAAATAAAAGCCAGAGTTTAGAAGATTAAAGAAGGTGTTGAATTAGGCTTAAATTTATACTCTTAATTATTAAAACACATTTTAACACCTCATTTGAGGTGTTAGCTTCCCCTGTTATAGACAAGCAACAAATTAAGAACAATTATTTATTCAATGCAAGTGTAAGCAAAATGATTCTCACCACCAAGTTTTTATATGGGTAATTCATGATTAGATGTTTGTGGCTGAGGTTTAGCTTTAATCCATATAAGAAGGGGTAAGAAAAAATAACCAGAGAACAACTTGTCAAAATCTGACAGCTTGTTCTCTCATAGGTTCCAATCAGATAATTTGCAGTTGGAAAGGGAAGACAGGGATGAGATACTTCACTAAAATATAGGCCCATGCAAATCAAAAGGAATGTAGGAGTGAAAAGGAAAACATAGTCAAGAAACATGTTGGTATGTATGTCCTCATTTTGATTTAATCCAATTATAGATCTTTAAAAACAAGTTTTTACTTATTTGCATCTTTTTAGAGACTGTTGAGAAGGTTAATGTGACATTGTGTTCTGGCAAAAAATTTAGAGGACTGGTTCATATAGTTTTGACATTTATGCCCCACCATTTCCTAAGAGTACAAGACAGAATTTGGGACCATCTTTAGTCATCTAGGCAGGAAGACAATTTCTAACTCTCTATTATTTTGATGTTTTTATTTCTTCATGCTGGATTCCACATTGCAAGCATCAATTGTATTACAAAATCTTAGCAAACTCATCTTAATTTCTTTGTTTTTCCTATAAAAAGCAAGTTGTTAAAATTTTACAGCTCAAAAGCGTTTAACAAGAACATTCTTTGATCTTGTAGGAAAACAAGTATATGTGAAAACATCAATGTTCCTATGAGCTCTGTGAACACAGGGGACACACAATGCTCCAACGATGATTACAAAGGTTTGTAGACAGACTCTTTTACTGGATTTGGGTTAGCTAATATTTAGCAGTGTTCCTGGAAAGTCACCTTCCTTCTAAAAGTTGCACTCATTTATTATAGCCAAATATGTTGTGCACATTTCCGACCTCATATACCTTTCAAAGAAAAAAAAAAATCCCACAAATCTTTAAAGAATCTAGGAAATCATTAAGTTAGAAATATCAGTAAAAACTGAGTAACAGGCAATGCACCTTACCTAAATTATTTAGCAACCAATTTACTATTAGAATCTTAGAATTTTGATTCAATCCTGTGTGCTTTGCATTATTATATCACATTCAAAGGAGAAGCATGACTATTTAGATATGATTTGAGCCCAGGTTAGGAGTTTCTTCCCAAAGTTTCCAGTTACCATCTTTTTTATTGATCTCAAGTTGTGACAGCATTAGGTAAGCCTAAAGTATATAGTGAAATAGTGATTGTCTACTGACAGAGGTTGAAATAGACAACGCTTCTCTTAATACTTCTTTCACGTTTGTGTCCATTTCTAATATTTAACCTCCACTAGTCATCATGTGGACTTGATTTCAATGTAAAAGAATGCAAAATAATGGGCTCAAGTCTTTGGACTATTTTCCTGACCCTACCACTGGTAAGCTATGGAAGCATCAGTCAGGGATAAGTTGTTTAAGTTCACCAAACCTTGATTTTCTGATGAACAATTGATGATGACAATTGTAACATTGTCAAGATCAAGTGGATTAACTCAATGCTATTTCAAGGAGTAGGATTTGTCTGGATCAGGCTTATCTCAAAAGGGAGACTGCTGGAATTTTGAGTTCATTGGTGGGGAGGCGGGGGGGGGTGGCCGGCGTGCGGCAGTGGTGTGCACATGCACACGTGTGTGTGTGTGTATGGGGGTGCTATTTAGCATCCCTAACCCATACTTGAAAAAGCCAGTAGTGACCCCAGTCATTATTACAATTCAGAATGCTCCCATAAATTCCAAAGTGGACCTATTTGAAAACTATTAAGTTTATGTGTATATAGTCTAAGTATAGTGCTTGATACATATTATTACCCCTAGATAGCATCATCATCATCAACATCATCATTATCATCATTGTCATCATCCCCAAATTGGCAGAAGAAAATGTTTGGGAACTTTCACAACCTTTTCAACTTCTCTAAGATGGGACTTGTGCAAACTCCTCTTGTGCCATGAGCTATTTCAAAGAGGCAGGGTTGGCTTAGATCAGATTCAGTGATCCATGTAAGTCTGCTGTCCACAAAGAGTTTCTGTTTGTTCAATGATTGGAACGGATAATCTGTCTTCCTGACTCTAGGTCTACCCATTGGCCGGAATGAATAATACAGGTTTCTGTAATTGCTAGAGAAAATCTTCTTGAGAAAATCTGATCCACCTGTTTATTTTATTCCCTTTTAATCTCATTTGCCATCTGAGACAGCCTAGACCTTTATCTCAGCTATTTAGTTTGGGGCTTTCTTGCTAGACTTTCTCTAAGATTAATCTCCTCCTACTGCATCATATGGTGTGGACAGGACCTAATTGCTACTGCTCTACTAACCTTAAAGATGATGCTTGTCCTGCCTCACCAGAAATGCCAAGATTAGCTCAAATTGGATTTTTGTTCCACATTCTTATTGACCTTGTGTTTTATTGGTCAGTATCTCACTAGGGCAGTGACTTCTTAGCTTTTATTCTCCCTATGGAATTCATTTTTCTATCATGGTAAGCAACCAACTCTCCGGTTTCACTTCTGACTCTAGCTCTTACACTATGGCTTTATGCTTGATTATAGAAGTCAGTCATTTATACTTGTCATCAGTCTGATGAAAAGGGGGAAGTGTTTGGATTAGAAACTATTGACTAAAATTATCCTGCACATTCTCAATCAATTTGATGTCTATTTCAAAGAAATAATATCTTTGGATCCTGGTGTATAGAAAAATGTGAATACTTTTGAAAATTGCCACCAGTGAGGATTTGATATTAAATTACTTTTGACAACTCAATATGGAGAAAAGATAACTATTGAAATGACAGGTTAATGGGAACCCACAACCTATCTAGGGATAAAAAGTTGTATTGTGGTTCTATCTAGAATGCAGATCAAACATGGATACTATACTATCTTTTTGCTGTAATTGGTTTGGCAATGAGTTTAACCAGACTAGTGAAAATGGACTTTACTATGAATTTCAATAATTATTGCTAGTAACATTCCTTCTGTTCCTCCTCATAGTAAAGAAGTATGGCTTAGTAAAGAACTAGGCTTTAGAGTTGGACAGACCTGAATTTAAATCTAATTTCAGAAAAATTTAACCATGTGGCTATGGGCAAATTACTTGACCTTTCTGAGTCTGTTTTTTATCTATGAGATAATCACAACCACCCCATGAGGTATTTTGTCCTTAAGAGAAATAGCATATGTAAAATGCTAAGCCAAATATTTTCTTGAGTGCTCCCCTGCCCAAAAAGAGATAACTTTTACTGTGTTGTAAGGTTTTGATATTTTCAAATAGCTATTCAAATGCTTAATTAAACTTCTATAACAAATGAAATGGCAGTCCTTTTACCTTGGAGTATGCCTTTATCATCCCTCTTTGCCCTTCTGCCTGTTTCACATTCCAAATGAATTTGGAAATTTTCCATAAGCAAGTTACCCAGGAAAGGAGCAGTAAGTCAGTGAAGGTAGCTATAAAATACAAGCTAGATAACATCTATTTATGATCCTGAAAGTAATAAAACAACATAACTCTGATGTCCATCGATAATATAAGTATGCTTTGTCATCAAGCTAGCTCATGCTTTTATTAAGTGAGGACCATTTACAAATTTTCACATACTCTTACTTGATTTTCGTGATCGTATCCAAAGCTTTCATCAGAATAAAATATATGACATTTGATCATTGTCAGTATTCCTTTTAATGCACAGAGAGGATTAAATCTCTGTATAATTAGAAATTGTTTATGAAGTTGTCTAAGACTATAAAATGTTTGGGAAAGATTCCTGCCTCTGTCTGCTGTGTTTTTCATGGTGTGTTTACTACATAGCCTTGGCCTTGAACATTGTAAATACAAAAACAAACAAACAAATTGCTTACTTTGTATTTAATTATTAATACAATTAAGCATTGGTGTGTAATTATATATTTATGACTGTAATTGGTAAAAAATAAAGATAAGATGGCATTCAGCCAAATAGTTCTGTCAGATTTGTCTAATAAGACTCATTTTATGAGAACCAATTAAACTTAGGTCATTGTTTTGCCTTAAGGGAATAGCATTTAGTCATGATCAATCTGGTGACTCTTTTCCAAAGGGTGTTTTATTTTTAATGAAAAATTGGTTAAGGGTAGTTTTCAGACTTGTTCATTAACATTTTAGCTGTGTTATCTAAAACATTGATGTATGGTTAAATTAAGGTTGTGGTTTTAGGGGATAACCTAAAAATACGAGAATGTTATAGGAGATTTAAATTAGTAATGAACCAATGTAAATTAGATTCTTAAAATCCCTAATGATGACTGTGCAAAGGATTGACAGTAAATAATATTTTTAAAAACTTCAGTGTCAAACTAGGTCTGAAATTAATTTCTTTGAGAGATTGTGTTGAAGATTTTTAGTTGAAAAATCTAAGAGTAGTAAAATGCTACTCTTATTGAACAGACTGGAACATAATATTTGATTGTATATTTCCTTCAAAGTGGTGATTTATCCCAAGGATAGAGTTATGTTTAGATATTGTGCTTGGGATTAATTATTTGATTTTTCCATAACAATAGTTTTCTTCCATATTCCATATCATTTTTATGATTATTCTTCCATTTTGATTGTTTACCTTAATCACTTGGCTGCAAATGTTTGATTGGTCATAAAAATCAAATCCAACCTTAAAGGATGAGAATTTGTAATCATTGAATACATTAATTAATACAAGAGCAGCAAACTTTGATTATTCTTAAAGAACTCTAATGTTTTAAGAGATGGCAGCATCACTGGAAAAAAATGACTGACCTCTTAAGTGACCACTACATTGAAGATAAAAACACCTGGAGATGAGTGTTGTTTGTTTTTCAAAGAGAAACCAACCTCATTATTTTAACATTCTAACACAAGAGCACAGTAAAAGCCTGTCTTTGCTTGAAACACAGGGTTTATCTAGCAAATTCTTTGTCAAAGGAAAACCTTGGAATAAATACATAAATGGTAACAAGAGAAAAAGAGCCAATCACTTTGTAAAATCATGCTTGGAAATCAAATGATTTTCACAAATTAACTTTAGAACAACTGCATAATATTTATGGCTCACATTTTGAATCCAGATTTAACTTTTCCTATAAATTTTAGCGTAGATATATTGGAGCAGAATCATAAAATGAAATCACTGCCTAATTTGAAACTTGAAAGTAAATGTTATATGGTGATTTCTTCTGTAAAAGAGTAACCCATCGACAAGTTGGGAATGGGAGATGTTACTCAGTTTAATAGATACATCATCTAATGTGATTATTTTGGTGCAATTGAGGTAGCAGGGTGTCATCTGATTTTCATCCAAACTGAGTGTAACTTGTGAGTGAGACTATATACTGACATATTCACATGCTGAAAACCCTCAAATCTAGTTATGCCCAAATAGATCTTTGCCTGAATTTCCAGTTGGCTCCCCATACATACCCCTTTTTTTTTTTTTTTAATTTATACCAGAACCGGGGTACAGGCCAGATGTGTGGAAGGGTAAGGATTCACCAGAGACAGAGTGCGGAACAGAACAGGCACTGCTGAGGTGAGCAGCAGGTGAGACTGGAGAGGTCTGCCGCACCATGTGGGTATCTCCGCAGCCAGCTGGGCTCGAACTGGCACTGCAGAAACTGCGGACAGCTTCACAGTGCAGCGCTCAACATGCTCCACCACCAGGGAGGCCCCAGACATACCCTGTTATTACCTACCCTCATGTTCTCCTCACTCTTTGCCCATTAACTTGATTGTCTCCTCTATTGCTATACCTATTAATGTTATGACCAGCCAAGTTTGAAGAGATGGAAATCATAACTATTTTAACCCCTCACTCTTCTCTTCCCCAACTTAGCCAATTTATTACCAACTCAAAAATTTCCCTTCAATTTGCCTTTGCTCCTCATCTACACTGCACTTACCTTAATTAACACCAAGCTAGACTGTAGCCACAACAGACACTTTGGTTCCTTGATTCTAGTCAATCTTTCATTTTAAGGACTGAATTATCTTTTGAAGAAACAAATTTGATATGTCATTTCTTATAAAAATATCACTTCTGGTATATGTTTCTTTACAGAATAAAAGTTCTTTACCTGGTAAGCAAACACCATTACTCCCTAATCCTAACCTATTACTACTTTCCATACTGAAAGTATCACTGAATTTCAGTGATACTTTAATTTCTTACTATTCCTCCAAGGTATTATGGCTGTTCACAAGTCCTTTTCTTCATACAGGCTATTCGTTCTCCCTAGAGGTTCCACCATGTTTATCTATCTCATAGTATCTGCTTTTCTTCTAACATTAACTCCAAAAGCAAACTCCTCCTGGCTCTGCCAAGTGGCTGAATGCTCCTTGTTTTGTGCTCCTATATTCCTTATATCTTAGTGATATAATTAGCTGTTTAATTATAACTTATCCATATACTGTTATTATTAGTCTTTCCTACTAAAATGTTGCATTAATAGGGGTCTCAAATATCTTATGGATCTGTGTGGCTGTAGTGTCAAGAAGAGCCCCTATCATGAAGGTTAGACTCAATAAATTATTGTTGCGTGAAAATAGAAGGAAGTAACAACTAAAACTTATGTGGAGCTCCTTATGGGCCAGTTACTATTTTATATTAGCTTATATGCAAGTTTTACTAAACCCTATCAAGTAGGTGAAATTATTACCTTGATGTTGTAGATGAGGATATTAAAATAAGAGAGCCTAGGTAACTTGCTCAGGGTGCAAGGCTAGTGTCTGTGCGCAGTATTAAACACAGGCTTCAGACAAGAGGTTCTTAAGAACTGTATGTTACCGGGCCTCCCCGGTGGCGCAGTGGTTGAGCGCTGGGTTGCAAAGCTGCCTGCGGCCTCTGCAGCGCCGGTTCGATCCCCGGCTGCTCCCCGGCCACCAGAGGAGGGTCCCACATGGTGCGCAGACCTCTCCTGCCGCCTGCTGCTCCCCTCAGCAGTGTACTTCGGTCCTTCTGCCTGCTCTGCTCTCCGCTCTGGCTCTGGTGAATTCTCTCACCCTCCCACGCTTCTGACTGTGCCCAGTGCTTGTATAAGTAAATAAAAAAAATGAATCTTTAAAAAAAACAAACAAACTGTATGTTACCACCTCTGTGTAGCCCCAAATCAGAATATCAATTAGTTTTTGTAAAATCCTTGATTTTAAAGAACAAGGACAATTACATGGAAGTTAAATAGTTTTATTTATCAGAAGGCCATTTCTAGCATATATCTGAGAATGGGACACAAAATTATTTGTCTTCTATGATCACAAAATATCATAGTGTTAAATGCATTATACCTAAAAAATGATACTGTCGTATTTCTAGAGTTTCTCCAAGGGAGTAAATGTCAGTTGCCCACTGAATTTTTTTTTTTATAGTCATTGATTATAAATTCACCTCAAAGTCCTACCTCTGGGCCTTTAGCCTACCCTACCTCTGGGCCTTTAACCCGCGGCCCAGTTTACTGTTTCAATTCTATTTAAACCAAGAAGACAAAACAACAATTTCAACATAAATAAGAACTCCACCCAACTTTTCTCTTTCCAGTATAAAGAACAATGACTGCCATTTCTTTATCCCTTTCCTGCTCCAAACAAGACACCAAATGTAGAATACAGCAATGAGAATTGCCTGTGATCTACCCTGGGCCAAAATGCCCACATTAGAAAGCAATTCATTTGAGCCTTTCTTTTCTTTCTTTCTTTTTTTTTTTTTTTAAGATTTTATTTATTTTTTCATAAAAGAACTGGGATGTAGGCCAGAGGTGCAGAGGGTGAGAGGATTCACCAGAGACAGAGTGGGGAGCAGAACAGGCAGATCTACTGAAATACACTGCTGAGGGGAGCAGCAGGAGAGACAGGAGAGGTCTGCTGCGCCATGTGGTTTAGCCCCCGGTCCAGGATGGAACTCAAATGGCCTTGGTAGGCCGTTGCAGTAGTAGTGCTGAGACGTCAAGAAGAAGCAAAGAAAGAGCCTTCTCTAGAGCTTGCAGAAAAATCATGGCCCTTAAACTCTTCCATCACCTTGATTCTGAACTTCTACTTTCTAGAATTATCAGAGAATAAATTTCTGTTTAAAGCTATTTGGTTTGTAACACTTTATTATGTCAGCCCCAGGAAATATACAGTATTTTTGCATGCTTAAATGAGAGCTGCTAGTTAAATTTAACTGAATTTAAATTCTAAATTGACCAATTATTAGCCCCAAACAGTAATTTAAAACCAGAAATGATCACATAAAAAGCAAGTTAAGGATATTTTGTCATCAATGAAAATAGGGATTAACCAAATGTTGTTTGGATCTATGTTGTTTGTGTATGAGTTGTGACTTTCAATGGAGAAAGTTATACTTTATATGAGTTGTGACTTTACCTTTTACAAAGGAATAAATCAAATCTCTACCTGCATGCTTCCTGCTGGAAAAGAAGTAATGTATATATTTGGGAACTTGAGAAAGAAGAAAAAAAATCTGGTTTTTACTATAATGAGTCAATTTCATTTTGATCAAAAGCCTGACATTTTTAGTACCATCTACTGATTTCATAAGGGCCCAAATACAGAGCCTCCATATTGATTTAAAAACCATATATAACTAAGAATTGCTTTTCAGTAATTGTTCCAAAAAAAAAAAAAGTTATTAATAGATGATCTCTAAGCTGGTTCCTAATTCACATTTTGCATGTTTCCCTCCCCTTGAATGTGGACTGGACATACTGACTTACTTTTTTTTTTTTAAGATTTATTTATACAAGAACTAGGCGGTCAGAGGCATGAGAGGGTAAGAGAATTCACCAGAGACAGAACTGGGAGCAGAACAGGCAGAAAGGCCGAAGACACTGCTGAGGGGAGCAGTGGGCGAGGCAGGAGAGGTCTGCCGGGCCATGTGGGTTTCTCCCTGGATGGCCAGAATAGAACCCATGCTACAGAGGCTGCAGACAGCTTCAGAGTGGTGCTCAACCCACTGCGCCACCAGGGAGGCCCCATACTGACTTACTTTTAACAAGTATGATATAGTAAATGTGATGACATTTTGCTTTGAAGTTTAGGTTATAGAAAACTGTGACCTCTGTCTTGCTTGTTCTTTCTCTGGCTCTCCTGTTTGCTTACTCTGGTGAACCAAGCTGCCATACTGTGAACTGCCCTATGGAGAGTCCACAAGCAAATACCTGAAGGCCATCTTTAGCTAACAGCCAGCGAGGAACTGAAGTTGTTAATGCAGCAACTTGAAGGAACTGAATCCTGTTGACAACCACCAAGTCATTGAAATTTGGAAGTGTTTCCTTACTCATTTTGATCCTTAGGATGGCTCTACCCCCAACCCAAACCTTCATTGTAGCCCTGTTCTCCAGAGGACCCACTTAAGCAGAGAATGGTTTTCTGACCCACAGGAACTGATATAATTATGTTTCAAGCCAAAAGGCTTTAGAGCATTCATTATGCAGCAATAGATGATAAATACAAAAGCTATTGAAATACTTGTACATCCATTATCTTCATGCTTGGAAATTTATAAAGATCCTGTATCCACCTCTACCCTTAGACTTAACTAGCTTGATATTTATTTTTAATTTGTTTTCTTAATTTCCAAATTTGTTTTATTTTTTAATTTTGTTGAGGTAATATTGGTTTACAACTGTGAATATGATCCAGAGTTATAGGATAATACTTCTTCAGATGTATGTCACCATGCCATTTTAGCTTTCTTGATTTTAAATGTCATGTGTGAATGTCTGCTTGATAATTTATGTAAAGCATCTATAGTGAGTTTTGACTCTTGTCTATGAACCCAGTATAGTGTCTTATTTGTAGGTCATTCTGTCTAACCCCTCCACTTCTCAATTAATTGTGCCACCATTAGCTTGCCCAGGCAGAATTGCTAGATTTAGCAAATAAAGATACTGTATAACCAGTTAAATTTGAATTTCAGATAACCAATGAATCATTTTTTTTTTTTTTAAGCGTAAGTATGTCCCTTGTAGTATTTGGGACCTACATATATACATTATACATATTTTGGCTTTAAACATAATATGTTGAAATTTAAATTTAACCGGGTGTGCTGTATTTTTTATGGCAACTCTACATCCAAGATCATGCAACCAACTGGTAACAAGAGTCTGCATAGCAGCCAAATGTCTGGTACTGAGGCCAATATTTTTCTTTGCACATGGCTCTATGGTGCTGATGAAAGTGGTACTTTAGAAGCTCATCTTGTGGTTGTGCGTGTTTGAAGTTTTAATGTAGTAACCATTACTGAACTGCTTTTGAAAGGAACTCATGGGTCATTAAAGGACAAAGCTGATGTTCTTTGACACAATCAATGGGTCTCATTCTGCAAACGAAAGTCCATTCTGATAGCATTAGTGGAAGGCAGCTGCATATCCTTATATTCCCATAATAGGGAGCAGGACTAAATGATGTTAGTATCTGACTTGATTGTATTAACGTAATGATTTATGTATGCAAACATTTTGAAGAGAGACAATTTGTGGGGAAAAACCTGAATAAATTTTAAGGCGCTTTTATAGTTCTATATTTAGCACATGAGGATCTATAAGTATTAAAGTAATTACGTGAAGCACATAAATCTACACAGTAGGCATTAAGAAACCCCTTGCTAACTGGTATTAAGAGACCGTAAGCCTATGTGTGATTGCTCTCTAATTAGAATTAGTGCTTCTTTGCTTTTGTTCTTTAACTTTGGATATTTGTGAGGCTTTAATTGTTTAAATACATTTACATGGATAATTTACATAATCTACTCTTGCTGATAATGGGTTTATGTATGGTTTTTTGAGGATAACAAGTGGTATGAGAAATTAGAGACTGGTGAACCTAAAAAAAATAAAAGCTCAGTGATTAAGGAAATTGAATGAATGTTACTCAGATTTTATACCTTTGCTCATTCCAGTACATTTATTTGAATGCATCGCAAGCCTATAATTACTTAATATTTTATGCCGTAGATAAAATTGTTCGCAGTTTTTCAGAAATTCCACGTTAAACCTTCAATAATTTTGTCTTCTTTGAGGACAAATAGCTAAGTAAAATATGAACAGTAATTTGGAACTCAACTAAATGTTTTTCTCTTTTTACAGTGAAGAATTATATTTATACTTGTAAGTTAATGCTAGGCTAGGAAAATAGTATTAATTATATGTATATTTGTGATTATTTTAAAGAAAATTCATTGATCTTACAGTAAAATAATTTCTTAATAATGCATGAATAATGTTCTACTCTTAAAATATTTGGAATTATTTTACCTCCCCAAATCTTCCAAACAGTGTTTAAAACAGGCTTACAGGGCCTCCTTGGTGGCGCAAGGGGTTAAGCACCGCACTATGAAGCAATTCTGCAGTCTCTGCAGCTTGTGTTCCATCCCTGGCCATGTCTTGCCCGCTGCTCCCCTCAGCAGTGTATTTCAGTCAGTCTGCCTGTCCTGTTCCCCACTCTGTCTCTGGTGAATCCTCTCACTGCCCCCACACCTCTGGCCTGTATCCCAGCTCTTGTATGCATAAATAAATAAATCTTTAAAAAAATAAAACAGGCTTACAGAACAATTTATTAAAGAATATAGTACAGTATGATTTCAACATCTTTTTTTTTTTACTACAAGCTCAAGAGTCTTTCCATTGTACCACACTGCTTCTAGATTTCTGATACTATTCTGTATTCACTTTGCAAAAAAATAGAATGAGTACTATAATGAAACCAGCATTTATCAGACACTCGAGAGCCTTGTTTCCTGGAATTTAGCATTTGAACCTCTCGAAGCTTGAAAATGACTTATTTAGAAATACAAAAGAAAAAGGAATGGAAATTCACTTTTTCCATTTAGAATTCTGGTGGTTGATTTCATCTTCATTCATCTTTGAATATTTTATTAGAATTCTGTAGCAGCTGAGTAAAGTTGTGTTTGCCCCACTGCCCTGAGCCACTGAACGGGATGTGTCCGATAATTTTTTGTTGGCTGGCTGACTGACCCAAGGCCTTCAGGGTAGATGTGAAAAGTGCTAAGGCAGCTGAGAGAAAATGCAGAGAATATCTCAGCAGCTAGGAAATGAACCAGAAATTAAAAGCATATAAAATCTAATCTGAAAAAAATAAAAGTTGCACAAGAATCTTTGAATTATCTGTCAGTATTTGATTTGTTAGCATGGTAATGGGGAACTAAATCTTTTTTTTCACCTTGAATTGTAGTGGTAGCCCCGTACATTTAAAATCAGTAATCTATGATTTTGTCTCCATGCTAAAATAAACATTAGACTTTACAATAGAGGCCATGAACCCTGGTAGCTGACTTCTCGGATACTGAGCTGAGGAATTTCAGATGTTTGAATACCAGCTGTATTTGAATTAACTGCTCTAATGTAGTCATGTAACCTCCTGTATCCATTTACTTCTGATGAGTGAAATTCCCTCTTGAAGTTATAGAATATGACTACTGTAACTCCCTTAATTTGTTGCTTTATCACTAGTATCCTCAAGTCTTCCTCCAGTTCTACCACACAAAAATGCTCTGACATCGCTATACTATTCTTGTACATTGTTCCTATTTCCAAATTAGAATTTGATACCTGGAGATGGGCACTTAGGTGGCATCCAGACTGCAGTCTTAGCAGTCAACTTGATTTGTCCTTTTACTTGTACTTTGTACTTTCTTCTAGTTGTTAATATTTTTGACTGCTGGGTTCACAGTATAGCCCTAAAGAGTCTCTTGCAAACTCTCCTTGGGTCCTTACTCTATTCTGAATTTGCTGTATACACTCCTCAGCTTTGTTGCCTTCTTGATCTTTGTGCTTTATTTTTTTATCTGTTGGTTGTTTTTCTATGTAGTTATTTATAATACTTTTTGAGTATAGTACAAGATATTTCAACCTGATCGAATAAATTAGGCAGTTAGTTTTTTTGTCCATGTTAATAATGAGATGCTCCCTAATTTCTTTGTGGCAAGTGTCACACTCTGTTTAATATTCATTTAATGGTTACAACAGTGATAACAATAGTTAATTATGCATATTATCACTTATGGGTTAGGGGAGCAAGGATTTTGTAGATATTAAAGACCTATCCAAAGTCACCATAAATGTATGAAGTAGAGCCAGGATTTGGATCAATATCTCTACATTTCAAAGATCACAAGCTTGACTACTGCAGAGTCTCTCCTTAGTCATATTATCCTTTAATGAGAATTGGCTTTCAGTGCAGTTTGGGACCCTGCCTTCAAGCCACTGCAAAGAACATGTCCTTGTTACAGTCAGAAATTGACCTTTTATTTATACGTGAAAGCCAGCTATCTCTATCATCTCTCTTGTGTATGTGAGAGATTGTCTATGGGGATTTCTTAGATAAAAATGAGTATGTAAGAAATCCACCAACACTGGCTATGGTTCCCTCTGGATAATATTTAGGTTGCATAACCATTTATTTTATACCTTTCTGCTCACCAGGGTGAAGGCTAAATTTCAAATTTCAGCCTTCACTAAGGTAAATGCAATCTGGTGTTGCTTAAAGATTTGATTTGGGGACGAAGGACTACAAAGGCTAATCAAAATCATCCTACTGATAATATTTTAGTGTCCTGTCAGGGTATTTTTCTGGCAAAACAAAAGTCCCAACCCAGTGCAAGCCAGGTGATTTCTAGAAATGATTCATTACTTTTCACAATTTCAAACCTGAAATGCTTAAAAAATATTTTAGCTATTATAGTCAATGGGAGGTGAATTGGGCTGGAGGTATGTATGGAAAGCAATCATTTATTTAAGAACATTTTGATAAATATTGGAAACATAGAATTGAGAAAACTATTTCAGAACCTGAAACATTGACAGCACTATATAAATATTTGTACAGTGAATAGATTAATAAATGCAAAAAATCAAGGGCTCAGTTTAATAGTCTGTTGAGTGGATTTATAAAAAGGAGATCAGAAGAACTTTTTTTAAATAGTTATTCATATTGAAGTTTTTAGAAAACACCCTGTAATAATAAAAGCATCAGGATATAAGAATAAATGTACATTTTAAAAAATATTTCTAGAGACAAAAGCACAAAGCATTTATCAAGAGTAAAGTGATTGAATAAACTGTCATTTTTCATTCTATGGAATATCATGTAACTATTTAAAAATAGGAAATTAGGTAAAAATATATACATATATACCTATATACATATATATGTAAGTGTATATACTTAAATATATATTTTGGAAGACCGATACCTGAAATATTTCTTAAATATTTCTCAAGTAAGAAAATAAATTGTATTTGTATACAATAAAAAAAGTCTTCCATAAGCTGCTTACAATTGCCCTCCTATCCCTCTCCCCTTCTTTCTCCCTCTTGCCTGACACAGGCCAGGCATAGAGGCTTCCTGGCTGTTTGTTGAACTTACTAGGCATACTTCCGACTCAGTCTCTGCAGTGATTGATATTGCCACATACTCAAAGATGAGTAAGGAACATTATCAAGGGCATGGAAGCTGAGAGATCTCCAGGTTTGTGTATATGAGTGAATTTGTGTGTCTCAGAAGAACCTACAAAAGAACTCACCTTTCAACGTTTGACTAACCTAGAGAGGACCAATAACAGCTCACAAGCACAATAGTCAAGTAAGATCTTTCTTGAATCTCCTGTCTTAGAGGTTTTCCAATTTAAGCCAGAAAAGCAGCACAAAATGAAAAAAAAAAAATAAAGAGTCCATTTGCCCTTTTCCAGCTGAGTGTTTCCCTCCCACACTTTTCAATTGTGGGAAAAGAGAAGCTTCTCCTTCAATTCAACTTTGGGCTTTTGATTTATTACTGAAATAAAATGTTTTGTGATTTTAAATGACTCTGGGACATTTTATTACTTTAGAGTATCCAGAAAAAGTAATAGGACTACTCAAATTTTCATCTGGATGCAGTGGAAATACTAGCCCAATAGATAAAGTTTGAAGAGACAGTGGGAGATAAAAATGAAGTTGTTTATAATTCTATCCCATGAGTCATGCTTGTTATGTATGTCTATTTCACAGCTCTGCTCTGATTAGGGCAATATCGATTCTCATGTCAGCCTGAAAATATTTCTGTACCAAGCCAAGCACCGTTTCAGTTTGACACTGAATTTTCTCACAAACTTTGTTTTTAAATCAGCACAGGATTATTAAAGTGGATTAATTTCTTTCAGTCTTTCAAAGAAGAACCTGTGATGGAAGTCTTTGCTTTGGGGTGGCTGAAAACGATGGAGTAAATCCAATTCCTGTTAAAAGAAAGAGTCCACCAGGACTGGGTTCAAAGCTCACATTTTAAAATTTCTCACAGTCATGCAAAGAGTATCTCATGCTGATTTGATCTAAGAAGATTACAGGTTGTAGGGCATTAAGGAATAATTTTTAATGGATCATTCTTTTTATTGATTACCTCAAGTAATTGACAAAATTAAGACTTTTCTAAGAAAAATGAGAACCACACTCTCCTGAAATTGCTCTCTTTAAATTCAGAGCAATACCATTTTACATTTGTCTATATCAGAAATACAATTTCATTTCTTAATACTTTGTCATCAGTTCTGAAAAAATGGCCTCATGTTTGGGGACTGGCTTCAGTCTGCCAAAGTGCCTTGGTCTATTGAGACCTGCGGCCTTGTACTGGAAGATAAGGACTATCTTGTATTTCTTTCTCTAGACAGCAGCCCAGACATGGGCTGCTCACACAATGGGTGTCAAAGAATGCTATTGACCAAATGTCTGGGTGTTTCAGTCATTTAAAATGCATATTGCTGCCTATTGTTCATATTTGAAACACAAACAGCATTAATACTAACATTCTGTGGCTTCTAAATTCCTTTCACAGCTTTCTCTGCATTTCAACTAATTACTGTAATGGGCAGAGCATCCCTTCTATTTTGACAGTTAAGATGGAATTGAAAACTCAAAAGACCATAAAGGAGAGTCTCCAAAAAAAAAAAAAGAGAGAGAGAGAGACACTCCATTAAAGTCAGTTAAAAGTTATCGCAAATCCTCAGCACCCAATGTTTCTAACTTGAAATTTCTTATTTTGTTAAAGCATAAATAAAGTGGCTTCCTCCTGAACATTCTAAAACCATTTCACTTTAGAGATGATTCTCCTACTTTTGTGTGTAAGTGCACTTAAAAATTTTATACATAGAAGTAAACAAGAATAGGAATCTTCCCCTTTGTCAATTCTGAAAGTGAGTTTTCTCCTTGTACCTTCTGAGATGATGAATAGAGAGGGTGAGTGAAGACCTGGTAAGTGGGACTGTTTATCTCTCTGCTGTAAGATTAATAACACTAAACAATTCTCAGTTATTATATTTATGAGAGAAATAGCCTTAGGCAAAACTGAGCAAAGAAAGTTGTCTTTGCTACCAACATATCTATTTTCCTTACATCCTTTGTTAATCTCCTTCCCTAATTTTTAGAACATAGTACTCTACCTTTCTTTTGCTTGATAACTGGCTAACAAATGTCATCAATTCCATTTAAGGTATCAATGACCATTTATGATGTAATGTATTACAGAAGAATACATTATCATATAGTGTATATATATATCATATATACATTTGAAGAATTGTATCATATATACATTTAACTTAAGCATGAGCACTTGGTTCAGGGATTTTGTTAGGGGGAAAAGGATATGCCAAAGCTAATTCCATATAGGCTTTGTGGACTCCACCCCCACCCTAGGTCAAAGCCAAAGACACTGGGAACTCCAAATCCCATCACCACCAAAGGGAAGGTAGCTGGGACCTGAGGGTGGGGTTAAGCAGCCAGGTGGATATAAAAGGCAGACACGTGGGCTTTGGGGTTCCCCATTTTGGCTCTCTGCCAGCTCGGAGGGTCCGGCCAGCTCTGAGAGTGACTTTGGGTTTCCAGGTCGTTGGATCGGGTAGGACGCATTAAAGACTTTATTTCCCTATTTTCTCCCTGAGTTGTACATTTTCCTTATTTCCTTTTCTCTTGTAAATAAACCTTTTATTAACCTTTTGCGTGTGTCTGTAGTAGAGTATTCATAAGTCCCTTTAAAGTGCGCGGGTGAGGACCCACAGCCAGGAACCCGTTTAATATCGGGGTTGCTCTATAACAATTTGAGGAAGGGGCCTCCCCTGGTGGCGCAGCGGTTGAGCACTGGGCTGACAGGTTGCCCGCAGCCTCTGCAGCGCCTGTTCGTTCCCCGACCACAGCGAGGGTCCCACAAAAAAAAAAAACAAAAACAAAAAAAAACAATTTGAGGAAGATAAGAGACAATGTATACAATTAGCTGAGGATTCTATAACCAATTAAGATAGACCGATAGGGAGACAAACATTTCTCACAATTTTGGGGCCTGGAATTCTGAGATTAGGGTGCTAGCATGCTTGGGTTCTGGTGTGCTTTTTTTTCCTAATTTACCAATGGTCATTGTCTCATCGTGTCCTCACATGGCAGAGAGATTTTTTTTCCTCTCTTCCTCTTCTTATAAGGTCACCAATACTATTAAATTAGGACTCTACCCTTAATTCTCTAACGGCGCTATCTCTGAATACAGTCATAGTGGGGTTGAGATCTTCAGTGTATGCATTTGGTGTTGGGGGGCAGGAACAATTCAGGCCATAGCCTCTGTTTTCCTCCATCTGTGAATGACTGAGAATGAAGAAGACAGCAGATACACACACACACTATAATGTGTTTCTCCTTGTTCAGTCTCAGTTCCTGTTTTCACTGTGAATGTTTTGTTATAAGGGTTTGATTCTAAAATTTAAGCATACATTTTATACAATATGGCCAACTGCTTTATCTGATGATCAGTGGAAGATTATTCGTTTTCCAAAAATATTGGAGAAGGAAAAAAAACACTTTTTTTTTTTTTTTTTTGAGAAATGGCATAGTATATTGCCTGTTATACTTCTTGGGTGACAAGGGAATTTCAAGGGTTAATTTTGTATGTATATGGTTTCTCACCTTAGGAATTGCCTTTAGAACTGAACAGGGCTTCATTATATATTTGGATTTTATTTCATTTATTTTTGTTGTATCATCCTTCATTTTAATTTGCTTTTTTATTGAGGTAATGTTGATTTACAATACTGTTTTAGGAATACAAGTTCCTGTGTCTTCAAATATATGTTACAACACCTTGCCTATCACCAAAAGCACCAATAATCCTCTACCATAGTGCATTAGACACCCTCCGCCCTTGGCTCCACACCCCACCAATACCACCCCACCTCCTGCTTTAGTCTCAGTTCTGCAGTCATAATCCAAGGGTTTGTTTTGGTTTGGTTTTATCTGTTGCTTGCTTTGTTTCTCTATATCCCACATATAAGTGAAATCATCCAGTATTTGTCTTTCAATATGTGACATTTGTAACGTAAATATTTCCAAATCACAAATCATTTTTATAGCTGAATAGTATTTCATTATATATATATGCAGCATTGTCTTCATTCATTTATCTGTCCTTCGGCATGGGATATTGCCATAATTTGGCTATTGTAAATAGTGCTTCAGTGAATATGCTATTGCACATATCTCTTGAAATTAGTGTGTTTTTTTGGATAGAAATCTATGAGTGGGAAATGCTGGGTCATGTGCTAGATCTATTTTTAATATCTTTAAGAAATCTCAAAACTATCTTCCATAGGGGCTAGAACAGTCTCCAGCACCACCAACAGTGCATAAAATTTTCTTTTTCTCCATATCCTCGTTAACACTTGTTTCTAGTCTTTTTTTGTTATGAGCAGTACTCATGGGGGTGTAAAGTAGAATCTCATTGTGATTTTTATTTGCATTCCCCCGACAAATGATGAATATTTTTTTCATGTGCCTCTTGGCCATCTGTGTGTCTTCTCTTGCGAAGTAGTTATTCAACTCTTCACCCCATCTTTTGATCAGTTTACTTGTCTTTCTTGAGTTGTATGAGTTCTTTGTCAATCTCGGCCCTTGTTAGATGTATGATGTGCAAATATTTTCTTCCATTCAGTAGCATGTCATTTTGTTTTACTGATAGTTTCTTTCATTGTGCAGAAATGTTTTAGTTTAACATAGTCACATTTCTTTATTCTTGCTTTTATTTTCCTTTCTCCTGTGGTCAACTCCCCAAAGACAATACTGATGGCAGTGTAACAGAGTGTTTTACATGTGTTTTCTTCCATGTATTTCATAGTAAATTAACTGTCCACATAATGTGGGTTTATTTCTGAAATCTCAATTCTATTCCATTCATCTGTGTGTCTATTTTTATTCTAATACCCTACTGTTTTTACTACTATTGCTTTGTAGTATACTTCGAAGTCAGGAAGTATAATACCTCCATTCTTCTTTTTTGTCATAATTGCTCTGGTAATATGGGGTCTTTTGTATATGATTCCAGTAATGCTTGTTTTATTTCCTTGAAGAATGCCATTGGAACTTCGATAGTAATTGCATTGACTCTGTATTACGTTAGATATATAGCCATTTTAACAATGTTGATTCTTTCAATCCATCAGCAAAAATAAAATCTTTCAATTTCTTTGTCTTCTATTTCTTTTAACAATGTCTAATAGTTTTCATTGTGCAGAACTTTACTTCCTTCATTGATTTTATTTCTAGATACTTAATTCTTTTTGATGTGATTATAAGTGGAATTGTTTTATTTGTTCTAGTTCATTGTTTGCAATATAGAAATGCACATATTTTGATATATTGATTTTGTCATCTGCAACTTTACTGATTTATTGTTTGTAATAGTTTTTCAGTGGCATCTTTAGTGGTTTCTATATCATATTGTATATAATGGTAATAGTTTTACTTTTTATCTAGTTTGAATTTCTTTTATATCTTTCTCTTCCCAACTTGCTCTGCCTAGGGCTTTCAATACTATGTTGAATAGTAGAGGTGAGAGTGGACACCTTGTCTTTTTTCCTGATCTTAAAATGTTAGCTGTGATTTTGTCATATGTGGCCATTATTGTGTTTGTTACAGGGCAGGGAGAGGGACATCCTGGGACCTTTAAACCTGCCAGTGCTAAATGAGTTCTACCCTCTGCTGCATCAAGAGAAAATGTACTCTAATACATAGGACACTCAATGGAATGGGACTTTAATACAATTAGTGTGCAGAAAGGAGAAGAGAAGGTGAAAAATAGAGTAGTTTTTATTTGAAACTCCCAAAGTTATCCATCCTCCTGTGGGTAAATTCCCAGCCAAATAGGGTTGGCCCAAAGCAGGACTGCTGAGGCCCAAAAGCTTGCCACAAATCTGAGGCACCTTCTGGTGGAGACCCATAGGAAAGTAGCAGAAAGGGAGGTAAGTCTGGAAGGAAAAGAGCAAAATCAAATTCAAAATAAAGGCTGCCATTGTCAACTTCCCTACAGGTCTCTCACCCACATCTGTTTCAAGTGTCTCCTTCCATGTCCTCCAAGTTTCTGGCACAAATCCAAGGTTGAGAAGCAAGAACAGCTTCTTCAAAATTTTCTCTTTTCATGTATCTCCTCTTGGTCCCTTTTCTTCTCTTCTCCCTTTCTTCTTTAGCTTCCCCTTGCTGCTCAACTCCACCCTTCCTTAGGGTGGGGCAGGGAACCTGTATTGATACAATATTTTTATTTTTCCCTTTGCTGATATGAATTATACTAATTTAATTGCATATGATGAAACATCCTTTCATCACTGGAATAAATATTACTTAGTCATTATGTATGATGCCTTTAATGTGTTGTTAAATTCAGTTTACCCAATTAAAGAAGGTAATATGAGATAGACATTGGCATTTCATTATAAATAAGTGCCTCATGCAACAAAAACCCTATTTTTGCCTGATAGAAGTGTAGCTGTTTCTAACATTTTTAAATTGCCATTTGCTTGTAGGAGTGTGTGTGTTTGTACACACAAATATATAACAGATAATAAAATCTGACTTTTTATATTTGAGTTTGTAATGTATAAAGTGATTTTATAACCTTTACAAGAAAAATAACATGAAGTACAGACACCTGGTGGTTTGTTTATTAATTCAGGAAGATATTAATGTGACTTAGGAATGGTCAGTAACTTCTATTGTTTTCAGATGTACTTGCCTGTAAACTTGCTCTCTTGTCAGTAATAGCTGACTTTAGAGAAATTCCAAGTATAGGCAATTACAGAAAAAAAATATTTGACATTTAGTTTTTGGAAATACTTGAATGCTGACTAAATGCCAGTACTGTCCTAGGTTTTGTTGAACATTTGAGAATAAGACTGACAAGTCCTTGTTCTGATGGAGCTTTACATTGAGTAAAGAGGGATGAAGGCAAGAAATGAATATAGTACTCACTGGCCATAAGTTGGACTGCCATGGGAGGGTGCTGGAATTGCTGCTGTAATTGAGTAGTTAAGGACCAGCATTCAGATTTAAAGCAAGCTATGACTGACAGGAGTCAGTAAAGCAAAGGAAAGGGAGAGCCAAGGACACAGCTGGGACAAAGGGCTGTGGTGTCAATGAATTGCTGTGTTTAAGGACCCAGGGACAAAGTAGCATATCTGTCTGCAGCAAAATGGGAGAGGGAAAGTGGCTAGAGTGGCTATTCCTCAAAAATATCTACACAAATTTGTTCAGCAATAAATTCGAGATGGCATCAGTTAAGCTATACAAAAACAATTGATGAACACTATTTAAACTGTACTTGAACTAGTGCAAGGATATTGCGATTTCTTGAAATTAATGTAAATCCCTTGATAAGGAGTTATTTTGAGCAAGACAGGCCTGGAAATTTAGAAAATGAGAACAAAAAGAATCAGTTGGAACACAGAATTAGAAAAGCCATGGTTATAAGAAGGCTGTGTGTGCGCATGTACATGTATATATATTGTACATGTGTTATAAATGTGTAATATACATGTATATAATATACATGTTATAAATGTGTATTAATGCAAACTACATGTTTACATATATCATATATGCAAATACATAATTCATTTTGCTCATTTGGATATTCTCAACTAAATCTTACGTGATTATTATATAAGTGAAGAAAATTCCTTCAGGAAATATGAATGATAAATACCTGAATTTGCTTGGACTCACCCAGAAAGAATTATTCCATAAAATAAAAACAAAAAACCCCAGACAACAACAAAAAAATCCATTGCCTTTATACAAAAACCTTGATTTAGAGATGGCACTCCTTTATACTGGTACAGATATCATTTCACATAAGGCAAGAATCATAAGCTTCATTTTGATGATAGTAAGCTGGGGTACAGAAGTATTTATTTTCAAAGGGAGAACTACCCCTCCTTATGTTATCTGAAAATCCTAAGAGAATCTGCTTGGCTGATGCATAGGCTGCCTGTGTCTGATCACATCCAGATCTGCTCGGCTCTGGCTAGGGAGGGGAAAGAGTAAAACATGACTGAGAGTGTGGGCTGCAACTATTCCTAGAAAGGGGGAATGAGTAATTACTGCAAAACATAACCAATACACTTACCAGCAAAGCAGGATGTAGAAATATTTTTTAGCTACTCAGATAAAATAAATAAAACCTGTATTTTAAGGAGATTTCTGATAGTATCAAGATATTTTTAAATTAAGATCAGAATTATTTTTAAAATTTTCCATAACTAAAACTACCTTTGATCATTTTTTGTTCCCCTTTGCATGGAAAAAAGGTGATATGTGGTGTCTGAGATTTCAGATCAATTAAGAACAGTTTTGAAAATAGGAAAGAGGTATGGATTATTTTGTTAACATTTTATTCCTACTTCAAACTATGGCATTCACAGCATCCACACATTTACATCTGTGGACTAGACCAATGAGAAATGATCAGGGTGGCTTAAGTGACTCTCGAAAGAGCTATACCTGTTGTGAAGATGTTTTCAGGTGAGACTCTCAGGTAGCTATCCCATTTTGGATATGCTATAAAATAGGAGGGTCTTAAAAAATATGCTAGGAGGTAAAGTTTCAAAGAAAAGAAATTAATATGGTTCTGGCTATGTTTATTCCAGTTGTACTAGCAAAATTATGAAAGATGAGAAAAAGGATGAGAGGGGTGGGTAAATTTTGAAATTTTATTGTGAAAATAAGACTGTATTTTTAAAAGATTTATTTATTTATGCATACCAGAACTGGGGTACAGGCCAGAAGTGTGGGGGAATGAAAAGATTCACCAGAGACGGAGTAGGGAACAGAACAGGCGGATTGACTGAAATACACTGCTAAGCGGAGCAGTGGACGAGTCAGGAGAGGTCTGCTGCGCCATGTGGGTCACTTCCCTGGCTGGGCATTGAACTCATGCTGCAGTGGCTGCAGTTAGCTTCACAGTGCTGTTTCTTAACCCCTTGTACAACCAGCAAGACCCCAAGGCTGTATTTTTGAAAAAGAATTGTTGATAAACGGTAAGTGGTAAACAATAGAAAAATTTACTCTGCTGTTTTTGTTAAGTTCCAACAGAGGGGCAAGAATTTGACTCTTTATTTTCTGTATGTCTAACTATGGATTAACAAGTGACTCTATGAAAGCACCTTAGGGAGGTGTGTACTGTTTGGAAAATTAGGAACAGGATGGCCAGTCAAATCTTTAGTGGGATGTCTTATGAACTCATTACCTAGGTCTGACTTCAAGTGAACCTGAAATGTCTGGAGCATGAAAACACTCATGGTTTCTAGAATAAGCTATAATCATTATAAAGCAGAACAAAGCATTTAAAATCATAGGCTTTGAGTTCACGCAAATTTGGTATGCATCTCTAAAGCTGTGTCCATGGAAAATTGCGTTGTTATTCTACCTCTGAGATTCCTTTTCCAAATAGTGAAAATAAATGACCTTACCTGTAGGATTGTTGGGAGCCCTAAATGAGATGCTACATGATATATATTAAAAAAAGAAATAACTGGTATGGTATACAAAAATGAACAATGTAAATAATTTTTTTTTAAATGGTGTCTTTTACTATTACCTTCTTGAGTCCCTTTGGGTAGACTAACCACCCAGGTTATAGAACAGAAATGTTGGTAACTGCTCAGTCCTGGGCATTCACATTTTTGAAAAATTGACTCCAGTGAAAACTTTTTGATTCTAATATGTATTTCTTGTGCTCTTTATTTTCTTTAGCATTTTACTACCTTATGTATTTATGTAACAGACTCCATAGCTTTGTATATGCCAGAATCTGTTAAATAAAAACTCCAAGGTAGATATTATTATCATTCCTATTTACAGATGAGGAAACTGAGGGAGAAAAAAGCAATTTGCAGGAGGTCACAAAGCTAGTAAGGGGAAGAACCAAGACCTTCAAATTCTAATTTGAAAGTAAACTGTTAATCACTACCCTTATGTTACATGCTTGGTGTATATGTTCTAACTAGTAGTCCCTGGAGCCTAGAACTCCGTTTTAAACTCTGTCACTGATTTAAACTTGGCTTCACTCTGTATCTCTGAGTATGTTATATGTATCCTGAGAAAAATACTTAAATAAAGTTGTCAAGGCCTTTGAGCATCATGGAGGAAAGGACACTATAAAAGGCAGGATAGTAATATTGTTAGATGATATCCAAGAACACATTTCCAATGTGGGACTTTGAGATTTTTTTTCTATTTTTTAAATGAATATTTTAACATTTATCATTTTTTAATTTTTTTAGACAATATTTGCTTCCCCCCACCCTGTCCAATTGAGTCCCCATAGAATTTCCTTCCCCAAGGCACAGTCCCCTGTGCGCCTCCCTCCCTCCCTCTGATCCCTCTCCCTCTTCCTCCCCTGCAGGATGGCTCTGGTTTATAATTGTCTGTTTTTGCTTTGCTGTGTTTTGTAATTATTAGTTTTTGTACTGTTATTTTTTATGGGACTTTGAGATTTTTATATTCCACTTTTCTTTCACTTACCATTTGTCACTTCAAAGGAACCATAGTTCCTTTGAAAAAGAGATTTGATAGAAGAAAATACTGAAATGTTTAATGAAATGAACTATTTTGACTATCTGAATTTGGGTTGTCACATAATTGTCAGATTAATCTAGATTCTAAATGTCATCTATACTGAATTGTATTGTAAATTAAGTAGTTTTTAAACAAAAAATCTGTCATTCTTTTCCCCTCCACCCTGATATTCACCCTAAGCAACTACACACACAGTTTTGTCAATCTCTTGACTACTGTAAAGTAATTTGCTGCAAACTTCAGTTAATAGTTGCATGGATCTGTGACAATAATAGTCTTTGGTTCTTTAATGTGATCAGCAGTGCAGATGGGTCAAGATTTATGCATAATACTTCCTCAATCTTTTCTTTGCATATCAAATTTATCTCTTTTCCTGGAAATATTGAAGAATATGAAAATCATCTGTCTGCCTCCTTTTTTACGGATTTAATTAGAATCCACAAATGCTTTATTCCAAGCACTTCTTCCTTTAAGTGACAAAATTTAAATTCACCATAAGGCATACTGTCTTCAGTTCATGTTGTTTCATATGTTTTTATGGCAGTCAACAAGAGATTTCTGAGGGGTAAGGTACTATTTTGGGCACTTTCTGGGATGCAGTGATGGTACTTTAACATTATTCTAGAACTATTTCACACTGTACTTTCTGATAGCCCCTAGAATATAAAACAGAATTTGCCTTTCACAGACATGCTACCAAGAATGTCTTCATGATCAGTATTAAATTCATTTCAGGAGTTTTGAGCTCATAATATATGCAAGGCATGGTACTCAACTCTCCTTTTTTGATAATTTCAAAAAATTAGTTCCCTGACTTCAAGATGTTATGTCCAGAAGGACAACAAAGGGGAATATTGTAGGGTTTATAATAAAAATGCTACTGAGAGGCAGAAAAAGAAAACATTCATATGAGGTAGGAGAAGAAACAGATTAGAAGTGGCATTTGAGCACACCCTCGAGGAACAAATAGGATATGAACAGATAGAAATAGGGAAAAGGACAATTCAAGCCAGATGACAACAAAAGCAAAAACATACTAGTTTAATTCTAAAGTAGGGAAGGACAAACCTGAGACAATAGCCAACCACCCCCACACATCTGGCCCCGAGGGAAAGGATGCTGTCTGGATAGAGATGGAAAGATATTCAGGTGTAATGATGGAAGGTCTGGGCATGCTTTTAGGATGAACTTTGTTTTGGGCACAGAAAAAGCAAATAACTGAGTAATGTATGTGAGTTTATTGTACATAACACTGGACAAAGGGTGGAACAGTCAGCAAAGAAGGCAGAAGTTATAGAATTTAGTGATCAATCCTACTTCCTAAAAACCAATGTGCTATGTCAAGTTTGAAGTGGAGGAAATAACAATAATCACTATTATAGCTATCATTTTTTGAGCATGCCTATGAGACAAGCACCTTTTTAAATGCTTCACAAGTGCCACTTCATTTCCATTTTCCACAAGAACTCTATGAGGAACTAGTATGGCAAGTTGAGATGGGAGATTTCATGGAGGAGACCAGTTTTGAGATGGTCTTTGGAAAGGAAGGATTCCAAAGACTAGATACAAAGGACAGGGTGTCTTGATAGAAAGAACATGAATAAATGTAGTCATGTGAATGTATTTTCATAAAAGCTAAAGAAACAAACTAAGGAAGGCTAATAATTTACCTAACACAGCTGTTAAATTTACCTAACACTGCTGTCAGCATGCAAATCTAGCAAATCTGACTTTGAGGTTTGTATCTTTATTCCTAGGACTTGAGTCTAGATTGTAGGATTCTAGAATCCATGCCAGTAATCTCTTTTTATGGTGTTCTCCTAGCTATAAAGCTCAGAGTTTGACAAATATTAATATAATGAGTGCCTTTTGTGTGAAATATGTTAACCATGTTCAATTTTTGTCTACATAGGGAGACTGGGTATCAAACTGAGATCCAGTTCTTCTTTTTTACACTCTAATCAAATTCTCTTAAAGAAACGAGGATGCAACATTCACAGAATACCCAATGCATAACTGGCATAATGCTTTTTGCACTTAATTTTAAAAATAACTTATTGCGATACAGTCAACTCATTAACAGTGGACAGTTCAATGGCTTTTAGTATATTTACTGAGTTATATAATCACAACAATTATTTCATTTTAGAAGGTCTTCATGTGCTTCCCCACCCAAATCCTGTACCAATTAGCAGTCACTCCCCCTATTTACCACCCACCCACCTAGTAGGTGATCACTAATCTAATTTCTGTATCTATAGATTTGCTTATTATTGACATTTTGTATAGATAATCATGAAATACATAGTCTTTTGCTTCTTTGATGTAACTGGTGAAGGAAAGGATAGAAAACCTAAAGGAGGCATCACAATACTAGAACCTAGCTCACATAAGGAAGTAGGAGTAGAGAGGATTAGCATAAGCCATTAACTCGGTTATAGAAACCAAGACCCTTAGGCATCAAACACCCAGATCAGGAGGTGCAACACCCGGAAACCATCAGACTGCTATAGGAAGTGTCAGGACCACAGACCTGACACTGACGATATGGAGATTAAGGAACAAACCATCACCCCACAAAGATGAGCTCCTCCCTACCAAAAGAAGATGCTAAAACCTAATGCTGCCCCCACAAAGGAGCAATAGTGCTTCTGCCCACCTGTGACCATGCAGATGCTTCTTTTGACCAACTCTCTCCTCTATAGGGCAGCAGCCTCCTGCCTGCCGGTGACGTGACCAGTACTATTGTGGGGCTTATCTTCACTGACCTCCCTCAGCAGAGGTCACTGCTCTCCTCAAGGCTGCGCTCCTGTAACCATGCAGGCCTCTCTCAGCAAATCTGTCTCTTTAGGGGCAGCTCTTTCTGTCCGCTTGTGTCTATGCAAGTGTGCTTTACTCTTCTGTCCCTTTCCTAATAAACCTGCTCTTTCAAATATAACTTATGTCTCTGTCTCGTGGAAAAACTCAGCTGGGTAACTTGCTGCATGTTGCTGAAAGGGAAGCTCTGGTGAAACCTTCCCCAGAGTGAACCCAAGGACCCCGCACTCCAAATCCACTAGCTCCAAAAACATCATAACCATGCTTATAAGGTTTATCCTTGCAATATCCTGGAGGAGTCCAACTTCTATACATCCTTTGCCAACAATTGTCTTTTAATCATAGCCATATTTGTGGGTGACTTTTGATATTAAGCATCTTTTCAGTGCTTGTAAGCCATTTTTATGTCTTCTTTGAAGATTTATTCAGATCATATACTCAATTTATAAATCAGGTTATTTGCCTTTTTATTGTTATTTAATATATCACTTATAAGCTGTATGATTTGCAAATATTTTCTCCTACTGTGGAATTTTTCTCCTTTTCTTTTTTTTAAAGATTAATTTTTATATATTTAAAGAGCAGGTTTATTAGGGAAGGGACAAAACAGTAAAAGACACTTGCATAGACACAAGTGGGCAGGAAGAGCTGCCCCCAAAGGGAGATTTGCTGAGAGAGACCTGCATGGTTGCAGGCAGGGGGCCTTGAAGAGAGCAGCCTCCACTGAGGGAGGTCAGCATGTACAGGTCACAGGCAGGCAGAAAGCTGCTGCCTTGCAGGAGACAGTTGATGAAAAGAAGAACCTGCATAGTCACAGGTATGCAGAGGGAGTGCTGCCAAGATTTATTTATTTATGCATACGAGAAATGGGGTTAAGCCAGAGGTGCGTGTGGGGGGGGGCAATGGGGGAGGGATGAGAGGATTCACTAGAGAGAGTGAGGAACAGAACAAGCAGGTCTACTGAAATAACACTGCTGAGGGAAGCAGTGGGCAGGCAGGCGAGGTCTGCTGTGCCATGTGAGCAGCATTCTGGCAGGCTGGGGATTGAACTCTTGGTGCAGTGGCTGGCGACATCCTGAAAGCACTGTCTTCAACTCCTGCACCACCAGGGAGGCCCCAATTTTCCCCATTTTCTTTTCTTTTTTTTTTTTTTAAGAGGCATGCATTATTTATTTGTTTGTTTGTTTATACATGCACTGGGTACAGTCAGAAGCGCTGGAGGGTGAGAGAATTCACCAGAGCCAGAGCAGGGAGCAGAGCGGGCAGAAGGACCGAAGTACACTGCTGAGGGGAGCAGCGGGCGGCAGGAGAGGTCTGCGTGCCATGTGGGACCCTCCTCCGGTGGCCGGGGAGCAGCCGGGGATCGAATCAGCGCTGCAGAGGCCGCAGGCAGCTTCGCAACCCAGCGCTCAACCGCTGCACCACCGGGGAGGTCCCTTCCCCATTTTCTTGACGATATAATTTGATGCCCAAATGTATTAAATTTTGACAAAGGTTAACTTACAAACTTTTTTGCCATTTGTTCTTTTGGTGTCACAACTAAGAAACCTTTGTCTAGCCCAAGACCATAAAGTTTCCTTTTCTGCGAAGTGTTTAATAATTCTAGCTTTACATTTAGGTTTGTTAGCCATTTTAGGTAATTGTTGTGTGTTCTGTAAGGAAGTGGTCTAAATTCACTTTCATGTGGTTATCCGGGTCTCTCAGCACCATTAGGTAGAGAGACTAGTTTTTCCCTATTGAATTGTCTTAGTATTCTTGAAAAAAATCTATTTACCATTAATGTGGGATTTAGTTCTGAACTCTTAATTTTATTTTATTGAGGTACACATCTGTTCCAATAGTAGTACCATGTTGTCTTGATTACTGTAGCCTTCTAGTAAATTATGAAATTGGGATTTACAAATCCTCCAACTTTGTTCATTTTTTTCCTCAGTATTCTTTTACACTATCTGAAGCCCTTGAAATTCCATATGAAATTGAGGGTCAGCTTGAGGATTTTTGTTCATTGATCTTATGTGCTGAAGTTTAACTGAACCTGTTTAGTAGTTTTAATCATTTTTAGCTGGAACCTTTCAAAGCCAATTTCTGTTGCCTACTTTTTTTCCTGTTTGTGGGTTATGCTTTTCTGTTTTTATTTTGCTTATATACATAGCTTGAATATTTGGTATTTTAAATAATACATAAAAATAAAATTTTCTTACTCTCTTCCAAATAAAATCAGTTCACCTGGGAAAATCTTCAGAGATTTCTGTCTTATGGTTGCCTTTCCTGCTGAGAAATATCTCTGTACCATTGTTATAGGACAGGAAGAGGGGTAGCCCAAACCCCGCAAACCTGCCTATTCTACATGGGTTCTGCCATCTGCCGCATCCACACAAAACATAGGAGACTTTAATGGGAAGGAACTTTAATAAAACTAGGAAACAATACAGGTAAGGCAAAGAGTCTAGTTTCTAAATGAAGCACCCAAAGTTACCCGTCCCCTCGTGGGTAAAAGTCCATCCAAATGGGATTGGCCCAGAACAAGGCCCCAAAGCCTGCTACAAGTCTAAAGCATCTTCCAGTGGGGACCCACAGAAAAGGGTCACAAACAACTGGACAAGCCCGGAAGGAAAAGAGCAAAATCAACATCAAGATAAAAGCTGCCATTGTCACCTCCCCACGGGTCTCACCCACATCTGTGTCACCTAGTCTACGACCAAAAGACAAGCGCAATTTCTTCACGTGTCTCTAGGCTCCATGCGCCTCCTCCAGGTCTCCTGGCTCCATCCTGCTTCCTTCCTCAGTCTCCTCTGCAGCTTCTCCTCCGCTCAGCTCCACCCTTCCTTGGGTGGGGCAGGGAACGTGGAACCTCCCCCTTTCCTGGGGACCACCCTGTTACACCATTACTCCAGGACTGAAAATGGAGACAATGATCCCCTTCTCTTATGGTTACACACTAGCTTTACAAGCAGGATGCTGCAATGGACAACAGCCATTGGTTTTCTCAGCTTTTCTGTTGTAGACCTGTGCCCTCTGAGTGAACTGAAGGGCCAGTAATCTCGGCCCCAAAAATGAAAGGTCTGTGAACTTAAGGTAGAGATTCTACACTATGAATGGTGGAATGAGGACTGGCTATAAAAGTAGCTCCCCAGACCTCTCAGCTCTCCTTGTCTAGAATGGAAATTCTGCAATATATGTAGGGTGGGGAGAGCTGAGAGCCCACTCCTCTTGGATGGATAGGATAATCCTCAGTTGGGAACTGGAAATAGAGGGAACCCTCTGTTATTTGCTACACAATTCCAGAGTGGAGTTTATCATGCTGAAAAGACAGGTAGAAGGGAAGCAGAGATTTGTAGTGAAAATGTGACAGATTCTCATTCTTACAAATATTTGGTGGTTTCTTGGGAAAATGTTTCTCCATTTGCTGTATTCTGTTAAGCCTATTTCCAGAGATTTTGTTCCTATACACACACACACACTCTCTAATATGTGTATGTATATAAAACAACCAGTTATAGTAGTTTAAGTGGGGAGTAGGGAAAGTATCTCTGAATCCTTATGCTATCATTTCCGTATACACTTAATTTCTAAGCTTATTATCTTAGTTAATCCTTAGAACAATTTAAGAATAAGGTAGTAAATATCATAAGCAGAATTTGAAACCAGACACTTGACATAATACTTTGCTTGTGTAAGTGCTTAATAATGTTTGCTGAACAAACATTAATGAAACAAAATATCAAACAATATAATTTAGAAAGGTTAAATTTACACATGAGAGATAATAATAATAGAGGTTATTGTGTTTAGGTTGAGAGAAGCATCATGAAGCATAGTTTTTGCTATTATTCTTACAAATTACAGAATTCTTAAACTTTGTGCCTAAGCTATTGGTATTCAAAACCAAGGTATGCTTTACAGCCACTTTGTCAGTCCCACAGGCACATACTATTGTAATGTTCCTTAAATTAATTAATAGTGAAAGATGATACATTTGGTGACTTCACATACAGAGTAAAACCCTTGGAGAGGAAGTGGCTACTTAATGTTAACACTTGGAATTCTGGCACCTTATGTTTGGGAAAGTCCCTGTGAGTTTTATTTGCATAAGTGCCAGAGGAATTGTTGGAAGTATTGAGGATGATAAGTGAGAGAATGAAGGTAGGGGCAAAGTCTTTTTGCACATATAGAATAAGGTCCTAATGGCCAGGGAGCTTACTCTGGAATGAGAAAATGCTAAGGTGATCAGGCTAAGTTTAGGGAAAGAAGATAATGTTTTGGGCTGCGTATTATGGATTCATTCCTCCCCACCCCAAAAAGTTCAGATAAGCTTTTTTCAAGATTCCCAGAGTAGTCCTTTTCCAAGATGCATTACCTTGGGATATGAAAGTATGGTCAATCAAGGCCCTGTGGACCTCAGGAGAACTTTACTACTTAAAAATTGCAAATTACCTAGATTTGGGGTTATCTCTAAGATAGCCTTTTTATCACAGACCCAAATGCAGGGCAAATATCCAGAGGCAAGGTTTTGTTATGTAAAGTAACCCTCATTGTCATAGAAAACCCTCTTCTCTCTGCTAGATGTCCCTTAGCACAGGATATAAAGTCCTGGTTTGTTCCATTCATAGAGTTTATAAATGGATGTAATTCTGCAAATAAGTATTATTAAACTTGATCCTCATCTAATATGTCTGATGTCATTGTTTCTTTGTCCAGCTAGAGAAAAACTCAGAGGTGAAGGGTGGTGAACTTTTCCTCTGCATGCACATAGTATTATCTCAAACCAAACAACTGGGAAAAATGTATCCAGAACCTCCAAAAGATGGCTTCTTGAAAATCATTAAATGAGAGAGAGTGTGTGAGCAAGAGAGAAGAAAGTAAAAGGAACAGAAGAGTTGTATAGCTCTACGGATATTGTAAACTTTCTTTTCCTTTGCTGTGGTCATATAAGTGGAAATGAGAATAGACAAGAACTCCGATAAAAATCGGTGAACTCAGTACAGTAAAGCCAAGTCCCAAAATTAGTCTTATTGAGCTCATGCCATTAGATATGAAATCAAAGGCATAAAATGGGCTATGGGATATATTCTAAAGGTCTGCATAGAATTGGAAAGAATGACATTAATGTGGCAACTCATTGCAGCTATGTGGTTTTACAATACATGGACCAGTAGCTCAGAAGAGGGTATAATTTCTTAAGGAGAACATGTCATCAGTTGGTGAACATGAGGAAATACTGATGCAGTGAACAACCTCAAGTGCATGCATGAAGAGTAACTCCATCAACCCAAATAGGTGACTCCAAACCACACCAACAAAGTAAGGGACCTGAAGAGCTGGCATTTTAAAATTATTTCTGTTTAAGTCTCCCAGCCCAAGACTCTTGCTATAAATCCTTCAATCCATTGCTGGTGTCTCAAGCTCAGTGCAGGCCAAACATATATATCTGTGATACAACCCTTTATGCAAAATGACTGAAGTGGGGAAGAGAAACAAATGGAAGTATTTTGCACTCTAATGAATCCTTTGCTTTTCTTTATGCCTCCTTCTATCATCATTTTGCAAGAACCCTCTGGCTCATGCCTGTTAACACCTGAAGCCAGATCCCAGATTCATGATTCTAATTGTGTCTTGTCTGGTTCTTTCCAGAACAGTTAATCTTTTTCCTTGGGCTATAATAACTGTGGTGCTGTAGTCCCAGAGCAATGAAACCAAGTTAGACCTGGACATGAGAAGGCTGCCTACACTGAATTGAAAACTTGAAAAGCAGCCACGGTTGCTTCAGCTCCATTCATCTTCCAAAGCAAGTAGCAGAGAGTGTCTGCCAGATGGAAATAGTCTAATTTGGTAGATGGAAACACTTCTAAGACTCATGGACTGTATTACAAGTGCTTCCTGTTTAAGTCCTTGCACAACTCAGAATTGTATTCTCCTATGCTGTATCATTTAGAAAGCCCCAAAGAGTACTAAAATAAAATGGAATGGACCAGACAACTCTTGCAAAGTTTGCTGATGTCATTTAAAGATCAAACACTTTTTTTTTTTTACCTAACTATAATGGATAAGAAGCATTTCAAAGATCTTTTCCTGCCCTCAGCATATCTTCAAATGACAGGCACAGATGTTTGCCTTCACTTCCTAGCATCCTCACCTTGGGTGTTCATTGTCTATGCATTGGAGTTCGGTCATCACATGAATGATTACAAAATACACAGCCAACTCCACTGTCCTTTACCACCTCTGGCTCTCATGTGGGTCACTGGATAATTAGATATTTGAAAAGCACCTTGAAATAAGGGCTATAAATAATTCCTTTCTCCATTTTTAGAAAATGCTATGGTAGGAAGGGTCATTGGAAAAATCCTTGGATCACCCTGCATACGACACTGTTATTTGTTTGCTTTGGAGTAATTCAGAGAAGGCAATATGGTGTGATGGAAATGGTCCTTATGGAGAGGAGAGTGGTGCTCTAGTCTTGACTCTGTCTAGCTTACACATTAGCTGTATAAGCTCGGGGTATTCCCTTCTCCTCTTGAGTCCATGTATGTAGAATGAGGATTGAGCTGATGCTCTTTTAGATGTTTTTTGAATAGACTGCAAACACTTGTTTAAGCTCTGTCTTAAACAAGTGTTCATTTTTATCCATTCATTCATTCATTCATTCATTCATTCATTCATTCATTCATACAAGCACTGGGTACAGTCAGAAGCACAGGAGGCTGAGAGAATTCATCAGAGCAGGGAACAGAACAGGCAGATTGATGAAATACACTGCTGAGGGGAGGCAGGAGAGGTCTGCTACACCATGTGGGTTAGCTCCCTGGCCAGGGGTCAAACTTACACTGTAGTAGCTGGCAATGGCTTGATAGTGCTGAGACTTTAACCCCTCTGCCACCAGGAAGGCCCCTCTGTGTCTCTTTAATTTTCTTGGACAATTAAAATAGCAGTTTCTAGTTGATCAATAGGTAAGTGGCTCCTCTGACATTATGGAGAAACCAGGAAGCCTGTCCTAAGTATTTAAACATGTTAAGTTCCAAGTTTTCTACTAAGGGGAAGAAGTTAGTCTGGTGTGCCAATGCAGGGATGATACAGATGAATTGGTTTTCTGGGAAGCAGGTAGTACAGGCAACTTACATCAGTTGAGATGTTAGTTTGCTGTCTGACATTCTTGACTACTTAACAATCCTTTCCATAAGACCTGCTGCTAATAGGAGATTATAAGAGTGAGGTGTTTATGACTAGGGAAAACAGTAAATAAGGCTAACAGCTCTAATGTCAGACAGATGTGAGTTTGGAACGCCAATGCTCTATCTACTAGTCTTGTGTTCTTAGGGGAATTTCATAATTTCTTTAAATCTCAGTTGCTATATTCGTAATAGGGGTTATGTCAGAAATTATCTCATGGTTATTGGTAAAATTATTTACATAAAGTGCTTAGTACCATGTCTGGCAAAATAGAAGCTTTACAATATGTATTAACTATAATTCCCATTTTCATTTGTATGCACAGAGGGTTATGACATTTAGGTTTACTTTATGAACTATTTAAGAAATACATATTATATGTTTAGCACAATATGGATATAAATGAGCGAAAGTCATGATTTTATTCCTAAAAATATAAAATCCTGTTTTTGAAACAAATGGTGTTCTATTACAGGGTTAGGTGTGTATTTGTATGCGTTCCAGTTTTTGTGTCTCTTAGATAGCTATTTGAAAGGCTATATTTAGAATGCAGTAATTTGTATATTTGATCATCAGGACAAAATACAACAAAATAATATCTCCCAGTTATCTACTAATTTTAGCCAAAGGCTTACTGTTATCATGCTAAAAAAGTTGTTTAAAATTATACTAACAATAAAAAACGTAAGTGTGCATACTTTTTAATCACATTAGCAAAGTTGTCAAACCATGGTGAAAAATGTTCTAGTTTAGAAAGTATATCCAATTGGATTTCATTTCAAAGATTGCTGATTATGTAATAATAATAATAATCCTTAAAGTTTAAGCCTTAGAAAAATTAAGCTGAGTTCTAAAAATATTTAACTGGATCATTTTGGAACCCCAGATCCTTGGTTCATATATAATTCTGGCATTGAGGTTTTGAGAATGTGACTATCAGGCACCTGGCAGAAATGGATTAGGTCCAACCTAATCCAACCAGACGCTTGGTGACAGATGGCTCCCACTGCAGTTACTCCAAACTTGGAATATGTAAGAAGTTAAATGCTCAGGGGCTGAAACCTAATCCATTATGGACATATGTGCACTAAGCTTGGGGGAATCTATGGCCAGCAAGAATGGTATCGAGTTCATAACACTAAGAGGATCTGTGAAGTATACTGCATGACATTGAACTATCAAAATCTACCTCTAGGCCTCTTGGTGGAGAACCTCTAAGATAATGGAATATTACTTTTGGGTACTCTGAGGGCTCAATTCAGTTTATTCCCATTCCATTCATTTATATGCCAAATTCCTTAATACCAGTTTTAATCTGGCACTTCCTTCTAAATTCTGTGATTGTCCTTTTTTTTTCAGGTTGCAAAAACTCTTATCCTAAGATCCCCAAAAGTCATGAATAAAATTATTGTATCCCAGTATAAGAAACTCTGATTTTTTAGCCAGTAACTGCACTCAAAAGTAGACATAGCTTCCAGCATTCATATACCATGGGGTACATCACAGAAATGTGCTCACTAAGCAGGATGCCTGAATCTAGCATCACCTCCCATTGCTCTCTAAGATTGAATTCAATCAGTCTTCCTGAATCAGAGAGGCTTGTTTTAGGGATTTCCTTATGTAGAAGTTTCTGAAGTACTAAGATCCAAGAAAGAAAAGATACTATAGGAAATTAGCATAGACTAGCGTAGACAGTTAACAAATACTCATAGTGTTATGCAATAGGAATAATGTTATGTGTTTAGGATACAATTATCTGTTCTTGGACCAGCTCAGTGGACAGGTCCTCTCCCTAACTATATGTCAGTAATAGATGAAGCTATTTCCATTGAGGCAGAATTTTTCAATAGCAGTAATAGTAAAATTTTGGACCTGATAATTCTTTGTTCTGGGGAGCTATCTTAGGCATTGTGTGATATTTAGTAGCATCCCTGGTCACTACCTACTAGATGCTAGTATTGCCCCTTACACATAATAGTCTGCAGACACTGCCAAATGTCTGCTGGAGGACAATATTATCCCTAGTTGAGAACCATGGCTGTAAGTCTAAGCATTCTACTCTTTGGGTTTTCTTAAAGTCACTTGGGAAGGGGCTAGTTTCTAAGTTTTCATTCAGAGATCTGCATCCTCATTAACCCATAAACCATGTTTAGAACACCTTGAATGTGTTTTCATGACTCTAGACCCATTTTTTCCCAGCTAATATTCTACAAATGCTGTTCTCTAGAACGTTAATTGCTATATGGTTAAAATAGAGAACCGGACACAGAAACATTAATTCCAAAGAGCACTTGCACCCCTATGTTTATAGCAGCACTATTTACAATAGCTAAGCTTTGGAAACAACCCAAATGCCCAAAAATAGATGACTGGATCGAGACGATGTGGTACATATACACAAGGAATATTACTCAGCATTCAAAAAAGATAAACACATGCAATTTGCAGCAACATGGATGGAGCTGGAAGGAATCATGCTCAGCAAAATAAGCCAGAAAGAAAAAGAAAAATACCAGATGGTCTCACTCATAGCAGGAATCTAGAAAACTTAAATAAGGGACCTGGAAAAAGAATATAAGAAAGAAAAAATCAAAATCAACAAACAACTATGAACCAGAGACACATATGGGGGGAGGGGCGGGGAAAGACGGGTTTGGGGTCAAAATAAGGGGGTTGCAATTGTATGGGGAATATAAAAATAAAATTAAAAAATAAACAAAAATAAAAGGCAAAAAAATAGAGGCAATTGTAAAATATGTTTGACACATGTTGGATTAAACAAAGTTAAAATTTTTTTTATTTTATATAATTCTTACATTTTTTCATTTTTGCACAAAGTATGCATTTTCATTTTGGTTATATTCCCCATACAGTTCCCACCCCCCCCTTATTTTGACCCTAATCCCTCCTCTTTTCTCCTCCCCTACCAGTGTATCTCTGGTTTATAGTTGTTTGTTGATTTTGATTTTTTCTTTATTATAATTAGGCTTTTTCCTGATCCCTTATTTAGGTTTTCTAAATTCCTGCTATGAGTGACACCATCCAGTATTTTTCTTTCTCTTTCTGGCTTATTTTGCTGAGCATGATTCCTTCCTGCTCCATCCATGGTGCTGCAAATTGCATGAGTTTATCTTTTTTGATTGCTGAGTAATATTCCATTGTGTATATATACCACATCTTCTTGATCCAGTCATCTATTTTTGGGCATTTGGGTTGTTTCCAAAGCTTAGCTATTATAAACAGTGCTGCTGTAAACATAGGGGTGCAGGTGCCCTTTTGAATTAGTGCTTCCGTGTTCTTTGGGTAAATACCTAGGAGTGGAATTGCTGGATCATATGGAAGCTCCATCTTTAGTAGGTTGAGGAATTTCCACACAGCTCTCCATAGTGGTTGGAACATTTTGCACTCCCACCAGCAGTGCAGGAGAGTTCCTTTTTCTCCACATCCTCGCCAACATTTGTTGTTGCTAGTTTTTTTTAATATGTGCCATTATCACTGGTGTAAGATGTATCTCATTGTAGTTTCGATTTGCATTTCCCTGATTACAAGTGATGTTGAACAGTTTTTCTTATGCCTGTTGGCCATTTGCATTTCCTCTTTGGAAAAGTTTCTTGTTAGCTCTTCTGCCCATTTTTTGACTGGATTATTTACTTTGTTTTTGTTGAGTCTCATCAGTTCTCTGTAGATTTTTGTGATCAGTCCTTTATCATTAGTGTTGTGTGCAAAAATTTTCTCCCAGTCGGTGGGATTTCTCTTATCTTTGACAAAGGAGCAAAGAATATGCAATGGAGCAAAGAAAGTTTGTTCAATAAATGGTGCTGGGAAAACTGGGTTGCTACATGCAAAAGAATGAAGCTTGACACCTCACACCATGCACAAAAACCAACTCAAAGTGGATTAAAGAACTAGACATAAAACCTGAAATCATAAAATGCATAGAAGGGAATATAGGCGAAATGCTACATGACATGTACCTCAAAAACATCTTTACAGACACATCACCCAAAGCAGTGATAGTGAATGCAATGATAAACAGCTGGGGCTACATTAAATTAAAGAGCTTCTGTACAGCAAAAGAGAAAGTTACAAATTTTTATGGAAGGACTTCTCATTACCTTTGAAGTGCTCATGTGAGTTGTAATTCTCTACAAGAGAATGAGGTACTCAATATTCCCTAACTTATTCCAGCAGAGATCCCTTTTTTACAGTGTGTTTATTTATATTCTTATAGAATTCTGAAGAATACAATTTGGGAAATGGTACCTAAGGACATTCTATATTAACTCATGTTTTTTCTAGAGTTTGTTGTCCTAGAAGAGGTTCCCTCTAATGCCTTTTGAAAGGAATTTAGCAAGAGCTATAAGCTATGGGAAGGTAGAGCAGCAGGTTGGTTAATCTCTGGAGTTAGTCTGAGGTTTCAAATCTCAGCTTTCTCACTAGTTCTGTATCTTTGGGCAAGCTACTACAGCTCTTTGCACCTTATCTTATCTGGAAAGTGAATGATAGTGCTACAAAGATCTTTACTGAGGATTAAATGAATAAATAGATGTAAAGCATTTGGAGTATCAATTGGTATAAAATAAATAACAAAAAAATACTAGTTATTATTTAATTTTAAAACAAATACAGTGAGTTCCAGAACTCAGCCTTTGTTAAGGCATCTCAACTGGGGACACAAGAACTGCTCACCAAACTGAATCTGTTTGCTTAAAGCTTTGGGCCAATTTCTCATGTGCATGAGAGAACTGAAAAAAATAACTGAAAATTCTTAAGTATTACTTCAGATCCAAAAGAGACATTGAAGGAATAATTTTGCTCTCTGTTTTCCATTCTGGTGTTTGGAGCATGGGTTCTAAATATTAGCTTAGGTTCTTTGAAATTGACCACCTTTTATGAAAAGATAAGGCCAAAGCCAAGATGGGCTTTGATTTCTCAGTATGATTTTCAGAAACTTAGCCCAAAAATTCTTATACAAACACAGAAGATGCTGAGGATGTTCAATGAAGAGAATCGGTGAAAATGTCTAGTGACTTAGGGATTAACTAGTAAGCTCTAGTTTTCTCTAACAGAGGAAGCATTAGGTAAAGAGTGAAACAGTTTTAACTCCCTACATCTGAGGCACTCTGTCACTGCTTGGGACACGGAAACACCAGGAATATTTTTAGGACTCACTCAGATTTCTGGATCAATTGTGTTCTCGGAAGATTTTACATTTAGGAAGCTTAGGCCAGTGGATTAAAGATGTCTATTTTGAGGTCCTGTTATCTTCCTCTTTCAGTAGTAGTTGGAATTTTGTTGTAGACTTTTGTAATCCAGCCCCTCATTTACATCTGGATTTCTAGGCACTGTGATCCTGTCTCTTCTTCCCACTCTACCCGTGTCCCTATCTTCATTCTTTTTGGTAGCTACCAGATTCCTGTCAATCGGGGATCCTGCTGTGTCCTTATGAAACATTCTGGAACCTATTCAAGAATTCTGAATGGGTCAGATATTTTCCAATCAGTCTATTCAAACTAAGACAGTATTACCTAACCTTCCATCTCTCAGGTACACAGGGTTTTTTAAAGGGCTCAGGACCTCATCAGAGGTGCCAGGAACAGCTTGATGGAGAAGGTACAGTAGGGCAAGTTGGTTTCCATGGTTTTCCTTAAATCACATTCCATGTGAAGGGCTAACATGTGGAACATGTCATTCCTGTATGGCAGATATTTTCTTGTGTACTTCTGTGCAATAGCTGTTCCCAATTTGTAGCAACAATGGACTTGATTGCACTGCCTACTTTTATTCTTTACTACTTTCATTTTACCCGGGCAGCAAGGTAGCAGACTATCATAGACAAAACCATTAATTCATGCCTGAGTTATTCTGAAGAATAGGTCAGGAATACCTCATTTTGTAGCTGAGGAACTGAGGCTCAGACAGGAGAAATAAGTTATCTGAGACATGAGTCTAAACAGACTTCTTGCCCTTCTGGGCCATAAAAAAATGGTACATGATGAGGGCAGCTCCTTCTTGCATTCCTACTATCTTGGGTTCTAGAATTCTGCTGAAACCCTATTTACAGGTGAATAACAAGTCCAGTTAGAATGCAGTCAGAATTGACTTGAAACTTTCCATGCTCAGAGGAGCCAGCGGGGGTAGCTGGTAGCATAAGATCTGTTCAGGACTCAAACTTGCACTGAAAACACTTTCTTAGCTACTAACACATCACAAAGTTAAATTATTTCTTTTTTACCTTGTTTTTCTCTTGTTCACATGAATGTAAAGGAGGCTCTTAAAAAGGCAAACAAAAATTTAGTAACTTCTGAGTCTTTGTCACCTTACACTCCCTTCACATAAATTTAGGAATTATGGGGACTTTACCATTTTCCCTGGAAGTTTTGAAACCAGTTACCAATAACTACAGCAACTTTTGGAAATGTCTATGGATTCAGTAATTCTGAATTCTACAGAATTACCATTGTAAGGGAAAATTTCAGGTATGAGATGATTACAGGAATTGGAGAAGCTAAAGTCTATGAATTTATAGAAAAATTTAGGTACAATTTCATGTCATTGCTTCACGGAAAACCAAATCCTTGAGTTGTCATTGACTAGACAGCCCTGGAGCTTTATACATTCATCAGATGGTTTGCTGTGTATTTTGAACTTTTCTTCCTGGTTGGGGACAGAGGCAGTGTGAGGATATCAAGGAATGACTGGGTGTGCAGTAGCAATAGGTGGAAGTTCTTGCAAGTACTGTAGGACGCTCAGGACACCCTATGGAACTTGAACATGCTTGAATCAGAATGGCCTTTGAACTGTGACCAAACAGTACTAACTAAATGTATAAGAGGAACTACATCTAATGGATAAATTCCTGTTTTCTATAATAATATTTCAAAAGCTTTGTCTTGGTCGAGGTTGATATATGCACAAGCACATTTTCAGGACTCAGAAAGAAGAAAAGCTGCTACTTCCCTTTAAAAAATTCATTAAGAAACACAGCAAAGATAATCCAGCAGCAGCAGAATGCTTCATATTTCATTTTAAGTAACTCCTTTGTGTGTGTTGAATTCTTCCTTGCAGAACCTCTGGTACTACCAGAAGTGATTTGTAACAAAGCAATGAGAGAAAGTATCCATCTTGAGTTAATCCAAACCACACACACTCCAGGAAGAATATCAGTTTCCTGGTTAGGCAGCAGCTGCTGTCTCTCTTGCCACCTAAATGATTGAGTTGACTGATCTTTGTAGTGTGAAGCAAATCTTGGAGGCATAATGAGAAAAAGCAACGCTAGAGTTTTTCTTCCACTTTTTGGATAAGATTCTTGTTTGGTAGTTTTAAAATAGAGAGTTGGAAGGTAGAAGATGAATCTCACTTTTAAGCATCTGCATCCAATAATACTTAGTGTAGAAGGTATATTCATTTCCTTGGGTTAAACTGAGTTCTTTAATGAGGGACAGCAATATTAGGAAGGGAAAGAATAAAATGTTGTCACTTAAGTTCATAGTTATTAAGGCATTCAGAGATTCTAAAAATTTTTTCAATCTAGTTTCTGAAAACATAGCAAACCTTCAAAAAGAAGCTTTTGATCAACAGAATGTTATGTCTAATGCTTTCAATCCATTGTTCCAGAAAAAAAATTTAAAAAGAGAAAGGTAAGAGAAAAGGAAAAATACAAATGGGGCATAAAAAGCAAATGTCAGACCAGTGGTTTACAAGTGAATTAAAAGTTTCAGGGATTTTGCAATTGAAACACTCTTTAGAAAGCAGAGTGGACAGAGATGTGATAAATTAAAGGTAGATATTTATGTGTGAAGATTTTGACTTGGTGAAAAGAACAAGAAAGCGCACACACTCAGATTCAAACGGGATGATAGTAAAGGCCAGTCTAATGATCTGATGGTGGTGAGCCTGAAATCTGCTTTTGTGTCTTATGGCCAGTCAGATATAGCTCCAGTGACTTACGTGGTAGGAACCATAGCTGCCACATATTGACATTACATTAGATCTGCCGGTTCAGATAATTGATTTAATCATCTCAACAGCCCTATATAAAGTGTCTGCTACTCCATTTTATACATGGGGAAATTAAGGTGAGGAGAGGTTAGGTAATTTGCCACAGGTCCCCTATGTATCAGTCCCTGATCAGTTTAACTCCAAAACCTGTGCTTCCTGTGGCAAAGACAGTGATTTGCATTTATTTTTCTCTTTCTGGGCAACAGGAATATTGCATTTCCCAGCTTCCCTGTTGAGGCTGAGTTCTGGCCAATGCATAGGAAGCAGAAGTCCCTGTATGACTTCCAGGCTGAAGCAGTTAAGAGTTTATGTTCCTTATCCTGGTATGCTTTTTCCTTTCCATTGGGACTGCAAAGATGATGTGTTTTGTGGATGTCTGTGACTTAAGATGGAAGATCTCTAAGTCATAATGAACTCATAAATCACATTACAAAAGTCACCTACGAGATCTCCCAGCACACATATGTCTGTGATATAAGCAACAAATAAATCTTTGATCTGTTAAGCCACTCACTTTAGGGTGTATTTGTTACCACGGCATAGCCTATCTTGCCCTAATCCATTTCACCATCTGCACTTTACTTAGTTAAACTTTAGCTGTTAACACATTATACCCCACATTTTGTTTATACATATGAAGAGTTAGTAGATAATAAAATAATCAAGTTAAAAAATACTGTCTCTAGGATTGTCATCTAGAATAAAAGAACAGCACATAAAATTAAGAATGGCAGTGCTTTCCTGAAAATAATGCCTTTGGGGCTATAATCAAATTTGGTGGTTCAGGAGCCTGCTCATCTAATTTATGAAAAATTTATGGTTTGATATCTCTTTTATCACTGTATGCCCCATAATTTCTTATGAATTTCAATCTAATCAGCGTATCTATGAAGAAGGATGAAGACTTATGAATTATACTAGTTCTCTTCCTTTCAAATAACATAAAAGTCTAAAGTCCTATGCTCCTTAATCCATTTAATTCCTTAATACCTTTAATTTCAGGAGCTAGACTTAATAGCAAAGGAAATTTATGACTCGTTGTTTCTCTAATCATCACATATAGGTGGTTGGCCAGCTGTTGTGTCCTGAATGGAGTGGGTTTAACTTTTCTCCACTTTGTAGATGGGGAATATGAGATCCACGTGGTCTTCTGAGGAGAGTTATAACTGAGCCTTAATATCTGACACCTTGCCCTTTGTTAGGTATTCTGAATTCTATAACATGGGACTCTTCAAACTTTTCCTGATAAGGAATGATCTTTAATTTTTTTGTAATTTGATTATTGTTCTCCCGGCTAGAAAGGCTGATTGTGCAAATGACTGATGTAGGAGAAATGCTTCCCAGAGGAAGCAGTCTCACAGATGACCAGATAAAGCATTGAGTTCAAATGATAATACCAGGGTTCTCATAAGGAAATCTTAATTAAGGGAGACCTTTATTGCTCTGCAGTTTGTTCTATTAATTCTATTATTGAATGACCTCCAAATCAGGAACACATAGAGCTGGACCTTGATTTGAAGTACTTTCTTTTCCAGTTTCTCTCTAATATAGTCATTTATATACTGTAAACTCATTCTCCCTAGCACATAAGTGCCCAGCAAGGATGGACTTTGATTATATCTTCTTTCACACTGATAGAATTGGAATAAAGATACATGTTAACATTTAGGAGAAGGAAGAATTGGTGTTTTAGGAGGACAATCAAATTTCACCATCAGAACTTTACCTTACCTACTTTAAACTTTAGCTTTTTGATACCTTGTACCCTGCATTTTGTTTGTACCCATGAAGAGTTAGTAGATAATAAAATAATCAAGTTGAAAAAATATTGTCTCTAAGATTGTCATCTAGAGTAAGAGAATAACACAAAAATTCTGATTTTTCATTTTCCCCTTCATGGTTATTGCCATCAGACACCTCAGCATTTCTGATTCTTTTAATAGAGTCGACAGTTTTCTCTTCTTTTACAGTTCTATAGATAACTTAACATTGAAATCTGAATGCTAATGCCATTCTCCAGATCACTGTTCAAAAATTTATTTATTTTACATTTTAGAAAGGACAGGTTTATTAGAAAAAGGATAAAGAAAAGGAGAGGCACCTGCATAGGCACAGGGGGGCTGCCCCAAATTTTATTTATTTGGTAATTATCAGTTTTGATAATATCACCATTTTAGAAATGACCCAGGTTAGAGGCTCAGGCCATGATATAACTGTATTAGAGGGTGAGGATCTATGGATGTTTCTCTCCTCTTTATATGAAAAAAAAAATAGATTGGTTTTTAAAGAAAGTAGAAGTTGTGCCATGTTGACAGTGCAGATGAGGCAAGGCACAGCATTAGTTGTTCCATCTGGCATTTCTTAAATAGGACGCACTATTCTTGGAGCTCTGTGAAGTGTCTACTTCATCTCACAAGAGTTGGAAATGACTGGTCTTCTCAGTGAACTCAATGGGTGCAAGATATGGCTTATAAAGCTAAATGAGAAAAAAAGGAGACACAAAGCATATGGAGAAAAAAATGTCTAGCAAATGATTCTGTTTCTATGAAAGCTCAGCAGATAGGAGTTGTATGAAAAACAAAAATCTGTTCCCAACCCATGAAACTTATGTTTAATAGAAAGTCAGGTATTTGTCTCTTTAGTAATCCTTTTGAGATTATAATTGCAAGTTATCATTTGCAGTGATAAATTCACCACTCCACAGGTGTTTATAACAGAATTTAAAGATGTGAATAAAATTGAAATTTCAGAACAACTATGACTGCGTGTACCTCATAACAGTGTTAGCAGCTTTTGCTGGAATAATGGTTCCTGTCCGTCCTCTTGCCTAACTGAAGGAGCTAATGTATAGCAGTATGCTCTGTGTAATTGGATGTTCTGTAATGTTATTTCAGGTTATTTCTTATTTTTTGCCTTGCAATGTATTTTGAGTTTAATAGAAACATTAGTTTTAACATGTTCCTGATCATGAAGTATTTAAATATTTTCCTGGGAATTTTCATTTTCTGATGTAGTTGAAATCTTAAAAAGATCACTCCTTGATTGTAACCTGAGTTTATAATCAGATCCAGGAAATTAAAATTCAAGTACATTGATAATTTGTGTGCTTTCTTTTATCTCTATGAATTCATGGAATTGAGTCCATTCACTCTAACAATAAACTTTTAAAAATACTTAGGAATAAATTTAACAGGACATTTTCAAGGTACATATTTTTTTCAAAGAATATAAATTTTAGTGAATGATACAGAAAATATTGAAAAAATAAAGAGGTGCATCATATTTATGGTGAAGATATATATATCAATAGTCTGAGCAAATGTATAAATTCATTCTAAAATTGTAAAAATCCCAATGAGACTTTTTATATATCTTGATTTTAAAGTTTATCTGGAATTAAAAGTTCATAAAAATAGTTGAGAATATTGAGAAAGAAAAGTCGAAGAGGAAAAGTCTCATTATTCAACTATTTATGTGATTGTTGATGTTGGAAATAACTGTCAGTACAGTTCAGTTTGCTTTAATAGCCCATTTATAACTTTTTTAAAAATTATTGCACAAATTATCTTTTTATAGCTCAAGGGATTAATGTCACATTTCATTGTTGTCTTCCTAGTTGAATTGATTCTATATAAATCAAACTGCTTTTAAAGTTTTATGAATAGGATTTTATGAGAATAGGACCCTGGTATGTTAGCCATGAAATACTGCTTTGAAGGTTATTATTTTGTTCTCATTATCTTACTACAAATATCTCTAAGATTGTGAAATTAGTTGCTAATAAAATTAAAGCTAAATTTTTTTTTCAGTTTTAAGTAGGTTCTGAATAAGCCAATAGCCAGAAAAAAATCTATCGTAGCTAAAAATAATTAAGGAAAAAGTCGTCATCTATAAATAATTATACTTAACTATAAGAGATTTAGTGTCTAAATTCTGTGTCAATAGCATCTTACAAGAAGATTCATATTAAAAACAACATGAAATGTATTGTCTAAACTAATGGGATGTTAAGAATTAAACTGAATGTTTAGACTGCATTGCTGCTTCCATGACCTATAACTGGACAGAAGGTGTCCTGAGGAGAGCTCATGGGTTAAGAGATATTTATGAAAATGACCAGTGGTATGAAGTTTTCAATTGTATCCTAGGCTGCTTGAACAAACCATCTTAAAACAGGTCAATGTGACATTTGAAATATTGGATGTTTTACTGAAGATCCTATGTCAGAATCAAATTATATCAAGCTGTAACATTCTCATGTTCTTCTATATTAACTGAGTTTTTAATGATTACTGTGTTTGCATTAAGACATAGTCTTGGAATGTGAAAGAACATAGCCACTATCTTGTGAAGCTCAGTCTTGTGAATAAAATAAAACTAATGAGGTTGGCTATAGAATTGGGTTTTGTGTAAATTTATAGGTAGGAGGAATTGCAAAGACTTAATTTTATTCATTCATTTATTTAAAACTATGTACTGAGCTATGAGCTAAGCCTTCTATTAGATGTAGGGATATAGGGCCTCCCTGGTGGCCAAGGGGTTAAGTCTCAGCACTATCACCCTTAAGACCTGATTTTGATTCCCAGACAGGGAGGTAACTCACATATAGAGAAGCAGTCTCTTCTGTCTTGCCTACTGCTCTCCTTAGCTGTGTATTTCAGTTGATCCACCTGTTCTGCTCCCTACTCTGTCTCTGGTGAATCCTCTCATGTCTAGTGTACAACCCAGTTCTTATACACATACACACACACACACACACAGCTATAGGAATATAGTGATAAGCATGGTCACTTATTCAAGAAATTTACCTAGGTGATTACCAGTTGAATATAGGTCATGAACTTAGGAGTGATGCAGGAACAAGGTGACAACACAGATGTATACTGTAACTTGTGAGCAAGAGAAGGAGGCATGTATCCAGAGCAGAAAAGAAGTCATTGCCAAGGTAGACATTTCACATGTCACGTAATAATTCTGAATCTCTTTTGACACAATCAGCTGAATGTAGATAATTAGGCCCACCTTGTTAATATCAGCGTTGTTTGTAGAAGTTGATACAGTGTTGTTTGTAAAAGTTGATGTTGTTTGATCAGTGTTGTTTGTAGAAGTTGATGAGAATGAATAGTGCCAAGTTTCAAGTTACTAGGCTTCCCTAAGGATGTTCTATCTTTTCAGAAATGGCATTAATTCAAGGAGAAAAAGGAAAAAAGAGATTAGGATTTGAGAATAACTGAAAGCTCTTTAAGCCAGCAGGGATGTTTAGGTAGGACAGGGTGACTGCACTAGTAAGTAGGCAGATATTCTAGATTAAGAAACAGAAAAATCCTTCAGGCAGCAGCAGATAAGAGACTGCTGACCTAGACTTTTTTTTTAGCAATTACTACCAAAGACTTCAGCAAGTTCTGCTACATTAACTTTTTGACCCTGTTTGGCTTCTGCCATTCTATGTACTGCATGTGTGGCACTTAGCAGTTCTGGACTCAGGGCCTCTTTGACATGGTCTTGCTCTTATGCTGCACAATAAAAGAACTAATCTGAGCAATGTTGATATTTTCATTCATTCTTTCATTTCTTCATTTAACAACTTGGGTTTATTGAGTATTTGGCATGTGTCAGACACTCTTCTCCATACCAAAGATACATCACTCAAGAAAACAGACAGAATTCCCTGCCTGAAATCATTACATTGACTTTGGGACTACTGCAAAATTGTCTTTAGGGAGCTGACTTCAACAGAAAGGAAAGTAAACACAAAATTAAATGGAACCACATCAAACTAAAAGGTTTCTATGCCATGAAAGAAATTATAATGAAAATTAAAAGACAGCCCTTGAATGGGAGAAGATATTTGCACATCTTATATCTGACAAGAGGCTAATATCAAAGATCTATAAAGAACTCATACAACTCAGTAAAAGAAAACCAAATAACCCAATTGAAAAATGAACGAAGACAGACACATCTCTAAAGAGAATAGATAGATGGCCAACGGGCACATCACTTATCAGAAAAATGCAAATCAAAATCATAGTGAGATATCACTTCATTGCCATGAGACTGGCTCATATCAAAAAGGCCAGAAACAACAAAAATTATGAAGAAAAAGGAAGGCTTATACACTATTTTCGAGAATGTAGACTGGTCTAGCTCCTATGTAAAATAATATAGAGGTTTCTTAAAATATTAAAAACAGATGTACCATGTGACTTGGCAACTTTAGTCTTTGATATTTATTCAAAGAATACAAAAATACTAATTTGAAGGAAAATATGCATCTCTATGTTCATTGCAGCACCATTTACAATACCCAAGTTGTGGAAACAACCTAAGTGTCCACTGCCAGATCACTGGATTTAGAAGATGTGATACATATACACAATGGAACACTATTTAGTTATAAAAAAGATGAACACTTGCCATTTACAACATGGATGCAAATGGGGATTATGCTAAGTTAAGTCAGGTAGAAGATAAATACTGAATCATTCCATTCATGTGTATAAAATAGAGAAACAAAACAAAGGAACTGACCAAAACAAAACACAGCCTAGAAATATGACTGCAGAATTGAGGCTGTTAGAGGTAGAGGGTGGCTATGGGAACAAAGAGGGTGGGGGGGCACTGGTACATGGTAAAAGGATATGGGTGCTCTGGTGGTGAGTGTCGTTTGGTAGTACATCTAAGGAGGTGTGAACCTATTCCCTTGAATTATATACAGTGTTATAAACCAGTGTTAACAACAACAAAAATTCCTGCCTGTGTAGAAAAACAATTGTGTAAGGGAGTCAGAGCTTTAGAATGTAGACTGGTTCAACCCCTGTGTAAAACAATATGAAGGTTTCTCAAAAATGTTGAAAATAGATGTGCCATATGCAGAATTATGCATATTCATATTCATTCCTATGTCATAGATAGGAATATATAAACAATAGTTAAGTTGTATAATATTTAGGATGCATTCCAAGTAGAGGAAACAAGTGAAGATGCCTGAGGAAGGAATGTGCCTCGTGTTTGAGAAGATAAAGAAGTGAACTTGGCCGGACCAGAGTTGGAGAAGTCAATAAGAGAGGTCAGAGAAGAACTGAGTTCAGACTTTGTGAGGCTTCATAAGCCATTGAAAGATGTTTCAGTTTCCACCGTAGCCTTGGCTATGGGTGATGACCCTGATACTTTGCAACCATAGATTGGTTTTAACATAAAATCATAAATTTTGACTTTCTAAGAACATGAAGTGATTTGTTAGAGGAAAGAGGTTTTGTAGTCTCCACAAGCTGATGAAGGTTTGAAGAACATCAAGGTTGATTATTGGTCCATTTTATTACTAGACGATGAATGGAGCTGAATTATTTAAAAAAAATAACACAACAAACCATAACTTCATTTTACTCTTTGGCTTTTAAAATGAGTGGCAGGAAACACCAGCATGGGAGAGGAAGTTCTGAGGGGATCATCTTAATTCCTGAAAATGTAAGAGAACCTTCCTTTTTCTATCTCTGAACTCTATAGGCATTTTTCCATGTTATAAAACATATTTCTCACTCCAGTTTCAGATGAGAAAAGGCAATTTCAAGAAGTCAACCCTTTAGGGAATGTTGCAGTTTCACTAAAACTAAATAAAGCAGAACAAACAGCTGAACACTTGAAAGGATCTGCAAACATATCTGTAGCTTCATCTTCCTGTTCATACATGCTTTAGAAGTCCATAGATAATTTAAATAGCTATACAAATATGACATGTATTCCAGGAACAAGGTTCAGACATCAAAACTTACATTAACACTAAATCCAGAAAATGCTATATCTAGTGAGACAAATATAAATGGATTACTCCTGTCACAGCATTCAAATTGTTCCTAAAGGTGTTAGGTAATTTAGAAGATGAGGTAATGTTTATGTGTCTTTGGTCACTTAGAATACACTGAGATGACATTATTAATTCATCTGTATACAAATTAGGGTCAGTGGGTCAATTCCACTTCAAAGAGACAGAGGCATACAGCATTGAGTAGCATAAAAAAATGTGGCATTTGAAAGGGGAATCCCAAGGAAAAGGCATTTACAAAATAGGGAAACTTTTTTTTTTTTTTTTTTAAGATTTATTTATACAAGAACCGGGACATAGGCCAGATGCGCGGGAGGGTGAGAGGATTCACCAGAGACAGAGCAGGGAACAGAACAGGCAGACTGATGAAATACACTGCTGAGGGGAGCAGCGGGCACAGCAGGAGAGGTCTGCTGTGCCATGTGGGATTCTAGCTGGCTGGCCGGGATGGAACATCTGCTGCAGAGGCTTCGGACAGCTTCACAGTGCAGTGCTCAACCATCTGCAACCAGGGAGGCCCAAAACAAGGAAACATTTTAATGTACAATGTGAAGCAGTAACTTTTCCTACAATTATTGTCTTCTCTATCTCAGTCTTTACTCACACTGCTATCCTAGAGATCTTTTTTCTTCTGATTGTATTATGTTTTTTCATTTCTGAGAAGTTTGACACTCTTCATGATATAAACATGTGCTATATGATTGCATCCAGGGTGACCATGAGTTAGACGCAAAGACAAAAGGATGTCTTTTTTACACTGAACCACCAGGGGGTAGCCTGCATCTGACTTAAGAGTAAATGCATAGACCAAATTGAGGTGGGTTTGAGAATCTGGGCTGCTTTTCAGTCCATTCTTGGTCTTCAAATTCTGAGAATCCAACTTTAGAACTGCCTTCTGCTTTAGGCAAAAAGAAATTTACCAAGGTCCTTTTGCAGAACCATATTTTGAGAACGTTCTTGATTCCTTCCTCAACAAATGACTTAGCCTCTATAGTGATGTGATCTAGCATCAGGGTGTATCCCATGCTCTCAACGACAAAATCTCAACTCCTTCAGTTTCAGAAGATTGTCCTCAGCTGACAGGATGAATTTCTTGAGGTCATGCAAGACTGGGAGAAATCACTAAAGCATAAACACTACTCTGAGTGCCAAAGAACAGAATTAACATTGTGAGTGGCAACAGTCTTACCATTCATTTTGCCTTTTAAGGACATTTAAAATGTGGACAGATTGAGAAACTGAATATAACTCCATGATTCTAATGGGAATGTGACTTTCAATGCATCTGATTCATTCAGATGAAGTCAGATTCATTTTCTTATTTACTCTATTTTTCATTGACAAAAAATGGAATGGTAAGAATTTTAAATACTAGAAGCTATACAGTAAAAAGCAATATATATATATTATATATATATATAAAATCTCCAAAATTTATCTCCCATTGCCAGAGGTAACTGTTCCCTGTTTATCCTTCCAGAAAAAAAAAATATATATATATCAAAACATTACATATGTTTTGAAATATGTGTGTTTGTGTGTATATATATATATATATAAATGTGACATATATATTATATCTATAAATCCCTTTAAATGAGTGGAAGTGTTTCATATACACAACCTGTGTTTTGCTTTTTTCAATTTTTTAAAATATATTTTTGAGGTTACCCTTGAGAAAATGTCTTCATTCTGGTGTGTGATTATATATCTAGGCCAAACTCCTAGGTCAATATATATCTATATATTTTAATATTTTGATGGATATTACCAAGTTGCCTGCCAAGAAGGTTGCCCAATTTCTAATCTCATTAAGAAAATAATGAGAGTGCCTGTTTCTCCATACAAGGGCCAACAAAACACTTTCAGATACTTTGATCTTTGACATTATATTGGATGAAAAGTTATAGTTCATTGTTTGAGTGAGCATGTCCTTACATTATGAGTAAAATTGAATATATCTAACTTGCTTAGAAACTCTGATTGCATTTGGATTTTCATGCTGCCTTTAGTGTCTTTGAGAATAAGAACAACATACAGCCTTTGGTGCCAGAAGTTATATTCAGTGGTGTGGCCAATGACATCTAGCAGCTGTGTGTAAATAGTTTTATCATATTGTGAAACTCTGTTGAAAGATGAGTATTTTCATTATGTGCAAGAGAAACATTATACTTCCATTAAATAGGTACTTGATTAATACAACAATACAACACAATCTATGCTTCACAAAATGTTTGCATTTCCCTCTGAGATGGATTTTACTCTTTTAGTCAAAACATTCCTCATATATACCATAAACTGCTACAAATGGCCAGCTTTATTGTTGCCAACTCATACTGAATGTCTTTTGCAGCATTATTTTAGTCTTAGTGAAAAGCAAATTGGTCATAATTAACATTTAGAAACTTTTTGGTAAGCAAACATTTTCATCCAGTATGTTCTTTGGCAATGCTTTTTACTTGAGCTGCTTGGTTTGTGAACATATAATATGCACTAATTGTGGAAACCAGGAGCCTTGCATTCTTTCTTATTTTGATAGAAGCTGCTCTGCATAGGTTGTATTTATTAGCTATCCTACACATCATCTGTGACTAATGTGGAAATGCTAATTGATAGTTCACAAGGAGCAAATGAAAGAAACTTTAGGATATAAATATATTAGTGCATTACATATGAAGAGAAATGCAGCCTTCTTCTAGAAACCAAGATAACTAAGAAATTTTCAGTACAATTTCATGACCAAGTATTTCCTTAAATGGCTTTCCTAGAAAATGCAGAATAGCAGCATCCAGGACAGGGGGAAATGATGGGATTAAAATAGAACTGGTGCCATAAACTGTGTCTAAATAAAGTAGACTTTTATGTTCAGGGAGCTATGATAAAACATTTTTGGTAATAATTTATATGGTCTTGGCCATGTATTGCAATGTTCATTTACAGTATATTCTCTAGAAGTCTAAAGATTCCTGTTTGCTTCTATTTCATCTTTAAAGTATGGATAGAATTGATCACTTGCTTATAAACAATAGTAGTTAGCAAAGACCATGTTATGTCACTCCCATGACGGTATTATGTTATGCAAGACTCTATATTCCTAGCATAATTGCTCTAGAAATTCCTTGCTGGCTTTAAGGAATCGAGCTACCACATTGTATGCTGTCTATGTGGGAAGACCCACATGGTGAGGAACTGAGGGCACCCTGGGGAAGCAGAGTACCTCACACCTACAGCTACAAAGAGCTGACTTCTACCAATAACCAGGTGAGTTTGAACAGGATCTAAGGCTCAGAGGAGCCCAAAACTCTACCTAATACTTTGATTTCAGCCTTAATGAGACCATGAAGTAGATAATCTAGATAAGCTTTGCCCATTCCCTGCCACGGAAAATGAGAGAATAAATGTGAACTATTTTATGTGGCTAAATTTTTCTTAATTTGTTATACAACAATGAAAATTATTATACCACTAGACAATAACACAATTTGTGTCATATTGTATTTTTGTTTAAAATACTCACTGTCCTTCTCAAGGGGCAAATTATACATCCCTATTCTATTGGCATCATATAATAGATAGTACCAATTCCAGTAGGAGGATTGTGCTTTCTTATCCTTTGAACTTAAGAGTGATCCTCTGATTTTCTTTGGGCCATGAAATGTGGCTGGAAGCAGAAACTTTGACAGCCAGCTTGGGTTTGCCCATGGTTTCTTTTCCTTATTTACCTGTGTCTGACCTATATTGGCTATAAGGGGGGGATAAAAACTAAAAATTTCCTTATACAGCCATACAGAGGTTTTACACTCTCATCTTTTTTTTTTCCCCCCCTAAGGAGGAATAATTCAACCAAGAACAATATTGGGTTAAGTCGGTATGCAGTTTCAAAAACCTTTGTATTTTAAAAGACTCTCTTAAGATGGCTTCCCTCATTTTTTGTCTTCCTCTGGTGATCATGACACATATCATTTTGATTTTGTACCTTTTAGAACCATTGTCAGCTGTAATAGGGCAGTCTGGAGACAGGTGTTCTTGGGACTCTTATCTATAAAGCCTTGGGATTAGGCCAGAATTCAAGAGGAAGAAGGATGAAGTACACTACTCAAGCCCTTAGAAAAAGATTCTTTCTGTGGGCTAGTTTTTCATCCTCCTTTTTCCTTTTTAGAAGAGAGGTTTCAAAGACTTAGGTCAGGATGGGGCTCAGAGGGAAAGAGTCAAAAAAGGCATTTGGTCTGCCTTTTGCTTAGAAAATGGATTCCTAAAATCATAAGTAAAATTAAGTATATTGGGTGAGAAATCAAGTCCTAATTGGCAAGAAAGAGTGTTTCTTTTCCTCAAATGTTTGCCATGCTTTGACTGCTCCAGACTTAGCCATCTTAAGTCGTTAGTTAAGGATTTTAAGAATTTTTAGATTCCCAGTGTTCCTTTCATTGGAGAGCCAAAAACACTGTAATAATGCTTAAATATTTAAAGATAGAATATAAGTGAAAGGGAAGGGGACATGTTTAACTCAAACACAACCTTAGTTGATAATTTAGTGAAGGACAAGTTATTTCTAGAATATGTATTCTTGTTTTGGCATTAAATGGAGATTACTGCTAAATTCCTTTCAAAGTATTTTAATGTGGAACAGGAATGTGTGCATTCATTTCTAAATAGTTAACTTTGGCTTATATTGATTTATTTTTTAAAAGATTTATTTATTTATGCACATAAGAACTGGAGTATGGGCCAAAGGTGGTGGTGGGGGGTGTGGGAGGATTCACCAGAGAGAGGGTGGGGAGCAGAACAAGCAGATCTACTGAAATACACTGTTGAAGGGAGTAGCAGGTGAAACAGGAGAGGTCTGCTGCACCATGTGGGTTAGCTCCCTGGTGGGGGATCGAACTCATGCTACAATAGCTGCGGATTTCTTCATAGTCCTGACTCTTAACTCCTTGTGCCATCTCGGAGGCCCTGACTTATATTGATTTAATATCACTCTGAAATCAAACATACTCTGTCATTCAATTGACTATGACCTTGGGCAAGATTCTTAAAATCTCTGTGACTCAGTTTCCTCATCTATAAAAGTTACCTATCGCCTGTAATAGTTGTGAGAATTAACTAATACATGCAAAGTGCCTGGTAAATAAACCTAACCTACTTTTATTATTACCACCCATGCTTTGCAATAGAAAAATGTCTGACCATACAGTTGAGGAAGAGACTTTGAACATCCAAAGTAGCATTTCATTCATTCTCGGGTCTTCTTTTCCTGTGCTTCCAGATTGGTTCCATCACACATTTATTAGAAGAACTGTAAAATCACAGCTTTCTTTGAGCCTCCTTTCTTGTTATAGTCCCCTCACCAGCTGTTTGCTCTCGAGCAACAAAGTTGGAAATACAGTTTAAAAAAATCCAGTTATGCTAATGAAGATTTCAAAAAAAGATTTTGCTTCAAAAACAGTTATTTACTTTTTTGCATGAGTTCATGAGGTGAGCTGACTTTCATTGGGTGACTATTAACTAAATATAAGTGTTATGATATGCAGCATACCCATTTGTCATTAGTGGCCCTATATGACTGCATAATACTGGTTCTTTCTAGGACAACAGATTTGACCTGAGGACAGAATGGATTTGTAATTAATTGGTGGGAGCTGAGGAAAAACTGGTCATTAGGTGAAGGCAAAAGCCTAAAATAGAGTGAAGTAGAGTGTCAGAATAAGCTCGGAGGTAAGTGAAGTTAAAGTTTGAAGCATTTCTGAACATAGAGGGCAAAGTTTGGGTCAACAGGAGGATTTAGGATGGCTGTGCTTCTTGGTCTTTGATATTTAGTGTCAGGGTGGAAAGTCTGACAAATTAGGTGAAGAATTGGGAAGCATGGCCCAACCCTGGAGAAACAGCCTCAACAGGAATTAGGAGAAAGAGTCAGGGCCATGCTGTGCAATGTAAGCCAATTAGACACTGGGGTCCTGCATATATAATGGAGGTAAATTAGGAAGACCGTAGCTCAATAATCATTGTGGGACCAAAGACGCATTCACTTGAGGATGTTTAAACGTGCTAAAGAGCAACTCAGAGAGAACCACCAGGCTTGACTGCACCTGACCAGGGCCTCGCTGTGGCTGAACTTCTAAGAGGCAGACATGATTACTGGCAGCTTGAGTGAGCCTGAGCTAGGTACAGAATTCAAATTGGTAATGCATTATTTTCTTTGCCTTCTCAAAGTGTAATCTTTTTTTTTTTATTTTTAAAGGGGTCAAAACCACAACCTCTACTGTTGTTAGCATCCAACTGTTTGCTGACATGTGTGGAAATAGGAATTTGGAAGGAGCTGATTCTTGACCTCATCAGTATGTGTAGTTTCACCTTTTTGTGTATAGAAAATAATTTATGTGAAAGCCCTTATCCAAAATTAGACTTGCAGAACATGTTTTCTCCCAACCAACCAATTTTAGAGTTTATTTAAGTAAAGCCAATTTAATTAGCTAGTAAGGTTTATTATAACTGTTACCTATTTTATAAAATCTTACCACATTCACATTGGAGATTAGGAGGAATATGGTGGTTAAATCCCTAAATCTGAAGAGTATGTTTTATTAGAATGCTACATCATTATAACAAGGTTAAGTTAGGATCTTTTAAAATCTTGTTCCTTAAATTTTCACATCACTTGTTTTTCCACACATGAAGACGTTTGCTTTGATTGAAAAAACAGTGAACAAACAGATTCTTTTAAGCTAATTATATTTTAAATGAAAAGGATTTGTCAAAAAGAAATCATACCTTGTTGGCATTTGAGGGATTTTATTGTTATCTGAGGAATGTGGAGGATTCAACTTCTGACGTGAGGGATTTTTTTCTTTCTTTGAATCCACACAGCAGTTGTAAAAAGAAATGGATATATGACTATGCAATCGTATGTGTTATAGCCAAAGTCTAGAACAGGTGAGTTTTAACTATAAGATAGCAACGTTTATATGGAAACAGCTGGTTAAGAATTAGTGTCCTAAAGGGAAAAAACCCCTTTCATTGTAAGCTGGATAACAGTGCTAATAGCCAAGTGTTGCATTGGATGGCTAAACATAGACATGGTGATTTCCAAGTACATGTCGGTCATTTGCCAGCTGAAACAACTGAAGTCAACATTATCTAACAAATGTAACCTCATTTGAAATTCAGACTATAGCTCATTGCATTTTGTGACAGACTGATTTTGAGTCAATGGGGAAATTGTTGTTGAAATATATTAATGTGTTTTTCTCTTTCTCAATTCCATGTACGTATTCTTCTGACTAGTCTGATTCATCCATTTTCCTAATATAGCAGTCATTTAGCTTTAGGTGAACATAATAAGATTTTGCGTAGAGAAAATAATTTTGAAAGCTGACATTTATCAAAAGGTGAAATGATCCTAAAATTTCATTTAGCATTTTTCAGCCTGCCCTTTTGTTTGCCTGTTCAATAACCAGTAATTTACATTATTCTTTTTAAGAGAACACTGATTTGGTTCAGTTACCCCATTGGGCCATGAGCCTAAAGGAAGATGTGTCTGCACCCACCCAGGATTGAATCATAACTGGTCTGAGCCTATCATGGCATTTTTCTTTTTGTCAAAGATTACTTTAGCTCTGAGAAGTGAGATGCTGAATTTACTTCAGATCAGGCATTCTCTGGCTATAAAATGTCATGGAAATGTTGTTTTGGCAACTAAATTGAATGTATGAATGGACTAATTGCTTATAAGATTTGTTAATGACAGTGAGTTTCAAAAGGTATAAGCTCTATAAAATTATTATAGCAGAAGCAATGTGCATCAACTAATTATTGTTCACAACTGTTCTACTCCAAATAAACCCACATTAAACTACTTACTAAAATGACTGATGAAAAATAATAAAATGGCTGATGAAAATTAAGCAAAAACACAAGTATTGACAAGAATGTGGGTGATAGTAACTCTTACATGCTGCTGGTGTATGTTATACTTCATTTTAAAAAAAGGTTTACAAAAAATAATGAAAGGAGCTGACAGAGAAACAAGTAATTATCCTCTGCTGCTAGGTGCCACTGTACTTGCCTGTGACAGCTAGGGTGGGGTAGCAGCTGTTGTGTGGCTGTAAGCTGGCTAAGGATAGCAGGGTAGAAAGATACAGAGAACCTCCCTTTGGTGATATAGTCAAGCACTGAATTAACAAACCCAAAATGGCCCTACCTTGGGAATAATGACATGTGATAATGCCATATTTACTGACTAAACCAAATTGATCTGACATTTTTCTATTAATTGCAGCTGAAGTCATCTTTTAATTTTATATATTTTTTATATCAGTCTTCATTTTTATATGCTGTATGCTTTATCATCTTGGGTATAGTACCTATGGAATTCCTAGCACCAATTCACCCATGTACCATCACCTTAGTCCCTTGTGCTCTTCCCACCCCTGTTTTGATCCAACTCCCTCCTCCCCCCCGCCCCTGCAGAATGTCTCTGGTTTATAGTTGCCTGTTGATTTTGATTTTTACTTTATTATAATTTTTTTTCCTGATCCCTGTCCTTCAACTTTCTTCACAATTGAATCCCAAACATTCAAATCCCATCTATATTCATAGAAATACTTACCTAAAATACCTAAGAATTTACCAGTAGAAAATGCCTCAATATAGGAGTTAAGTGGAAAAGGAAATACTATTTATAAGGAGACAGCTGAGAAAGTATCTTTGCTTCTGTTTTCTAGAGATAGGAATTTGGCACAGTTGAGAAGAATTGAGACATTGGAATATTATTTTCTCAGGTTGGATCATTCTCTGATTTTCAACAAATTTTCTATTTTATAAATTCAGTTCCATTGTGATGAACAATGAAGTTGACCATTGTATAAGTGCATTAGGACTGCCATAAAAAAACACTACAAACTGGGTGCTTAAAACAATAAAATGTTGTCTCACGATATGAAAACTAGAAATCTGAAATCAAGATGTTGCCAGAGTCTCCCTCCCTCCCAGACTCTGGGTAGAAACCTTCCTTGAATAGTCCTACCTCCAGGTGGTTGCTAGAAATCTTTGATGTTCCCTGGCTTGCACTTCTATTGGTCTAAATCAGCCTCTATTGTCCTCTGGCTATTTTCCGTAATATCTATCTCTGTGTACACATTGTCCTTTTTTATAATGATACCAAGCTATTGAATTAGGACCTCATTTTAGCTTATAAACTTTGTAAAGACTCTATTTCCAGAAAAAGGTAACATTAGAGGTAATAGTGCCTTTGGAAGCATGCAATGGAACTCATAATAGTCCACTGTGTAGCCCTCCAAATTCATTTCCTTCCCATACATCCCTTATCAATAATTGACAAGCTCTGAATTGTTTCAACATCAATGTGAAATTCAAAATTTCATCTAAACATTGTCAACTAAAAGTTGCAAATCTCCTTATCTAAATCATTCAAATGAGTTATAAGTAAGACTCAAGTATGATTTACCCTGGGGAAAGATTCCTCTTTATCACTGAACACATGAAGCAGAAAAGTTATCTGTTTCTAAAATGCATTAATGAGTCCAAAACAGGATATTTATTTCAATTTCAAAATGGAATAGTCAGAAGGAAAAAACAAGTCACAGGGCCCAAAGTAAGTCTTAAGCCTAGCATAACAAGTTTCATTGCATTTTAAGACTTAGAATTGTCCTCATGGGTTTGATGCTTTGTCCTCTAGGCACACCAGGATGTGACCTCCAACATCCTGGGGTCTGGGTGGTGACCCCACCTTCTGGAACCTCGGAGACATTGGCCCCACTCTGGGTGTGTCCCCAAGTTATGTTATTTATATACCTATAATATATATATATATATATATATATATACTGTAATGTAATTTGTGTGTGTATAATTTCCCTTAAAATTAATCTCTCCTCTATCTTCCATATGTAAATAAGAGTAGAAGACTAAGTGATAGCTAATGTATCTATCTATCTATCTATCTATCAAGTTAGATCAATTTGAAGGAACTGTATCACACTTTTGTGGGGCTGGCACATCCTATATCTTTAGGGTAGGATGGTAGGTTATGGCCCAGGAAAAAGTTAATGTTGCTATCTTAAATCCAAAGGTAATCTGGGGGCAGTATTCATTTCTCTGTGGACCTCGGTCTTTTTTTAAGGCCTTCAATATAGAGAATATTCTGCTTTAGTCAAGACTGGATATAACTTAGCCAAGCTGACAAATTTAGCCATGTCAACTGTGTAAAAATATTCCCTTTCTAATTTTTTACCTCCTAAATGGAATTGAGTCTGGCAAGGAAAGGGTGATCTAAATTTAGCTATGTTTCTATTTCATTCTCTCCATTCATTTACTAAAAAGAGAGAATGAAAGAAGCAAAGGTAAACTCTTCATCTCTTTCATCATTTGTCATTAAAATTTCTAATCAGGGCCTCCCCGGTGGCGCAGCGGTTGAGCGCTGGGTTGCGAAACTGCGCGCGGCCTCTGCGGCGCCGGTTCCATCCCCGGCTGCTCCCCGGCCACCAGAGGAGGGTCCCACATGGCGTGCAGACCTCTCCTGCTGCCCGCTGCTCCCCTCAGCAGTGTACTTCGGTCCTTCTGCCTTCTCTGCTCCCCGCTCTGGCTCTGGTGAATTCTCTCACCCTCCCGCGCTTCTGACTGTACCCAGTGCATGTATAAACAAAACAAACAAACAAACCAGCAAACAAATAAATAAAGCATGCCTCTATAAAAAAAAAAAATTTTTCTAATCACATTAACATGAAGACTTTGTCTCTTTTTATGTATGTGTTTATGTAATAGATGAAAGAAGATTGAGAGGGAGAACATAATTTGCAAGTTCCTAAACACTCTACATTTTCATTTCTTTTCAAAATTCAAAAATTGTAGGGCTGAGTAGGAACAGAATTGTGGAAAACTTCCATGTGTCAGGGGAGAAAATGAAATGCTGCTTAAGGTTCTTTCATTCTACCTAAAAGCAAGCAGATTATTGATAATAATTCAATTAATCATTTACCTTCTAAGTTTTAGAGAAGCATCCATAAACAGTGCTATTGTTGTTTTAAATCAGAAAGTAATTTATTTGCTTTTGCTTTCATATGGGATCAAGCAATAGAACAATGCTTATTTTATGATCAGAAAAAGATTAAAATATTTTAAAATAGAGTGGAAAATTGTGACAATGTTGAGAACTGGAAGAACTATAGCCCTAAAATTGTAGTTAGGTGAACTATATATTACTGACATCTTGTCCTTACAAACACTTGGTGATTCAGGATATAAAATAAGGAATGAGCTTGACATATATGAGGGAACTGTTCTCAGAGGGACCAGAAATCATTATGGTCATAACTGAAGAGAAAGCTGGGCTGGAAGAGAAACTGAAATCTCTACCAATCTTAATGACTCAGGAATCAGTGTCTTAATGGGGAGAGAAAGCAGTGTCAAACAGCTTCCCTGGAGTAATTTGCAGGAAGCTAAAGGGTAAGCCAATGTCTCTGAAGGGAAGAACTGAATGTTTTGAAATATTTCTGGGAAGAGGAAACAGACCTGACAAACTCTGAATCATAAACCCAGAAGGGTAATTAACCTGAGGAAAAGGGATAAATGAAAGATAAATTGAATCTAATTAAATTTGTAACTCAATTCTAACACAATTAAATTGTTTATTGGATCTTGGTGATTAGACTCTTAACCTATCTGCCTAACAGAGGAAAAGATCCACCTTTCCTGGAAGAAAGTACTATCATATGAGTTCTCTAAGATTCTTTTATACACAGTGTTTTTTATACAAAAATTTGAAGGACACGTGAAGGGACAATTAAGGTAGAGCCCCAATGAATCAAATTGCATAGTTACTAGAAAAGAACAATATGGTAAGATTACTATGTTAAGAAGGGTAGATGATGGACAAAATGAACAAATAAAGATATCAATAATAAAGTGAACCTTATTTATAAAGAATAATGCACATCCTAGAACTGAGAAATACAATATCTGAAATAAGAGTTCATCAGATTAGCTACCAGCAGACTAGGCACAGAAAAAGAGAAGAAATAATGAATTCAAGGACAGGTCAATTGAAATGTAGCTATCTCTATATAAATATATATTAATACCTGCCTATCACATATATGTGTGTATAAATATTCATATACACATATGTGTGTCTGTAGAAGGAAAGGAGAAGGAACAACTGAAGGTAAAATGACTGAGAATTTTCCAAACATCATGAAAGATTTTATCCACAACTTCAAAGAGCATAGAAAATCCTATAGAAAAATAAATACAAAGAAAACTACAACCTATATAGAAAATTGTATCATAAATTAAAAGTAAGATTATATTATAAATGTACTTCTGAAAACCAAACAGAGAGAAGAAAAATCTTAAATGTATCTAGAAGGAAAGCACATTATCTTTAAGACTATAAGAATGAATAAAGCGGAATTTTCAACAGCAGCTATGGAAGTCAGAAAATAATGAAATATAATGACATTTTTAAAGGATAAAATATTACCAGGGCAGATTTCTATAATCTGTGAAAATATCTTTAAGGAAGGAAGGTAAAATGGATTTTCAGAAAACAAAAGTTGCGGAAATTCATTAGCAGATCCATTCTAGAGAAATTCTAAAGTAAGTTATTTAGGTAGAAAGGAAATGATCACAGATTGAAGCACAGAAGTTCAATTAAGAGTAAAGAACATTGGAAAGGGTATTAGGTAGGTAAATACAAACAACATTAATGGTTTAGAGCAATAATTAATAATTTATAATAATAAATAATTTATAAGTGTCTTTTGAGACTTATAAAATATCTTGGAGTAAAATGTGTGGCAATAATAAAAATGCAGAAATTTAAATATTAAACTATTTTTCTATTGGGGGATAGTGGTAGAAGTACTAACTCTGCTGTGACAGTTCAATTTAATGTAATTTCTAGAATAGCTACTAAAATTAATGTAAAATCATACATCTAGAAAGTTAATGTAGGAGATAAAATGGAATAATACATGATTATCAAAGAAGGAAGGAAAAGAAGTGAAGAACCAATAGTATATATATATATATATATATATATATATATATATATATACACATATACACACACACACATTTAATGATATGGTACACTTAAATGCAATTTTATAAATATGAAAATTACACTAGAGGTAAATGGACTAAATAAGTATTCAAAGGGAAATATTTTATATTAAACAAATAAGACCTACTTACATACAGTTTTATGAGTGAGACACCTCAAATATAAAGGTACAGAAAAATTGAAAGTCAAGTATGAGGAAAAATAAATAGTTGTGTGGATTGGAAGGTAAAAGTATTGGTAGAGGTGAAGAGGCACATTTATAAAGCTGTAACTGGTCAATTATCTTGAAATATAGAATAACCCTAATTTAGCATAAACATGATAAGTTTAAAACATATATACAGAAACACAACTGAAAGAATAGGCACATTCACACCATATTTGGAAGTGTTTATAAACCTTAAGTTATGATATGATAGAGTAATTAGACAAAAAAATCAGCAAAGATGTGAAAAACATGAGCAGAGTAACAACCAACTTGAGGTAACTGACATACTCAGAATATTGCACTCAGCAACTACAGTGCACATGAAACATATGCCAAAAGTAGACCTTATGCTGAGCAGCATAGCAAGTATCAACAAATTTCTAAATGATTATAATCATATAGCCCATAGTTTCTGACAACTATGAAAATGTGAAAAGCAATAGCAGAATAATAACATTTATAAATGCTTTAAAATTTAGTATCATATTTCTAAATAATTGATGGAGAAGGAATACAATTACAATTAGGAAAAAATTTTAAACTGAATAAAAAAATATATGTCAAAATCTGTTGGATGTACCTAAAGCAGGACTTAGAGGAGATATTCAAAACTTTAAAATTATAAGTAGAAAAATTAAGAATCACTTGTGTATGTTATGATACAGTATATGATGTAGGTTATGATGTAGATATGCAAACTATAATGCTGACAACCTATATAATGTTATAAATTCATGTTACTTCAATAAAAATTAGACAAATTAACTTGACACCAAAAAAATCAATTAACCTTCCATTTCTAAGAACTTGAAAGGAAAAGCAAATCAAATACAGGGAAATGAGAAGGTAGGACATGATAGAGAATAAAGGTCAATAAAACACAGGAAAAACTGAAAAAGCTAGAAATAAGTTTTCGAAAATATTAACACCAATAAACTAAAATGTGGATGAGGAAAATAAGATATAAAACAATAGCAAGACTTAGAGGGGAATGCTACTATGGATCCTACAGAGATATAAAATTAAGTTATAATTCTGAAAATTTTATGATAATTGGATACTTTGAATAAAATAAGCAACTTTCTAAGATTCATTAGAATAAATAGGAAAATGTGAAGAATGCTTTATCTCTTAAAGCAATTAAATTCAAATTTAACACTGAAAAGAAAATCCTGAACTACTTGGCATCTCTGTTGGATTCTATCAAATATTTAAAAAGAAAAATTATAGCAATCTTACACAAACTGAAACTAGAGAAGAAAGAGGACACTCCCCTGTTCTTTATGGAGGCTGACCATCCTGCTTCTAACACTCCATATGTACATTACAAGGAAAGGAAATTATAAGCCAATATTCTTATAAACTTAGTGCAAAAATGTTAAAATATTAGCTCAGATCAGCAATATGTAAAGTACTATCTATATAGCTATCTATCCATTAATTGATGTAATTCACACATTAACATGACAAATACAGAAAAAGCCTTTGCTAAAATGAAATACTTATGATTTACAAACAAACAAGAATAGTAATTAAAAAAACCTTTCTCAATAAAAAGTAACTACTGAAAATCTTTCAAAAACAATGAAATAGTAAACTGCTTCTTCCTGAAGTTAGAAGAAAATAATAATCTACCATGGCTACTTGTAATCACATTATCTTAGAGTTTCCAGTCATTGCAATAAGTTACAATTGGAAGGGAATATAAATTAGAAAGGGAAGCAAAACTGCCATGAAATGTAAATACAATTCTGAAAGCAGACAATCCAAAAAGATCTGCAACAAATTGGAACAATTAAGAAGAGATTTTAGCAAGTATGTTGTATATAATTAATCATTTAGAAGTCAATTATTTCTGTATAATGACAATGAAAGATAAAGCCCTAAAAATACCATTTACTACAGGATCAGAAAACATCACAATCTTAGGAATAAATATATAAGAGCTATGAGCTCTGTCCTGAAAACTATAAAATGCTCGGAGAAAATAAAGACCAAAATGAAAGGAGTGATATATTGTGTTCATCATCTGGATGACTCAACAGTGTTACGATACCATTTTTTCTCAAATTGTTCTACAGATTCAATACCTCCATACAATCTAGATTCCATTTTATAGAAATTAACAAAGCAATTTTCATATAAACTTTAAATCAGCACGTACGTTAACTCATTTGCTAGCTGTTCTAATGTGTAAATTCTTTTGAATTTTCTATATCCACAATCTCTCTCCCAGTCTATTACGTGATCAGTTAAAGAGCAGTGCACTGATCTTATAGTCAGGATAGTAACCCGATTTCTGTCACCTCCTGAAAAGACCCTTGGTATTCCCATTGACAAAATGGAGGGACACTGTGTCATCTCTAAGATCTTGTGCAGGTTTATATTTTATAAATCTATCAAGTACAAATAGAAATTGTCATATCTAACTAAATATCTGTTATCTTAGATAAATCTAGACTATTGTTGAAAACTCAATTCCTGAAACATAATGATAGAGAAAATGACAGGAAAATTACTGTTTCCTCATACATTTTTTTTCTTGTGAACTGTAAAAATGTTAATTTCTTCAGATTGAATGACAAATTAAGTTTAAAGCTTAACTTTTTTTTTCAAAATTGGAAAAAATGCAGTTTATCCTGTTGGAATTTAAATAATCTTTATACTATAAAAATGATGGGACTATCAAGGAGTCTATTTGTGGTAGTATGTATAGTACTTTAAAATATTTAAAATTGGAAACATTAAATAATAATGCTAAAGTAATTTCAAGAGAAAATCAGGTATAATTCTAGAATTAGTTAAATTTCAACTTGAGTGAAACAACAGAGAACAAGAAATAAAAAGAAATGTAACTCCAATGGAAGTTCAAAATCTAACTGTTCTCCATGGAAGAGATATGGATGGTGGATGCAAATCCAGTAACAATGCTGGAAGCAGAAATGTCCAGTTTTATCCAACATCTGGAGTTGTTCCTTCTGGTATGACCAAAATAAAAATTGTATATTGGTGTCAGAAATACCTATGTACCTAAAAATTGACTTTCAAAGTAATTTTATTTTTCAAAGTAATAATTTTGAAATAATCATTTGGGAGATAGAGAAAGGCTGAAACATTGAAAATAAACTATTGCATTATGGGGAGAATGTTTATTTTTTTTTTCAGAGCAGTATTTGTTTTCTTTAAGCATGATTTTCATTTATTTTATTGATCTCTTCGTTTTCTCCTATCTCTTGGCATACTCACTTCTCATTATTATTTTTATTTTTACATTCTTTACCTTTGATTCCTATCAGAGTTGATCCTAATAAGATCCGTATGCCTATGGATAATCAAGGATAATGATGTAAAACTATGATGATTGTATATTCTACTTTGCTAAGAATGTTTTGGATTCATTAAGGTTCTTAATGAATCTTTAGAATTTTATTTGTGTGATCAAATCCCTTGAGCCATATTAACCTTTGATCTAGGCAGAGCTGGCCTCTGTTCATTAGGCCAGGTACTCTGCACTTCATTTGGAGAATTTTGTCAAAATTTTAAGTCTTTCCAAAGCATGGACTGACCAAAGCTGCTAATGCCTTATTGGTGAGGACTGGACAAATGCAGGAGCCAGATCTCCTAATAGTGCCTTAAATTTCTATGAGAACATTTCCTCCCACTTAAATTTTTATTAAAAGGTGAGTCAATATGCCAAACTGGAATTTGGTATCATAAAAGAGTCAGTAGCACAAAAGGCAGTGTCCTGCAGGGAAATTAGGATAGGATTTTGTTTCTTCGGAAAGCAATCATTCCACACACAAAAAAAGCAGAATTAAACCCAGAGGCTTACTGGGAGGTAATGTAGTCTTTTACTGTTAGTGGGACCATAATTTTTCATGTGGTTCAAGACACAAGAGTTAACTACAACTTTCCATTATGCTCTTCCTTATGTTCCTCCCAGAGAGTGAACACATCTATTTCCATCAGTAACTTCCCCTTAAATTCCCCTGTTTTCTTGACTCTCTTGATAAGACAGAATCACACAACTCCATCTGGTCCTACATCTGCTTATCCCCATCTGTGTGTCCCTGAGTGGGAATAATCTAGCTGTCTGCAGAGCTTTCTGTGACTGACCCTGTAGATGAGGCACAGGAGACCTCATCTGGGATTGTGCTGCTTAGTGGGTCTATTGTCATTTTGAGTTGTATTAAGTACTAATTTCCTGTAGGATAGAGGTGTGTGTGTTTCTTGAGAGTGAGGGCATTTTGGTTATGTCTTTGTCACTCACATATAACATAAACACATGTAACGGTGATGTTTCAGTAATACCACCATAAGGTTCTTAATAAAAATACGCTTTTTTCCTTCATCTGCAATGCAAATTATGATCTCCAAAGAGTGTACTGGATTATTCTAACCAGAATAGATGGGAATGGTAGAATTTTGATTCAACTTTAAAAACCTACATTATGTTACTTTTTATTTTTTAATAATTCATCAAAATTTAAAACACATATTGAGACTTATCAATAATGTACTATAACAAAATTTTAAGGTATAATATAATTTTTATTTGTATTTATCTCACAATCAATAATTTTATTTTCTATTATTCTCATTGAGTGGGCCAGTATTGATTTCCTTCTTCTCTTACCTCCAAGTTTCTTCAGATTTCTCTAATGTCTGGCCAATGTGCCTTTTAGTGCCTCCTTGGAAGGAACCCCTGAGGCAATCTTTTGAATCTGATTCAAGAGGCAGAAAGGATGACATTTGTGTGCTTTTGGGAATGTGGGACATATATTCACTCTTAGAACATTTAGGATTTCTGATAGAGATTATTCTAGAGGGTACCTGGAATACAACATCAGTCCATGTTGCTCTCATTCCTTACTCAAATAGATTTCTTTTATAATGATAGGAAAAGATCCATTAGTCTCATATGATTTCTGTTAGCAGTAACTTTAGATAAATGTATTTCCCTTCTAATTTCCTGATTGTTTTAAATTAAGAGCAATATAATTTAAAACAGATAAATCAATTTGACAGCAAATATAGTAAACATTACCTGACTATTTTTTATGAACCAAGTAATAAGCTAAGGGCATAAAGGATAAATAAAACTCCAATTTATCCTTTACAGAAATTTATATATAGATACTCACACTAATTTTACAGATGAATAAATTGAGGCTTAGAGAAGTGATTTTGCCTGTGGGTAACAGATAATGGGTACTAGAGCAGGGTTTCAAATGCAGGATGTATGACTCCACAAACCACACTCTTAATCACTGTGCCATATAGTTACATCGAACAAGTGCCTGATACTAATTTCGTTAGTGACTTATTTAGCTATTTAAATTGCAAACAAACACTTAACCTGGCTGTGTCTCATAGTTTTCATATATTACAAGAGAGAACTGGTCAAAGTAGAATTTTTTATCTCTTCAGTTTCATAATTATATGAGGGAATCATGAATTAGAATCCTTAGAGATTACACCAGCGTTTCTAGAAAAGTCCTGCAATATGCTATAATCATTAAATTTACTGGTATAATATTTTATGTGTTTTAGAACCAGGACATGGTTTTAGACCAAGGTAAAATCACACTTACAGATGTATTCCTGTCATCATCCCTTTTATTTCCATTGCAACTTCCTGACAAAACATTTATTTAAAACTGGAAAAATAGGGACATAATATATAACACATATATATACACACATATTCATACATAAATGCATAGACATATAGAGTCATACATGTGTGTGATTGAAATATGAGAAAGTAAAATATTATGTTTAAGAGTGTGAGAAAGTTGGGTATGTAAAGAGCATGTAAGAGAGAGACTGATAAGAGTATTCTCTCATAGAAAGTATGAGAGAATGTGACCATATATTTGTGAAAGAGTTTGAGCATGTGAGGGTGTAAAAGTATGAGTGCATGTGAGAGAAATTGTATGTGAAAAAGAGTGAAAGAGAGAAAGAATAGGTGAGTATTCAATACAGAGTGTGTGAGAGAATGTATGAATACACCAGAGAATATGAGGTGTGTGTATGTGAGAGAGAAGGAGACAGAGACAGAAACAGAGAGAGAGAGATATACAGAGAAAGCATATGTGTGAGAAAGTGTTTGACAGATTGCGAATGTGAGAGGGAAAGGAAGAAATTGAAAATTTGAGTTTACAGGGGAATGAGTATTTGTATAATTTTGTGTGTGTGTGAATGTTTCACTAATTAGCCTGTTCATTTCTCCAAGTGCTGGAGTCAAGCCCCATGCCCTGCAACACACACAAAGACATACACACACTCCATGTATGACTCATTGCTCCAAACTGTGTCACATGGTCACCTCTCATTGTAAGCAATTCTGGAAAATGAGTATCTGGCACAGGGAAAAGGATTGACAGGGTATCAGAAATGAATCATGATCACACCTTGGTGTTAACTGTCCTGGGCCAAAGGAGCTCTGATGGTGGAGGCAGGGGATCCTTTGGGGCTGACTATGAATGGAATGTGCCAAAATAGGCACAACACATTTTGGGAAGGGTGAATCAGAAAGTATTAAGGTGTAGGAAATGAATTTTTGTTTTCACCACATCCTTTTGTACTGTTTGAATCTTTCATGTGATATTTTCATATTTAACATGAGAAAAAGAACAGGGAAGTCTAAGAGATTTTTAAGTCGCTAATTGAAGTAATATCTTTAACTTCTCCTTTGAGACTTATACACTTGCAGGAATAGTTCTGCTAACTGCAAATTATATTTTATATACAATCATTTTGGGTGGGAGTCAAGGAACCCAATTTTGTTTTCCACATTTGGATTGTTGCCAGAATGGAGATAAAGCAGAAGCTATAAGGCCCAGAGTTTTCAGTTAAGAAAGGAAATCTGAAGGTCACTTGAGAATCTGAGTACATAGGAATTTGCAGATGTCTCAGGCAGGATATCAAACTCGCAACAGTTTGAACTAATATTTGAACTAATGAGTGACATCTGTCCTGCAAATGATGAAAGGCTGAAATCTCACAAGTGACACACCTCAACTCTTTAGTTCCAAATACATAGGTGGCACCAAGTGACCATTTCTTTGTTCTAAATGAACCCAACTTTAAAAATAAAGCCCAGATCAAATTATAATGAACAAAAAGCAATTTGTTTTGATAAAAAGTAACCATTCCTTTCATATATCCAATGAATTTCTCCAGTCTCTACTATTTCTATGAGATTTAGTGGGGAAGAAGATGTCGCCCTTGCATTTGAACATAGAGCAAGTCAACAAATATTCTCTAGGCTGCTCAGGGTACTGGCAAAAAGGTATACCCAAGAATGTTTAGAGAATGAGGATCTCCCAAACCAGGGAAAAAAATCAGAAACCGCTTTATCAGTTAGATATTCATATGTCTCTTGTTTTCTTAAGTATAAACTTTTTAAAGATTTATTTATTTATGCATACAAGAGCAGGGGTACAGGCCAGAGATGTGTGTGTTGGGGGGGAGGTGAGAGGATTCACCAGAGACATAGCAGGGAACAGAACAGGCAGATTGACGGCAGTATACTGCTTAGGGGAGCAGGGGGTGAGGAAGGAGAGGTCTGCTGCACCATGTAGGTTGCTCCCTGGCAGGCCGGGGATCACAATCATGCTGCAGAGGCTGCCGACAGCATCACAGGCTGTGTCTTAACCCCCTGAGCCACCAGGGAGGTCCCTGTTTACCTAAGTATAAAACGCAACACACAACCCATAAGAAATGACACCCATTCATTGAATGGACACTTACAGGGAAAAATTGGCTAAAAATAGCCTTACATTTAGACATCATTTAAATCAGTTGTAGTTACTAGCCTTCAAAAGGCTACTTACTACTGTGTTCCTCACTGCCACGATTCCTGCCAGCTGCTGGTCTACCCTTTCAGCAACTCTTTTCAAGATGCAAGGATTCTGTGTGACACATCCGTTCCTCATGGAAGATGCAGGCAAATTAAGTGCCTTCCTGAATTTCAGGTGGGTATTGGTGGAGGGAGGGAGGTATTACTGGAATATGGGGTGACTCAAGTGAAGCATAGTCAAAGCCTTAATTGGGAATGACAGATACTGAACGAGAGATGATATGGTTAGAGGTTGGGACAAATGCATCTGCCTGGGACAGCCTAGGAGCATGCCTGCAGGAAGGGGATGAGCCATAGCACCACAACTGAGGGAACTTTTTTTTTTTTAAGATTTATTTATTTATTTATACAAGCACTGGGTACAGTCAGAAGTGCAGGAGGGTGAGAGAATTCACCAGAGCCAGAGGGGAGAGCAGAGCAGGCAGACTGACAAGTACACTGCTGAGGGGAGCAGCGGGTGGCAGGAGAGGTCTGCACGCCATGTGGGACCCTTGCCCTGCAGCTGGGGATCAAACCAGCACTGCAGAGGCTGCGGGCAGCTTCGCAACCCAGCGCTCAACCGCTGCACCACCTGGGAGGCCCAACTGAGGGAACTTTTTAAAATGAGATTTTGTTTGCATGTTTTATTGGCTAACAATATTGCACCAACATGAACACTTATTATTTTTCCATGGAAAATGTATAATTGCCCAAGTACATTACAGATTAAACAACTTATAATGAGTTGTTATAGTTAACTTAGAAATCATTAACACTAGGTCTAGGGGAAATGTACTCTGTATGCTAATATAATGCAAATGCATTTTTCAGTATAAATACGTTGTAAAAATGTAATAAGCAAAGTCAGCACTACTTGTAAATGAAACAATTATGAGTAATTTATGTTCCACATAGTCCATTTTTATAATAAACTTGCATGGTGATTTTATGTCTGTAAAGGTTTTAAAATACTACAGTTTTTTTGCTTTCATGTAAGATGTATTTACTTTGATAACAATTTTGAATGCAGACATTTCTGGAAACATTACATCTTGAGTCGTACCTTCATTTGATCAATTGATTATAATTAAATTCAACTTCATTTAATTAATTTGATTAATCACATACACATAATTTGACTAATCAAATACATGTAACTTCATTAGTATATATTTAGATGTAGGGTTAACTAAACTTGTTCTTTTCGTTATATACTAAATACTTTATGTGATGCACATGGTAGATATTTCATAAAGATAGGTGAAAGGATTCATAGATGAATACATAAAACCTTGCTGTATAAATAAATAAAGGAATGATTTGATGCAATTATTCCTTAAAAAGACCTTGAGGTAAGAATTTGGATTCAGTTGGTGCATTAACTTTTCCCAAGGGAAACCAATGAGGTACTAGGAGAAGAAATCTAGTAAGGGTCTGCTTTTTAGTAGTCTTGGCCTCAGCCTAACTCCTCTTGGGCCTCTGGAACATATATTGAACTTTGCAGTTGTCAGTCCAGGAAAAATGGATTGGGTTTTTATATGTAACATGGTGTGAGGAAAGATCTGGGCACCTCTGGCTCTCATATGTAGCTCCAAGGTCCAATATAGCAAACTTAAAGTTGCCAAAATGAGCAGTTAGGAGCAAAATGTGCAGAATCTGGAGGGTCAACATTCAATTCTAAGAGGGATTTACCTAATTGAATGCATGTGTGTTCACTATAGCCAGTTATTAGAATTTAAAGTGATAGCTCAGTTGAGAGATTGCATTTTCCGTGTACATTGCAATAACCAGAGGCATGGGAGGGTGAGAGGATTCACCAGAGAAAGTGCAGGGAGCAGAACAGGCAGACGGACCGAAAACACTGCTGAAGGGAGCAGCGGCGAGACAGGAGAGGTCTGTCGTGCCATGTGGGAATCTCCCTGGCCAGCTAGGAATCGAACCCACGCTGCAAAGGCTGCAGACAGCTTCACAGTGCTGTGTTCAACCCGCTGCGCCACCGGGGAGTCCCCCTTTGAGACACATTTTAAAAACACAAAATACTACAAAATTTTATCTTTAAACACTAATGATTTCAGTGTTTCCGTGATCTCTTAAGCATCATGGCAAAGAACTGTGTATTCCTTTAATCAATTTGCACCTACCACATTGTAGTTTTAATATATGTATTTTTTTTTATTTAGCATACATCATAGTGCCAAAGACTTCATAATAGCATTTTCTAGGCTTTGCTTTTCTGGTCTCCCTCTACCTCACAGTTTCCTTGCCTTTCCTCTCTCCTCCTGTCTCCTTACATGGGCCACAGTAATGATCTCTCAGTTCCTTGGAACCAAGTAACCTTTCCTTCCATTGGTTCTTTACTCTTGGTGGGCTGTGCTCCTTCCTCTTTCTGATGACTGGCTCTGTCTCAGCCGTTAGAAGTCTGCTGACATATAGTCTCTATGCTTTCTCTGACTACTATACTTTGAGAAAGTGCCATTGAAATTTTTCTTAAGTTATGTTTATTGAGGTAATGTTGATTGACATCACAGTGCATGTCTTAGGGGTACAGGTTTACACCTCTACAATTGTATGTTGTTTCAACACACCCATCACCTAAGCCCCAGTAATCCTCCACTAGACGTGGAGGCATTTTTGCCAATCTCTGTCACTGCAAGCATTTCTTCTTCAGGTTCATACTAAAATAATTGCTAAGATAATTTTTCTTAACCAAAATTATTAATAGTGTTTATTAAAATGTGCTCAGTAAGTGTTTGTTTAATTTAAATTTGAATCAAAGTTTTGATTCTGTGAATCCTAGTATAAAAATACACAGCATCTTCCAGTGATTACCCCGCCAAACCTAAGCTCCTTGTTCTGTCTCACATCTACCATTCTTTCATTATTCCTCACAAAAAGTCAGTTCCTTATTTAATTTCACCAGACCAATTTATTTCTAGTAATCCAATCTAATCAATCCAATTGATCCAATGTGATGAAGTCTTCCCAGTGACCTAGCCAGACAAAACCAAACTCCTTGTTCTGACTTTCTAATATCTTCTCGTCCTCTTGCTATTTCCCAGAAAAAGTTCTTCCCTTATTTAAACAAAATCAGCTCGACTGTAGCAAAGCAGTCAATCTAATCAATCCAATTGATCCAATGCAATGAAGACTTTTCATTCTATTTGATTCTAAGTAAGCCTTACTAAGAACTTGTGCACACCAGGATTGCCCCTGCATTTTACAAATCTCCGTTATACGTGTAATGGGATTTCACTTTGCCTTGAAAGTTGTTCTCATTCATCTTTGTCAACTGAAATCATTTAATTTTCAAATCTTGTGCATGACTGCATTTTTTGACAGTTATTCAGAACCTTTAAGGACTGACTAAATTTGCATATATTTCAGATTAAGTTATCATTAACTAATAATCCTTCCTTTTAAAAGTATTTTTCTTTTCTACTATCAAATTTCAAGCAATGATTACCTTTCTTTTCATACTAGAAGCTCCTGTACACTTGTTGAGAAAGAATAGAAAAAAATACATATCCTCATGAAATGCCATGAACTAAGAAAAGGATAAGAAATGAATTGTAGGCTCCCCATTCATAGATACCACATTGCTTTCGGTTATGAGAGTCTAAAGTATAGAACATGCTAGCATGATAAGGTAACATTTGGAATAATTTAGAAAAGAATTTGAAGTTTTGTGGTAGTTAGACACTAGAGTTCACTTTTCTAAGCTGACATTTTTATAATCATGTGTATAAAACTATTTTCAGGTATTACTAGTGCCAAATAAGGCTGGGAAACAAACTGGTAATAGAAAAGTTTATTTCAAAGGGTCATTCTGAAAGGAACTTTCAGAATACTAACATACTTTCAGATACCAAGTGATAAGTATAACTGAAGAGTTCATTAGTTTCAAGATTAGAAAGGTTAAGAAAAATTTATATCTGAAAGAAAAAAATAATAAAGGTCAAGCCTCTTTTAAATCTTCAAGTGTTGGCTATGTGAGAGTTTGAAATTGAGAAGTGATTGCTAGAGCCAACTAAAATAACTTTTAGAATCATTTTTTGGTAGGTGTGCATTTCTGTATATTTTTTAAAAATTCTTATTGTGGAAAGTTTTAAGCACTTTAAAAAATGCCAGAATAGTTTAATGAAAGTCCATGATATCCATTGGCCAGACTCAACAGTTAGAAACTGAAGGGTAGTACGATTTTATCTATACTCCCAACTCTGAACTTTCATTTTCTTAAATAGCTTAGTATGCATCTGTAAATACGAGGACTCTTTTAAGAATTATGAATTCAGTACAGTTTTCAGACACAATAATACTTAAATTATACTGTGTACTTTGCAATCATGCAAGGCTACATTTCATCTACAGTTTGGTTTGAATCATGATCTAGATAAGGTCTACATATTGCAAGTGACTGATAGGGTTCATAAGGGTTTTTCAATTTACAGATTACTCCTACTCCTTTTTTTTCCCTTGTAGTTAATTTGTTGAAGAAATAGAACATTAATCACTAGAAATTGTTTGGCACAACCTGGATTACGCTGATTGTCTTCCCAGTCAGTCATATTTTAAATATTTCTCAGACCCATGTAGTCACTGAATCATTTGAATAATATTCTCATCATATCTTTGTATTTGTTTTAAGGTTTCCCATGTTCCTTTATAACCAGTCCCTTATCCATATTCCCATTCTCTTGCAACCATTGATCTGGTTTCTCTGACTATAGTTTTGCCTGTTTAGAAGGTGAGATAGATATAGAAATAGAAATAGATATAGATACAGGTACAGATACAGACATAGATATGTTATTTGATGTCTTTTTTGCCTGGATTCTTTTATCTAGCATTAAACTTTTATGGATGTTGAATGCATTAGCAGATCGTTATTTTTTACTGCTGAGTAACATTCATTATATGTCTTCCACATACTTTGTTTATCCAGTTGATGAGTATTTTAACATGATTTTTTTGGCAATTATGAATAAAGCTGCTGTAAACTGAATATAGGTCTTTGCATGAACATTCATTTCATTTTTTTGGGGTACATATCTAGGAGAGGGATTATATTATGTAGGTATATATTTAACTTTATAGATAATTATCAAATTACTTTCCAAGTGGTGTACTATTTTCCATTTCCATCAACAACATGTGAGAAGTGTAGTTGTTTTGCTATACTAGCTCTTGGTAGTATCAGTTCCTTCAATTTCAGTGGTTTTATTAGGTTTGCAGTGTTATCTCTGTTGTGCTGTTTGTATTGTTAGAGGTTTTAGTTCTGATTTTTTTCTTAACATTTTATAGTTTTAGGTTTTATACTATGCATTCCTTTGCAGGTTTGTTTTTTATATGGTGCACAGTAAGGATAGAGACTCAGTTTGCATTTGGGTATATAATTGTATCAGTACCATTTGTCAAAATAACCGTATTTTTCACATTGACATATACCAACACCTTTGTGAAAACTTAAGTGATCATGCATTTGTGCATTTCTGGATTTTGATTCTATTCTATTAAGCTATGTGCCTGTCTTTGTGCCAGTGTTATACTTTCTCAATTACCCTAATTTTATAAATAATATGTATATTAGGTAAAGCTTGAGTCTTCCAATTTCATTCTTGTTTTTCAAAATTATTTTGTTTCTTCTTCCTTTGGATGTTCAAATATATTTTAGAATTAGCTTCTTAGATTTTCACATCCTGCTGGGATTTTGATTAGAATTTCTATGAATCTCTATATTAATTTAAGGAGTAATGACTTTATGTAATATTAAAGATTCCTTTGATTTTTAGGCACTCTATTTGTCTTTATCTAGATGTACTTTATAATTTTAATAGTACACATTTTTCACATTTAAAAAGTTTTACCCAATATTATAAGTGATATTTAAAAACACTTCAGTTTGCAGTTATTTGTTGTTAGTATGTAGAAGTGCAGTTGGCTTTTGTACATTGATCTTGTAACTTGTGACTTTACTAAACTTGCTAATTATAGCAATACTATTTATGGACTTTTGTGATTTTCTTTGTAGATTATTATGCCATCAGTGAATATACAGTTATATTTCTTCCTTTTAAATGTATATGCCTTTTATTCATGTTTACTTATGACTCTGTAGGATCTCTGATACAATGTGGAATAGTAGTAAGAGAAAACATTTCTGCTTTGCTTTGTTTTGATTTTAATAGTGATGTTCACTGTACTTATTTCATTGATACCCTTATAAAGGAAATTTCTTTTGCTTTCTAGTTTTCTGAGAATTTTCATCATGAATAGATAATAAATTTGGTGAAGTACATTTTCTGCTTCTACTGAGGGAATCATATTGTTTTGCTTTTTCAGTCTATTGTTATGATGAATTACATTTATTGATTATTGAATGTTGAACCAAACTTACATTCTTTGCATAAACTCCAATGGATCATGATATATTGTCTATTTTATATATTGCTACATTTTTAAAAAATATTTTGTTAAGAATTTTTGTGAGCTACTGCAGCACAAGTGCAATCCCCAGCCAGGGAGGGACCCACATGGCACAGCAGACTACTCCAGTCTCGCCCGCTGCTCCCCTCAGCAGTGTATTTCAGTCAGTCCACCTGTTCTGTTCCCCACTCTGTCTCTGGTGAATCCTCTAACCCTCCATATCTCTGGCCTGCACCCCAGCTCTTGTATGCATAAATAAATAAATTAAAAAAATTTTTGTGGCTAAATTCAGGAGACATAATGACCCCATTATGCAAACTGAATCAAGAGATGGGGAGTGTTTGGACAAGTTCTCTAGGTGATTCTGAAGCTCACTCAGGCTTGGAGAACACTGGTTGAAGATATAATTGGTAGGGTATGAGATGGTTGAAAACAGTAAGTGTTAAACATGGTGCCTTACAAAGAGAATTGTTTCCTCTGGTGATTTAAAATACAGCATTTTTCAGCTGCTGTCTAAAACATAAAGGCACAGGTTCCTAGTTGCAGCTAGAAAACTCAATACCTTCCCTCTTCTTTTTCCCCACTCACACCATGTGCATAAAATGACACTGTGGGGAAAAAAGCAGACTTTACAGAGAGAATAGACAAATTTATTTCAAAACCAAATTTTCAGAAATACGGGTGCTATATCTTATTCTACACTTTTCGTAACAGCCAGCACTTTCAACTGTCAAATGCCCACTGAATATTCAAAATCTTGCCATATTTAATTGGCCTATTCTTTTCGTGGTACATGTCCTTCTCTACTACTTTTCAAATTACTAGTCTAGTGGAATTTACAAACATATTAATAGCTCAAAACCTAACCTTTTAGGGGAAAGATGAACCACACTGAAATTCTCTAATGTTAGCTACTTGATTTCATTCCCTACTCCCCAAATCCCTCTTAATTTACCCTGACCTTGTCTAATTTTTTTATTATTACTCAATAGTGTCCTCTTAAGAACAGTGTGCACCTCCCATTATGCACATTGCATCATTATGCTCATAAATTTAGTCAAAGGAGTTTAAAGATCAGAGGCCTCTAATTTAGGATAATAATTGGCAAGCAAAAGAAACAGGATGATTAATTCTTGCTGGTATTTGCAGTTTAAATTGCCTAAAAACAATGACAGGTTACTTGTGACTCAGCTGATGTTAGGATCTTCACTAGGCAAATAATAGATTTGAAATGATGTTAGAAAAATGTTTTTTTAATGAAAAATATACTGTTTTCATAATTAAAAAATAGAACCTGAAATTCAGTGCCATCAGCTTTGGACAGTGAAAATCAAGGATCTTTTATTTAATATTGTGATTATTAATATGATAATACTAATGAGAATACACAGGCGTCTGGCAGCTCAGACTAGAACATGGACTCATTTTATCTATTCCTACAGAAACTACTCTTTAGGATTATTCAAGAGATAAAGTATTTGTGTGACTACTCAGTTAGTTATATCCAGTTCTGTTACTGTGTACCAGAAGCTGAATTATCTGTCTGAATGAAATATTCTTTACTGAAATACTATTCATGGCAGAATTTTTATACATCCACATTTTGCTAAGATGCCAACCACTTGAGTACTTAATAAAGTATTTTTGAAAAAAATATATATACATATATATTTATTTCAGGTAATGTTTTATATCACTGTATAAGATTATGAAGAATGGTTGCACACCTCCTTAGATGTGCAACACCTGACCCCATGTATCCCATGTGGACCATAGCACCCACATTCCTTTGTTGCATACCCCTGGTCTAAATTCTGTGTTCATGTCTAGACTTTGTATTGGTTTAACTACTAACAATACAGAAAGTTTGCAAATATTTTCTCCCATTTCTTATCTTGCCTTTTTTTATTCGTTGATTGGTTGTTTTGTTTTGCAGAAACTTTTTTGTTTAATGTAGTCCACTTAATAATTTTTGCTTCACTTGCCTGCACATTGATTCTTACATTGAAGTCTAAGCCATTCTGCATTAAATTTTGTGAGTGGAATAATTGTCCTTCTGTATACAGTTATCAGGTTTTCTCATCTCTAGTATTGAGTCTTTTTGGTTGTCTTGTCAAGTAGTAGTTGATTGTATATGTGTAGTTTATTTCTGTACTCTCATTTCTGCTCTGTTGGTTTATGGATATATTTTCATGCCTGTACCATATTGTTGATATATAATAATTTTGAAATCCTAAAGCATGGTATCTCTAATTTTGCTCATCTTTCTCAAAATTACTTTGGCTATTTGGGACATTTTGTGGTTCTATGTGAATTTTAGGTTGGTTTTTCTCTATTTGTGAAGAATGTCATTGGAATTGTGGTGGGAATTATTTTGAATTTATAGATGACTTTGGGTAGTATGGACATTTTAACTATATTAATACTTCTGATTTAAGAACATAGAATACTTTCCATTTATTTTTGTCTTCAATTTCTTTCATCAATATCTTGTAGTTTTCTGTATATAATTATTCTATCTCATTGGTTAAATTTATTCATAAGTGTTTTATTTTTGTGACGGTATTATAAATGGTATACTTTTCTTTCTGCTAATTTCTTATGGTATACAGAAACTATTTCTTGTGTGCTGATTTTGTATCCTGCAACTTTATTGAATTTGCTTATTAATCCTAAGTAGGATTTTGTGGCATCTTCAGGATTTTCAATATATAAGATTATATCAGCTGCAAATGAACAGTTTTTCTCTGCTGTTTGAGTGTCTTTTATTTTGTCTAGTTCCTCTGGGTAAGACTTCTGGTACTACTATATTGAATAGGGGTTTAAAAATTTATCCGCTATCCATTCAATCATTTTCTTTCTGGAAGCTAAGGACTCTGAGATGGTAGCATTGTTATCACCAAGCACAAATGGAAACATAAAATTAAGTTTTGAAGATGTTTTTGGCAAGAAACTATAACCTCCCTGTGTGTTGAATGTGCTTTGCTTCATTGGAAGAAAATGGGAAACTTCCATTTGAAGTCCAAACCATTTTTCTCACTTACTTTATGGTAGATCTATAAACCATTTTTTTCACTGCATATAGGGTATTATGATCCCCACTACAGAGGAGGCAACTGATGATTTAATCTATTATTTTCCAGCAGAGCAGCTGTCTCAAAGACTTTAGAATTGCCTTTTCTGCACTGTAGGTGATTTAAGTGCTAAACTAAGTGAATACCAATTTTCCAATTTTATACCCACTTTAGACTGTGTTGGTATTTGACTCCTATAAGATTAAGTTACTTACTTATTTTGCAATGTACAACCTAATCTCTACTTTAGGGATGATTCGGTTTAGAAATGGGAAAAATATACTAGAATACCTAGTTATTGCAACATGACCATTTTTCAATTGAAATTTTTTAGCTGGTATAGAAAGCTCTAGATAACAAACCTGTTTCAAAACATATCATTGGAATGGGATATTTTTGCCCTTTACTGCTTGAAAGTGTTCCAAGTTGAGTGAGTGCTGAATCTGGAAGGAAAATATACAGAATGTCTCATCTCTTTTATATAGGAGTAAAAATATTTAGTCATACAATCAATAGAGGCTGCTCTAAAATTTACGTGCCCTGAATTCTGGTCTCTATTCTAACTCTGGCTTGTGAAAACTTGGGGGAAAATCACTGCTTCTTCTTGATCCCTTAAAATGAAAATAGTACTTGCTTTTTCTGTTTTCAGTTTCAAAATATCAAGTTAGGAACTTGGTTAAGTATTAACAGAGGCTTAAACGGCCGTGAGTCAACCAGTATTTGCTAAATAAATGTCAATTGGCTAATTTAATAATAACTTATTTGAAAATCATATATCATGGGTCTCTAGGCAGTTAGATGTGCTAGTATGTATTATAGCAATTATGTATTAATTATCTTTTTATGTCTATTTTTCATTCTAGATAGTTGGCTCTTGAAAGCAGTTTCATTATTTTTGTATTCCTCAAATATAATATAGAACCTAGAACTATTATTACCATAACAGTACAATCAGCCATTTATTGAGTAAATGTGCCAGCAATAAGCTAAGTCATTTGGGAACTTTATATAATGCTTTCAACTCTTTGGGAAATAGTTGAAAACTCCTGCATACAAAGTTTTAGGAGGACCCACACCAATACACTCTTGTGGGCTTAATCTCCAGGATTTCTTGTGAAGATTGGAGAAATTTCCCAGGCTTTGGCAAAGGTAGCAAATAAGTAATCACTATCAGACATATCCAGAGCCTTCTCTATAAGAAAGATCTGTCTGCTAGGCAAAAGACTCTTGGAATTTCATCTCCTCAGCCGGGGGTAGAGAATTTCTTCAATTCCAGGTCTCTCTAGCTTTTCTTTTTCAGCCAAGGGAAATGAATTGTCAACAAGGGTTAGGGTTTCAAGGAAATAATTGTGAACATTGCAGTAAGGGAAGGTAATAAGAGACTGACATTTAACAATTTTAAGTCACAGCCCAGAGATACACATCTCCGAAAAGACTGAGATTTAGTCAGAAGACTAACACTCTTCCTCATCCCTTGCCCAACACACACACTTTTCCATCATACCAACAATACTCTAGTATAAAATCGTGGGTTACAAGATTACCAGATGCAGACTTTCTCTGAATAGGAATACCCAGGGCAATCCAAAGTCAGAGAGATTAAAAATATATATAAAAAGAAAAAAACAAAAAGCAAACATAAAACACAATATAACTCCTAGACAGATAAATTTAAATCCTCACTACAAATGCCCATTTATTTCAGTTCCTATATCCCAGCACAATAGGTCCAGCTCTCAACAGAATATTGCAAGGAAAGCCAAAAACCATCATAACAACCAGACTCAGATGTTAAAATTATCAGGCAGGACATTTAAAATAACTATAATTATTCTACAAAGGACCATAATAGAAAAAATAAGTAGACAAATACACAAGAACAGATGAGTAATACAAGCAGAGAATTAAAAGAAAAGCTAAACATCAAAAATATTCTAACAAAAAATGAAGAATGTCTCCTACATATCCATCAGTAGACTTGACATGTCAAAGAAACAATAAGTGAACATGAAGACGGGCAATAAAAACTTCCCAAACTTAAATGTAAGGAGGTAATATAATAATAATAATAATAATAATAATAAGTACATTTAAGTATTTAGGAACAATATCTAAAGGCATACTATGTGTAATTTAAAAACTAAATATAGATGAAAGAATGGAGCAAAATAAATAGGCAGGAGATCTCCAAAGTTAATGACAGACAGTAAGCCACAAAACCAAGCTCAATTTGCCAAGCAAGATAAAACAGCAGAAATATACCAGGGTATTTCAGATTCAAACTGCAGCAAATCATAGGCAAAAGGAAAATCTTCAAAGAAATCAGAGGGGGAAATACACCTCACCTATCAAGGAAGAAGGATAAGAATTAAGGCAAAGTTCTAATCAGAAATCATATAAGCAAGAAGAGACAGGGGTGAAGTATTTAAATATTAAAAGAGAAAACCAGCAACCTAGAATTCAGCATCCAGTGAGATTATTCTTTGGAAATGAAGAAGTCAAGACATTCTCAGGTAAGCAAAACCTGAAGGAATTCATCATCAACAGATCTTTGCTGCAAGAAATGCTGAGACATTCTTCAGGCATAAGGACAATAATCATAAATGCACATAAAACAAGGAAGAGTGTTGGAGAAATGAATAAAGCTGAAATAAAATCTTATTTTTTTAATTCATAAACTAAAAGATAACCATTTAAAGCAATACTAATAATAGTGTATTGGTGACTATAGGATCTGGATAAGTGATATCCATGTCAGCAATGTTATAAGAGATCAAAGAGGCATTGGGAATGGTTTACCTTTGGAGAGAAAAAATGCTGAGAGAAAATAAAGAGGAGCAATGACAGGCCCCTGGGCAAGAACAGCATTAAGGAAGAGGCAGATTAAAAACAGTCTGTTCATAAGACTAAGTGGTCAGATAAATTGAGGGAAGGTAGGGAGTGAATGGAGGTGAAGCCAATCAAGCAGAGAGGGACTATTGAGAAGAAAGTGATTGTCAGAAATAAAAATGTGGTGGGGAATGCTAATGGAATTTACATTATTTGATGAAATAAAATGCAAAAATGTTTTGGTGAAGAACTTGGATAAAATAGTGACAGAAGTTTTTCACAGGGGACAAAAGAGACCTGACCACTAAAATTCTCAAATCTGTCATTAATTCAAGTGATTATATAATATTTCCTAGGGCACCCAGTGAGAGGTAAGTGGGTATTCAGTGCAGGCATATTGCAGGATTCACTTCTGTATGGAAATCTGTAGGGCCAATGAAGTGGCAGAAGAGAGAATAGGAAGGCTGAGATTGCTTGTGAGAAAATTCCACTAGAGTTGATGAGGTCAGGACTTAGATGAATAGATTATATGGTTGCAACTGCCTAGGATACTGCCATGAGTTGCAAAGAATTATGTTATGTGGATGAGAGCTGGTGTGGGTTAGTCCCATAGCTATTTTATTAAAATGTGTTTAAATTTCTCAATCCTACTTAAATGCAATAACTAAAATAGGTAATTAAAACATTCAACTTCTTTTATATTTTAATATATGCGTCTTTATATAGCATATTCATATTCTAATTTTTCTATAAACCTAGTAGGAGTCGAGGGCTATGATAAAAGTCCTGAATTTGTAGAGATTACAGTTAAATCAAGATAATGAAAAATACTATCTGGTCCATTTTCCTACATATTTTGCTTTGACAGAATTATTAGTGTAACTTGGAGTAAATGTGCATATTTATTATGTATAATAAATCCAGTTTCCAAGATATTTAAAATCCATTATTTCTATATGCAGCCTAAGTATAATTAACACCAGTAATAGGAATGACAAAATTTTCAGCTCAAGTTGTTCTATTTCTTACAAGTTGGGCCTGGATGCAGATTGTTCCAAACGGTAATGTAACATAGAATCCTGAAGTTTAATATGTAGCATACAGAGTTGTCAAGGGATGGATGGTGAAGGTGGTAAGCAAAGTGGGAACAGGTCCCAGTGGACTGCAGTGGAGGACCACAGGTTCCTTGATGATGGGTGTGGTGGGGTGAAACACATTTTACATTACCCCCAAAGGATATACAGTGTTGTAGACCAATGTTCCCTCAATTAAAAAAATAAATAAATAAATAAAACAAAAAACACAGTAAGTCCTCCCTGATGGTGTAAGGGGTTAAGTCCCAGCACTACAAAACTATCAGCAGCCACTGCAGCATGAGTTCGGTCCCTGGCCAGGGAGCTAACCCACATGGCACAGCAGACCTCTCCTGTCTCACTCGCTGCTCGCCTCCACAGTGTATTTCAGTCAGTCTGCCTGTTCTGTTCCCCACTTTGTCTCCGGTGAATCCTCTCACCCCCACCCCTCTGGCCTATACCTGAGTTCTTGTATGCATGAATGAATACATCTTAAAAAAAAACCACAATAATAGTAAAAAAGAAAATACAAGTTAAATGTGTATGTGGTAGATGTATGTCAAGATAGGAGTCAGAAAATCTGAATTCTGTGTTCTGGTTATTAAAAGCCTGCCTGGTCCTGAGTGACACGGTAGGGTGGTAGCTCTATGATTTATTTATTTTTCTATATTTATTTTTGTAAAGATTTATTTATGCATACAGGAGCTGGGGTACAGGCCAAAGATGTGGGGGGGTGAGAGGATTCATCAGAGATAGAGTTGGGAACAGAACAGGCAGACTGACTGAAATACACTGCTGAGGGGAGAGTGGGTGAGCCAGGAGAAGTCTGCTGCACCATGTGGGTTTCTCCCTGGCCAGCTGGGGATTGAACTCGTGCTGCAGAGGCTGTGGATTGCTTCATAGTGCAGTGCTTAACCCCTTGCACCACCAGGGAGGCCCCAGCTCTATGATTTAAAAGTGAGGAGGTCAAATAGATCTTAGCTCATTTCTAACTCTGAAACTTTACTACTTTTCTATGTCAAAGGCATAAATTAGTTGTTTTGTTTCTTTTTTAAAAAATATTTATTTATGCATACAAGAGCTTGGGGGTGGGGGGGTGAGAAGATTCACCAGAGGCAGAGTGGGGAACAGAACAGGCAGATTGACTGAAATATACTGCTGAGGGGAGCAGCGGGCAAGTAAGGAAAGTTCTCCTGCACCATGTGGGCAGCTCCCTGGCCGGGAATTGAACTCGTGCTGCATTGGCTGCAGACAGCTTCATAGGTTGCGTCTTAACCCCTTGTGCCACCAGGGAGGTCCTGTTTTTTTTCTTTTTAATACTGCCTATATTTAATTATTTTTGTTACCTTTGCAAATGGTGATAATACCAGGATATGAACAAACCAGCATTTACATTATGCTCATCTTACTTGGTTTTCAATTCCAGTCTAGACTTGCACTCATTTTAGGCCATCTTTCCAGGTTCTTTGAGTTTAGGTAAAACAATTGAAACAAATTATTTGAGCCATGCTAAGACTTTCTGAGTAAGAGATGGTTAAAGATATAGAAGTGATTTGTAACTGATTGCTTTGTATCCAAGTCCAGTGTTTGAGGCAGAAAATTACTTTAAACTGATTTTTTTTCACCAAAACACAGGGACCCAGGGTCTGAAGGCTCACTAAGATAGCTAACGAGTGTGAGCTACCTTTATTGTTTCTGTTCATTCTACCAGAGATTTTTTCCATGTGAGTCCATTCTACAAGGCTCCGGATCTGCTCATGCTTCTTGCACCAAAATCCAGTTTTCAGTTATGGGTGATGCAAGCCCTATATAGCATCACTTTCATTCTTCATCTCATTGTCTATGAATGGGAGCTTGAATTTGAGATTTCTCTAATGTTGTATCAAAAAGTCATTAGTCTCTCACCTTTCTCCTTCAAGACTTTAATTTTTCAAGTTAATAAGCAAATTGGTTTTAATGTTGAAGCTCATGACATTTGGCTGGTCACTCATCTTTAGGCTGTAATGCTTCCTTATTTTCTATATCTTAGCTGGGCAGTTTCCTATCATGCCAAAGGATCTTATTCTTGAGTCAGTATTTATTAGCCTTCTGGGTGAATTCTTTGTATAGTATTTAATCAGCAACCTTTTGGAAAGTGCAAGTAAATTAAAGAAGACTTATCTGGGACAATCATCTTCCATTTTTCCATTGAAAGCAATTATATTTCCTGAAAATGATCATGGGTGAAATGATTGAATGGTCTGTACAGGATATACTTCATTTTATCACTCATTTTTAGTTGTTCCATTATTACAAACATAAATAGTATTTCTTGACTTGTATCTGTACTTTTCCTTTTTGCTGGTGACTTGACAATAGTCTGAAAAGCATGCATTTGGCGAGGGTCAATCAGGAAGTAGTTCCTTCCAATTTATCTCCGCCCAGATAACAATGGGCAATTAAATACCTTGGAAAGCCTTTAGAACTTGCCTCCATTTCACAAGTTGCTGTGCCAACACATAGAGGAATGCACTGTAGCGATTGTATAGTATGAAAGAGAAAGAAGTCAGTCTTGTAAGGACAAGAGCACAGAGAGCACTGGCTAAACTCTTTCCATAATGGGGTTTCATTGCTATATATATGATCTGCACTTTTGTTACACTGGGATGCCCAATAAAATCACTGTGCTCCATTTTTTTTTTTCCAGACAGTACTAGAAAGCTTTGGACTCTTCAAGAAATTTGATAGACCTATTAAATATTCGATCAAATGAATTCATATGCGGTTTCTCTCCAGAAGCCTCTCAGTGCTGGGTTGCTATGAGGGTATAGGGTGGGTAAGGATTGACTTAGCAGTAAGTTGTTAATTTATTTCTTTGTGCTGAAAAATAGTACAATTTGAGGGCTAGGATTGGGAGAATTCAGGACACTGGTGGAATTTGGGGAGAAAATTTTAAATAGATAATGAATTCTGTTTAACTAGATCAAACTGACATGCTCAGAAATATAAAATTATTATGATTCAGAGTATTTTTACCTTCTAATCTAATAGTGCTGACTATTCTCCTGCATTGCACGCCATTCTTAAGTAGCTCCTTGTGTGACAAAGATGTATTTTGTTGCCTTAAATCAGCCTCTGCCTGATGCTGACTTAATAATGGCATGAAGCCACAATCTTATTAACTGTGATATGGAGGAGCCCCAAATAATTCATTGTGATGTTATGACTAATTTCTTTTATGTTACTTACAATAACTGATAGATATTCAAACCCACAGCAAAGCAATCATCTCCTAGAATGATTACAGCTCATGACTTAAATATATATGTAAACATCTAGCAATAATTTTGAAAATTAAGGATTCATATCCTCCTTCCATCTAGCAAGTTTACTGGTCACTCCCATACCTTCTTTACTGCCCCTTTCAATTCCCCTTTCGACACTGGAATTAGAAAAGAAGAACATAATCCTTCAGTCTTCAGGAATAAAGTTTAGAGAATCATTTTCTCACATGTAAGTCACAGTGAAGTCCACAAGATAAGTTCTAGACCTTATTGAATTATCTGAATAAAGCTCTTTAAATCTTTTTGCCTGATTTTTTTTTTAGACTCATTCCAATTTCTCATAGATCTGGTCATAGAAATACATAATGCTTTTCTTGATTAATGATCCTCCACTGTTTTGAATATTGAGTTTTTTCTTCTCCAGTCTCTTTCTTTGGTTTAAGCTGCATCTTAGCTTTTCACCTCCAGTTAATGGAGATACTCCAAGGAACATAGGCGATGATACAGAGGCTGGAATGGAGCCAGCAGACGCATTAGGTTTCTTCTTTTACCCCAAACTCACTGTCTGAAATTTTTAAATGAGAATTCTGAAATTTGAACTCAGTTTGAAAAATAGAGGCAAATTAGCTTTATGATTTAGAGAGTTAACATCTTGTATTTATTTTCACCTCTGGACTTTTTGCGGAAGAGTTTGTAGGTGGCAAGGTATGTGATGCTGTTATCAGTGTGAAATAGGGTTTTGTGTTTTCAGAATCTCCAGTACCTTCACATCTTCCTCTTGAAAGAAAAAATAAATAATAATAGAATTTATAGAAAGTTTATTTAATATACATCAGAATAGACTGTTAAGATTCTAACCTATGCATGTACACTAAATAGGGTTACCTGAACAAGATTGCTTTGCATAGTCTTGTGAAATAAACAACATACACCTATAAATTGTTAACTGTTAGCCCTTTTATTCTTCTTTATTTGAATTTTGCTCTTATTGAAGGAATCCTAGGTGATTCCTAGGATTATTTAGGAATTGATATACAGAGAATTTTATCTCTGGCTACTTCGTCTGGATTTCAAATCATGGCATATTTTTCCTAGATGAAGAAGAGAGGACAATTTACATCTTCTTTATGCAAAGGTCCCACCAGCAAGAGAATGTTTGATTTAGGTTAAAATGAGATTGGTTTCAGCAGCTGCACTTGTGACCCTTGAGGACCTGACTTTTGAGAAGATCTCCTCCCCTGGTTGCATGTGCCCTGTTATTTCCTGTGGTGTTCAGTGGTGGTATTCAACTGCTGGAAAAAGGAATGCCAAAGCATGTGCTGACCCTCATCAGTGCTTAGGAAGGATATCAGAATAACATTAACCTTTCATTCCAACCTTAGCACCTGTTTTATTTTTCTTCCCCAAATCAATTTCAGTGCAACACAAAAGCATGCTTTGATGTGTTCAGGAATTAAGAAATTTTAGTAAAATGTTATGTGGTAAAGACTTAGGAAGATATTTCATTCACAGCACAGAATATGTGTTGTAAGGCACAAAACCTGAACCTTCAATTCAGATCTGAACAAAGTAAGCTCTTTAAAAAACCACATGTTCTATGATAATGTTTTAAAATCCTTGGCAACTACTTAGAGAACATTTCATTGTCATTGGCCACATGGTACTTTCTAAATAAGAACCTTTTGTTTCTATCATTACCTGGGCAGAAAAAATAAAATCGTGTGTGTGTGTGTATGATTTTATTTTTTCTTTAATATATATATATATATATATATATATATATATAAAATTCTTGTAAGGAAATTTACTTATCTACACAGTGAGTTGTACATTGGAAAAATTACAAGACTCACAGCCCTCGGTGATCAGTGGTGACTCATGCTATGATGCTGGAGATAGGTGTGGGAGCAGCACATGGAGGTTTGGTTGGCAGATTCTCAGCAGGTGAAATGTGGTCTGACACATAACCCTCTTATCTACTACTCCCAACTGCAAATTATCTTTCTTGGCAGTGCCTACTGAGGAGACCCATTCTGACTCCTGAAGATGCTTCTCAACTCAAGCTCTCACCAGCTTAGTACCTTAGTACAGTAATTTGTCTCTCCAAATTACTGTTTCTAGAAGTCATCCCTTGATAACACCCTGGGGTCACCAACAGCATAGTTCTAGGTAGCACACAGACAGTATTAATCAAAGACTAGAAACTGTGGCTTTCAGGACACATCTGGTCTGCAAAGATAATTTTGTTTGGTGCACAGAGTGTTTTAAATTTTTCAATTGCTTTATAAGATTTAAAAGATGATGGGTGCTGTCTTAGTCAATTCAGGCTACTAGAATAGAATACCATAAACTGAGTGGTTTATAAACAGACTTATTTCTCATAGTTCCAGAGGCTGGAACGTCTAGGATCAAGGCACGGGCACATTCAGTGTCTGGTAGAGTCCGTTGCTTGTTGACAGTTCTCTTCTCACTGTAACCTTATGTGGCAGAAGGGCAAGGGAGCTACTAGGATGCTTTTATAAGACAATCCATTTTATGAGATTTCATGACTTAATAACCTCCCAATAATCCCACTTCTTAATACCATCACCTTGGGGTTTAAGTTTCAAAATGGGAATTTGGGGAAGGAGTCACAAATATTCAAGGCATAACAGGAGCTTAACTTTTTTTTTCTGATCTGTAAAATTAATGGGATGATGCTTTTTACTAACCTGTTATTTCCAAACTACTTTAATTGTTAAGAATTTATATAAGGGCCTCCCCAGTGGCGCAGCGGTTGAGCGCTGGGTTGCGAAGCTGCCTGCGGCCTCTGCAGCGCCGGTTCGATCCCCGGCTGCTCCCCGGCCACCAGAGGAGGGTCCCACATGACGTGCAGACCTCTCCTGCCGCCCGCTGCTCCCCTCAGCAGTGTACTTTGGTCCTTCTGCCTGCTCTGCACCCCGCTCTGGCTCTGGTGAATTCTCTCACCCTCCCGCGCTTCTGACTGTACCCAGTGCATGTATAAAACAAAACAAAAAAACAAACAAATAAATAAATAAAAACATGCCTCTATAAAAAAAATAAATAAATTTATATAAAAAAAAGAATTTATATAAAAAGAACATAGTCAAACTAATAGATAAAAGATATATTTGTGTGAAATGAAGGCCAAATGTCCAATCTGGACATAAAATGAATAACACTCATAAAAATGGACTAGGTTTCATAATAATTTAATCTGAAAGAGGGCCAAATTGAATCTATCACAAGACATTAAGATTGTGGGAGAGGGCCTCCCCTGGTGGTGCAGGCGGTTGAGCGCAGTGCTGTGAAGCTGTCCGCAGGCTCTGCAGTGCTGGTTTGATCCCAGCCTGCCACGAGGGTCCCACATGGTGCGCAAACCTCTCCTGTCATGCCCACTGCTCCCCTCAGCAGCGTATTTCATCAGTCTGCCTGTTCTGTTCCCCACTGTTTCTGATGCATCCTCTCACCCTCCTGCACATCTGGCCTGTACCCCAGGTCTCACATAAATAAATAAATCTTTAAAAAAAAAAAAAGGTTGCGGAAGAGCCCAAAAGAGTCTGCTGGAAGTAATCAGTCTTATCTTCATTTTGAAAATTAACATTTATTTCTAGCAAAATAATATTCATTGTCACATTATATTTTATTATATATTACAAATTATATTTTGTCATTTACTTTTATTTATTTATTTATTTATTTATTTAAATAATAAATTTTATTTTTATATTCCCCCATACAATTGCAAATGCCCCATTCTGACCCCAATCCCTCCCCTCCCGCCCCCACCTCCTAAAAAGTGTCTCTGGTTCATAACTTTTTGTTGATTTTGATTTTCACTTTCTTATAGTTATTCATTTTCCTGGTCCCTTATTTAAGTTTTCTAGATTCCTGCTATGAGTGAGACCATTCGGTATTTTTCTTTTTCTTTCTGGCTTATTTCGCTGAGCATGATCCCTGCCAGTGCCATCCATGTTGCTGCAAATTGCATGTGTTTATCTTTTTTGAATGCTGAGTAATATTCCATGGTATGTATGTACCACATCTTCTTGATCCAGTCATCTATTTTTGGGCATCTGGGCTGTTTCCAAAGCTTAGCTATTGTAAACAGTGCTGCTATAAACATAGGGGTGCAGGTGCTCTTTGGAATTGATGTTTCTGTGTCCTCGGGTAAATACCTAGGAGTGGAATTGCTGGATCATATGGAAGCTCTATGTTTAGTAGGTCCAGAAATCTCCACACAGCTCTCCATAGTGCTTGGACCAGTTTGCACTCCCACCAACAGTGTAGAAGAGTTCCTTTTTTCCACAACCTCACCAACATTTGTTGTTGCTAGTTTTTTTAATATGTGCCATTCTCACTGGTGTAAGATGGTATCTCATGGTAGTTTTGATTTGCATTTCCCTGATTACAAGTGATGTTGAACATTTTTTCATATGTCTGTTGGCCATTTGCATTTCCTCTTCAGAGAAGTTTCTTTTTAGCTCTTCTGCCCATTTTTTGACTGGGTTATTTTCTTTGATGTTGTTGAGTCTCATCAGCTCTTTGCAGATTTTCGTGATCAGTCCTTTATCATTAGTGTTGGGTGCAAAAATGTTCTCCCAGTTGGTGGGGCTTCTCTTTGTTTTTGTTATTGTCTCTTTTGCTGTGCAGAAGCTCTTTAATTTGATGTAATCCCAGCTGTTTATCTTTGCCTTCACTATCACTGCTTTGGGTGATGTGTCTGTAAAGATGTCTTTGATATGCAAATCACATAGTGTTTCGCCTATATTTCCTTCTATGTATTTTATGGTTTCAGGTCTTATGTCTAGTTCTTTAATCCATTTTGAGTTGATTTTTGTGTATGGTGTGAGGTAGTGGTCAAGCTTCATTCTTTTGCATGTAGCGACCCAGTTTTCCCAGCACCATTTATTGAACAAACTTTCTTTGCTCCAATGCATAGTCTTTGCTCCTTTGTCAAAGATTAGTTGACCATAAATCTGTGGGTTTATTTCTGGATTTTCTATTCGATTCCATTGGTCTGTATGTCTGTTCTTGTTCCAATACCATGCAGTTTTGATGATTATGGCTTTGTAGTATAGTCTGAAGTCTGGGCATGTGATGCCTCCATTTCCTTCTTTTTTTTTCAGTAGAGCTTTGGCTATTCGGGGTTTTTGGTGATTCCATATGAATTTCATCAATAATTGTTCTATTTCTTTGAAGAATGACATTGAAATTTTGATTGGAATAGCATTGAATCTGTATATTGCTTTTGGTAGGATGGCCATTTTAATAATGTTTATTCTTCCAATCCATGAGCAGGGGATGTCTTTCCATTTCTTTGTGTCTTCTTCTATTTCTTTTAACAGTGTTTTATAGTTTTCTTTGTATAGGTCCTTTACCTCTTTTGTTAGATTTATTCCCAAATATTTGATTTTTTTGTTTTGATAGTAAAAGGGATGGTTTTTTTGATTTCTTCTTCTTCAGATTTATTGTTTGTGTATAGGAAGGCTACTGACTTTTGCGTGTTGATTTTGTATCCTGCCACTTTACTGAATTGATTGATGAGTTGAATTAGTTTTTCTGTGTAGTTTTTGGGGTTCTCTATGTATATTATCATATCATCTGCAAATAGTGATAGTTTGACTTCTTCTTTTCCTATTTGGATTCCTTGGATGTCTTGCTATTGTCTTATTGCTCTGGCTAGGACTTCCAGTATTATATTGAAAAGCAGTGGTGAGAGTGGACATCCTTGTCTTGTTCCAGATCTTAATGGAATTGCTTTCAGCTTTTCACCATTGAGAATGATACTGGCTATTGGCTTGTCATAGATGGCCTTTATGATGTTGAGGTATGTTCCTTGTATCCCAAGAATTTCAAGGGCTTTTATCATGAATGGGTGTTGCACTTTGTCGAAAGCTTTCTCAGCATGTATTGATATTATCATATGGTTTTTATATTTCTTTTTGTTGATGTGTTGGATAACGTTGATTGATTTTCGGATGTTAAACCATCCTTGTGTCCCTGGAATGAATCCTACTTGGTCGTGGTGAATTATCTTATGGATACATTGTTGGATTCTGATAGCTAAAATTTTATTGAGGATTTTTGCATCAGTGTTCATTAGGGAGATTGGCCTGTAGTTTTCCTTTTTTGTGTTGTCCTTGTTCGGTTTTGGTATTAGTGTAATGTTGGCTTCATAGAACGTGTTTGGTATTGTCCCTTCCTTCTCAATTTTTTGGAAGAGTTTGTGAAGGACAGGCACTAATTTGTCTCTGAATGTTTGGTAGAATTCATTTGTAAATCCATCAGGTCCTGGGCTTTTGTTTTTGGGAAGGTTTTTGATTACCATTTCAATTTCGCTGCTTGTAATTGGTCTGTTTAGGTGTTCTATTTCTTCTTTATTTAGCTTTGGGTGATTGTAGAGTTGTAGGAATTTGTCCATCTCCTCTAGATTGTTGAACTTGTTTCCATATAACAGTTCATATTAGTTACTGATTATTCTTTTGATTTCTGCTGTGTCTGTTGTCCGTTGTCCGTTGATTTCTCCTCTTTCATTTATGATCCTATTTATTTGTGCTTTCTCCCTTTTTTCCTTTGTGAGCCTGGCTAGGGGTTTGTCTATTTTATTGATTTTTTCAAAGAACCAGCTCTTGGTTTCATTGATCTTTTGGATTGTTTTTTTAGTTTCAATTTCATTTATTTCTGCTTTGGTTTTTATTATTTCTTTTCTTCTACTGGTTTTGGGTTTTTTTTGTTGTTGTTGTTCTTTTTCTAGATCTCTGAGCTTCGAGATTAGGTTGTTTCTTTGAGTTCTTTCTTGTTTTTTGATGTGAGCTTCTATTGCTATATATTTTCCTCTTATTACTGCTTTTGCTGCATCCCATACATTTAGGATATTGGTGTCCTCCTTGTCATTCAATTCAAAGAATTTTTTAATTTCTTCTTTGATCTCCTCGTTAGTCCAGTCGTCTTCCAGTAGTGTGGTTTTTAATCTCCATGAGGTAGGATAGTTCCTTGCCTTCTTTTTATGGTTTATTTCTAGTTTGATGCCTTCATGGTCAGAAAAGATGGTTGGTATGATTTCAATCTTGGCATATCTGTTGATGTTTGTCTTGTGCCCCAGTATGTGATCGATCCTGGAGAATGATCCTTGTGCGCTTGAGAAAAATGTGTACTCCGTTTTTTTTTTGGGGTTTAGTGTTCTATAGATGTCTGTTAAGCCCAAATGTTCTAGGTCCTTATTTAGAGCTTTAGTTTCTTTACTTATTTTTTGTCTTGTTGATCTATCCATTGTTGATAGTGGTGTGTTGAAGTCTCCCACTACGTATGTGTTTTCTCTGATATCTGTTTTCAGAGAGGACAACAGTTGTCTGATATATTCTGGTGCTCCTTCGTTTGGTGAGTATATGTTAATGAGTGTTATTTCTTCTTGAAGTATTGTCCCCTTGATCATAATGTAGTGACCATTGGGGTCTCTTTTTATTTTTTTGAGTTTGAAGTCTGTTTTATCTGATATAAGTATAGCTGTTCCTGCTTTCTTTTTTGATCCATTTGCTTGTAGGATTGTTTTCCATCCTTTAACTTTGAGCCTATTTTTATCTTTTGTAGCTAAATGTGTTTCCTGGAGACAGCAAAAGGTTGGGTTTTGTTTCTTAATCCAGGCTGCAACTCTGTGTCTTTTTATTGAATAGTTTTGCCCATTTACATTTAGAATTAATATTGATATGTTAGCATCTGTATTTGCCATTGTGATTGTCTTTCCTTTGATTTTATTTATTTATTCTTTTAATAACTTTTTTTTTTGGCCTTCTCTCATTGTTATTCGTCCCTCTGAGGTTCTGGCTTTAGGATTCCTTGTAGTATTTTTTTGGAGTGGGGGTTTAGTCGTAATGTAATTCCAGAGTTTCTCTTTGTCTGGGAAGGTCCTTATTCTTTCTTCATAGAGGAAGGAGAGCTTTGCGGGATAGAGTATTCTTGGTTGGCATCTGTTTTCTTGGAGTCTGTTGACTATGTCCCTCCACTCTCTCCTTGCCCGTAGCGTTTCTTCAGAGAAGTCTGATGTCAGCCTGATTGGGTTTCCTTTGAATGTTATCTGTTTCTTCCCTCTTGTCAGCTTCATTATTTGTTCCTTGTCCTGGATTCTTGGGAGCTTTACTATTATGTGTCTTGCTGTATTTTTCCTTTCGTCGTGGAAGTTTGGTGTTCTTCTTGCTTTTTGTATATCAATTTTCAGCTCCTTCTTTGCGTTTGGGAAGTTCTCTTCAATTATCTCCTGGAATACTTTCTCTGTTCCCTACATATCTCTCCTCTCCTTCTGGAATTCCTATAACTCTTATATTTCCTTTCCTCATGGAGTCAGATAGTTCCCGAAGTCTTTCTTCATTCTTTTTCCTTTGTACTTCTCTTTCCTTTTCTGTTTTGGTTCTTTTTATTTCTGTGTCTTCAAGAGTACTTATTTGTTCTTCCATTTCATCTATTCTGCTTTCATTGCTTTTCCCTGAGTTCTTTAGTTCCTCCATTAATTCTTTGATATCTTGCATTTCTTTTACTTCCCTCTTTAGGGACTCAATTTCATTCTTCTGACCATTGTTTTCCCTCTTTAGGGACTCAATTTCCTTCTTCTGATCATTGTTTTCCTTTATGACTTCTGTTACTTTTTTAATCATGGCAATTTTATATTCTCTTTCTGGAAGGCTCAGAAGTTCTTCCAAGTTGCTGTCGTTGCAATCTGGAGGGTGGTTTTCTTTTAGTGGTGTGCTTCTTTCCTGAGGAGATGTTAGGTTGCATGTGGTTCTTCTGCTCCCCACTGTCTGTTTTCTAATTTGTCGTATGCATTGGGACACCGTGTTGCTCGGACTGGCCGGCATCTTGGGTGAACTTCTCCGCTCCCCTCTGGCTCCTCCAGGAGCCATCTCTGGCTTCTGGGGGAGCTTTCTGCTGGTTTTAGGCAGTCTTTACTGAAGAAATGTCCCTGTTCTAAAATGGCGAAGCAGGACGCAATCCCTGCGCATCCGGTCTCAGGCACACTCTTCTGCGTGCCCGGTCTGCCCTGGACGTGGGTGCCTGCTCCCTCTGTGGGCTCAGACTGCTGATCGGAAGGGGCCTGGCGTGGGCTAACTTCCCAGCTGGCCACTGGGTCCTCCAGAAGCCTTCTGCCCTTTTCAAGAAGTCTTTTCTTAAGAAATTTCCCTGTTCTATGGGGTGCTAGTGACTTTTTTCTGGTCGCTAGGTGGCACCAGAGATCTCTCCTATTGTCCTTGGGGGGCTGTTTTTCAACCCCCCCACCCCTGTGGGACAGGGAACAGAGCGGGAATGGTAGGGTAAACCTCAACGGCTTTGTGGTGCTGTGTCTGCCTTGTGCCCCACCGTCGTGGAGAACCCACGCCCCGAATTTCGTGCCCCGGGTCTCAGTTCCAAAGCCCTCAGGTCCAGGACACGGGCTGTAGCCCAGTTCAGTGGTGCGGGAATGGCACCTTTTGCACCCGCTTCCGTGCCTGTGCGCCTGGTTCCTGCTTACTCAGTGAGGGACTTTCACCTCAGTGAGGGCCTCCGCGTGTCTCCCTGCAAGCCTAGTTCGCAGGCGCGGGGACTTGGGCAGCCACGATCCTGATCTGCGTTTGCTTTTCAAGCGCGCCAAGCGCGCCGCTTTTCCCTGGGAGCTTACTGGCCGGCCTGGGGCTGTGTGCGGGTCTGGAGTCTGTTGTTCTCTAATGGCGCCCGGAGCCATTAGCTCACCGCAGCGGCGCAGGGTTCTCCACAGCTCCCGTTCACAGGGTGTGGTGGCTGCAATAGTTCCTTTCCACTCACAGTCCCGCTTGCTGCATCGTTTGTTCTTGTTGGCCGTTTTGGTTTGTTGTTTCCCTCCTCTCTGCCGGTCAGAGAGTGCCGAGTTTGTGGGTGGGGGAGGGGAGCAGGGTTCTGCGCTTCCCTCCCTTCTAGTCCTCTTTTATGGCAACTTTCTTCTTCGGGCAGTTTGCTGGAGTCACCCGTTTATCTTCCGTGTCCCAGTTCTCACTGGGACCTGCCGCTTTTCCTCCCTATTAACTTTTTTTTAATGGGAGATCTTACTCGCAGCGTCTCCTCGCCGCCATGTTGCTCCGCCTCCTCTCTACTTTTAATTTGATTTTACAGTTGCAAAGAGATGTCCTTAAAATCACCATTCTATCTTAAAATAATTTAAGTTATGATTCAGGAACACAACTATTTTCCTTTTAAAAGGCCCATTTAATACTCATATTTGAAAAAAAAATGCTTTGAAGCTATTGGATAAATTTTCTTTTTTAAAATGTAGGATCAGGATTTGACTTGCTTGACTTGAAAGGGACTTTCATTCCGTGGATTTGTGTCTCTAACTTGAAAAAACCCAGGAAAAAGAAAGGGATCAGTTGTAGAATAAGCCTGAATTATCAAGAAGGGCATAAGAAGAGCATGAATGAATATGAAATCAAGGTAGGAGGAGCAGAAGCATTCATCAAAGTTACAGTAAAGTGTTGATTTCAGAATCTTGGTCATACAAAAGTCAACTAGTGAGCAGGAGGCTGTAGCATCCTGGCAACTGTTCTGAACACCACTGCTGTTTGAGGTTCACCTTTATGACTTGTAGGAAGAATGCTGCATGACTGGAGTAAGCTGGCTAAGAATGTTCTTAGATAGGTGAATGGCAACAAAGATGCTTCAGGTTTATGAGGAATAATTCTGCAAATGGACTAATTCAAAGTTCAAGAATTGCTTTAGTAAGCATCCCCTTGTAACATCATAGTGTCATTACATGAGGGATTTTTCATCTGTCCTCATCAAGAATACAGATCTACTGAGCCTCCTTTAATAATGTGCTCTCTTCCTCCTGAGGAAGGCCTTTTTTTGCTGTCAGAATAATGCAGAGCACACTGTCCTAAAATCAGTCATTGCTCTTCACATCTAACTTTGAAGGGTCCTTAGGATATAGAATAATCCAATGATCTCGAAATTGTCTGAACCAGAACTATCAGGTTAAATTTCACTGGTGCTTTGGCAAAATGTATGTGAAATTCTCCACTGGAATGTTGATTTAAGATATTTCATCAAGCCACTACTCCCCTCAATCTTGATTCCAAATGTAACTTTAAGTCAGAAGATGGGTGTCCTTTAAAAGAAAGCTTAATAAGCTAGTCAAACTGGAGTGTGGCTCTACAGGGATTGAAAACCCTTATTTATTAAATGATCGTTTCAAAAGATCCAATTTTTGAGATCTAAAATTTGGCTTTGATAATTGGTTTTCAATTCCTGATACAAGAACAGTGTATTTCACCTGTAGTAATGTGCAGGACTTCTACTGGATTTCCAAGGAAACATTACTGCCTGTAATATACTCTGAGCATGTATTCCTTGCTAGATATGTTAGGTACTGGTAATTTCATTCTGAGTAAGATAGAACTTCTATTAGCAGTCTGATGCCAGGCATTAGGCCAAGCCAAGGTCTTACCACACGTTGGCTTACTTAATTCCGCCATCAACTGACTATCCCAGATGTTAGAGTTTTAGTAATTTTTTTAAAAAGATTTCTTTCTTTCTTTATTTATACAAGAACTGGCGTACAGGCCAGATGCATGGGAGGGTGAGAGTATTCACCAGAGACAGAGCAGGAAACAGAACAGGCAGACGGATGAAATACACTGCTGAGGGGAGCAGCGGGTGAGACAGGAGAGGTCAGCTGCGTGATGTGGGACCCTCGCTGGCCGGCTGGGATCGAACCCATGCTGTAGAGGCTGCAGACAGCCTCACAGTGCTGCGCTCAACCACCTGCGCCACCAGGGGATGCCCAGTTTTAGTAACTTTTGTAAGATTTTAAACTAGGCAATTTAACTCCACTGCCCAAACTATCTACAGCTGTATGCAGTGCCTGCCTCCTAGATGCTTTCCTTTGCTTTGACTCAAAATGCAGTTCAGACTGCAGAAACATGCTATTGTGATTACTAAAAAATAAATAACTGCAAAATACATCGGAGAAGGGAATGTAATTATTCGTGGTAAAAAGAATTTATTTTAATGGTAGTAGGCAAAAAGTTTGGTGTTGAATGATACTTCCTTGTTTTTTGACTGGAATCTCCTTTATGGCTTCAATTGACTTGTCTCCAATGTAATTACCACTTACCTTGTATTTCCAACTTAACTGGAGTCCAAAGAATGGTCCTCACTGTTGGCCAGATTTGTCATCTGTTGATAAAATGCTAGCACCGGAGGTGATATTGATGGCAATAATAGCTTTTCTAATTAATTATGGTAATTAAAAAGTGTCTGAAGACTCATGGTTGATGTGGAAATATTTTGTATATTGCTCAAGATTGAATTTGAGAATTAAAATGGCCTTGGTCATGAAGGCATCACCTGGAGAATTATATTAAACCATGCTAGTTTTTAATGACTGTCACAGGAGGGTGAAAATTTTTCATTTAGTTGTCTCAACTGGAGAACAACTAATTGTCACATCTGTTAGTCACATAATAGTGCCTATGCATTTTTTAGATCTAAAAGTTTGCATAATTTTTAAAACTAAATTTTATTTAATCTCAAAATCACAATTAAGAAATCTAACTTTACATTTGAAGGTATTAGAAAAAAAGAAATGAAACTAAAAATCAGTAGAAGAATGAAATAATAAAATTAGAGTGAAATTAAATGAAATAGGTACAAGATAGTTCAAAAGATTAGAGAAAACAAAGAGTTAGTTATTTGAAAGTATAAACCAAATTGATAAATTCTTAGCTAGCCTCACTCAAGTAAAAATCAGAAGTGAAAGAGACAAAATTACAATAGATCCCACAGAAATACAAAGTAGTATGAGAGACTACCATGAGCTTCTATATACAAACAAACTGTGTCACCTTAGAAGAAACAGGGAAATTTTTAGATTCCTATGATCTTTCAAAACTGAACCAGGAGAATTATGCTCAGTCACTGATTGAACCAGGTGATTATGCTAAGTGAAATAAGTGAAAGGTAGTTACTGAATGGTTTCACTCATTTTCAAAATATAAATAACCAAAGAAAAGTGGCAAACAATGAGAATAATTCTTAGATCATGAAAAATATACAGAGTTGATGGGGGTGGAGAAAGGAGGGGGAAGGGAGTGAAGACAATAGGACTGTGTACAGCATCTTGGTGGAGGGTGAGTGAGGTGTGTACACATGTACACATAAGGAAGTATGAAACTGTACCCCCAAAATTATGTAAATGAGTGGAAAATCAATAAAAATTGAGAAGAAAAAAATCAGAATGATATATCTGAGACCCAATTCTAAACTATATTCTAGAGAGGACTTTAGATTCTTGCTTGTTGCTGTAGCTTGAAATAGTTTAAAAATGGCAAAGTTCTGAATTATGAAGTAGTAAACAGATTACAGATAATGTGCTATATTTAATGCAAATATATGTACATGTGTGCTTGTCTATGTCCATGTATGTGTGTATATATGCATTGTGTATAGTCTCCCTTTATGTGTATTGTGTGTGTATACAACAGCTACATGTAAATATTAACATCCATATATTTATATGTTACAAAATTTTTAGAAAGAATGAAAAGTGTGTAAGTAGAGATATAACCAGCAGTAATTATTTCTGGAATGATGTTGGAAATTTGAGTCAAATTACTTGTAGTTTTCTTCTTATTATCTTCGAATTTCTCTTTACCATACGTATACTTAATTTTTATAATTAAAAATCTACTTAAACATTGATTCACTTTTCATTTAGTTCAAAAAATACATTGCTCTTACTCTTCAACTTTAATTAAGCTTCTAATCTGTATTCGCAGTGGTGGGTAGGATCATACTCTGGAGAGAGAGCGGGAGGCATCTCCATTATCTTTTTCACTGACCTCATTTCTTCATTCATTGTTAATGTAGTCCTCAGTCATTAGCAACAGAAAAAAATTGATTTTTATTGAGAATCGTTATATGGTAGACATTCTTTTGGATGGTTTATCTAAGCCTCACCATACCCAGTATAAATAGTGATATGAATCCCATTTTATAGACGATGACATTGAAGCCCAGATGGTTTGAGAAACTTGTCCCGAAGTAGTCAAATGAGAATCTATATCAGACTTCTTGCTCTCTTCACCACTTTACAATGTGTTCCTTGGTGAGTTAGATCTAAGTTTTCTGTGCTTCATTCTACTCTTATCTTATGGAAATAACATTGCATCTCCTGTTAACCTTTTGATTTATCCTGAGTTGTAAATGCAATATAAAGAGAAAATTTAAACATAATTTTAATTACAGACTGCATTATCTCAGAGGTTGCACCCCAAGTGCATTCAGACCAGGCAAATAAATGAAATTGACAGGAGGTAAACATATGTGGGGCTCAACTTGGCACCATGAGTTGCTACATGAGATCTTGCCACTGAAAAATGCAACAAAACATTACAGAAGACTATTTTTTAATGTGTTCATATGGGAAGCCATAGAGCAAAATGGTTAGAACCATGGAAGTGGAGTCAGATAGACATGGATTAAAATTCTTGCTACATCATTTCCTGACTGTGTGATGAAGGGTGAGTTGCTAACGTCTATGAATATGTGTTTGCACACCTGAATAATTTTAAGAAGTTGCTTTGTTTGAAAGAATTGTCTGTTCTTGTGTTTTTACTATTTCTTTCTTAACTTTAAAATCATCTTGTTTTTATCCATTAAAATACATTTAGGATAATTATTAAATGAGTAAATACAATCAAATATAAAGATACTCAGTAATTCTCAGTTTCAGTTAATTGTTTTGTTAAAAAATTGTTAGCTTTATTTTAAAATATTAATATTACTTTGGGCTAAGAATTTTAGTAGAAGCAGGAATTTTTTTTTTTTTTAAGATTTATTTATTTATACAAGCACTGGGTACAGCCAGAAGCGCAGAAGGGTGAGAGAATTCACCAGAGCCAGAGCAGGGAGCAGAGCAGGCAGAAGGACCGAAGTACACTGCTGATGGGAGCAGCGGGCAGCAGGAGAGGTCTGTGTGCCATGTGGGACCCGCCTCCGGTGGCAGGGAGCAGCCGGGGATCGAACCTGCGGTGCAGAGGCTGTGGGCAGCTTCGCAGCCCAGCGCTCAACCGCTGCGCCACCAGGGAGGTCCAGAAGCAGGAATGTTTGACATATCAAAAGGATCTTATAACATGGCTTTTTCACACAGAAAGCATTATTCAGAATTAAAGTTTGGGAATCATTTCCTATATGATTTGTGACTACTAAATTTTTAAAAGAGTGATTTACTCTCTAAAATGTTATTTTAAAAGTTTGGTAGTAGTGATTACCAGAAATGCCATCACTGTTCACAAAATCACCTCTGAGAGAGATGCACTTCACATCGCCAACAAACTTGTCATTAAGCACTTGCTGTGTTAATAGGGCCCAGTCACCATGCCAACCCCTTCATTGTGTTTCTATTGCACTCTGTGACTTTAGACAGCAACGCTTTTTTTTTTTTTATGTCCAATATGCTCTGTAAAATGACTGAGGGTAAGTCTGAAGCATGATTTAAAAAAATCCTACATATTAGGCCTGTCTGGCTTTTAAAAACCCCATTTTGTACCTTGCATGGAGTGGTCTCCTGATAGTTTCTTTAGTAAAACTGATGATACATTTCAATGTAAAAGTCAACCTTATGTGTAAGAGAAATGTAATAATTTGTCTAGTTAGCTATGCAGCTATAAAAATGTAACCTGAAGTTGCAATTAATTGTCTTACAGCTATTTGAAATTTGGGAGAAGAAATGCCAGTTTCTATATTGCTACTGTGACATTTAAGTGATCTAAATTGAGATATTGCTTTACATAATCCTTATCATTTTTACCTATTTATTAGCGATTCTTTACATATCTCAGCTAAAACAACCTTTGTAATTTTTCAGAACACAGACAGAGTTGATCCCTAGAGATTTATTTGATGGAGGTTCAAGGATTCATGAGTGGTTATTGTGGTTGCCAGCCCCAGTCAGTATTGTTAATGGGGCAGTATTGATAGAAATATCAGGATTGAGAAAAAAGATAAATCAGTAATTACAGAATGATATAGTATCTGCATCATTTCTGAATACAGTCCTAATGCTACATATTTTTTATTGCTACATTTATATAATATGTTGCCTCTTGAGTTTTAGGGTGAAAAAAAGAGAAAATAGCATCTATATTGAAGAGATTGTACTCAAAGTATCTGTTATCTTCACTAAGTCACTGGATTTGGGGCTGTGACTTACCTGTAATTTTTCTTATAACATAGGATCACAGAGTGGCATATGAAAAAAACAAAATAAAAATTTCAAAAGATTTTATATGTGAGCATTTCCCTTTCCTCACTCTGTTCAGGTTCTGAGCTCTGCCTGCTTAAACCATTCTCCCTGTGCCCTCCACCCCCACCAGCTTGGGGTTACCCAAAACTATAATGTGACTCCTGCTTCTTAAGCTAAAATGTAAGCATTTTCCTTCCTCCTGCTCTGGAGTTTCTGGCAGATGGTCTAGTCTACGAAATTAAAATCTATGTTTCGTTACAGTTATTGGATTTTTGCTCCTAAGCTGCTTATCCTCAAAAATGTAAAAAAAATCAATTTTTGTGAACCAGGAAATAAAATATCAAATCTGTTAAATTACATAGAAAATCTAATTGGAAAAAAGTAGGAAAAACACCTCCCATGCATTGAGCCATATGTGGGGATTTTCATATATGTGTGTAATGTTCTCTCTAACTATCTCTCTTTAAATAATTGCAAACACTTTCCCTGAAAGATGTATTAAAAAAAATAAAAATAATCTTGACAAAAGGCAGCTCTGTATCCATATTGTCATCACAATAACAAAGAGATCTTAGATTTTCTATGGATGTTTCTCATGCTTACTTATATTGCTATTCCTGTTTCATATCATTGTGATCATAAATAAGTTCATGCATAATTAGTAATTCCAATGCTGTCATAATGATTTTTTTCTGAAGTATATCAACGTGGTCCAAAGGGTATAAACCAACAACTATTGAGCTCTCAGTACATCTACTTATTAAATATATTTGCTAGGAATTATTATATGCTGGACGTCTTGTCAAATACTAGGATTTACAGTCCTGCCTTTATGGAGATACAGTCTAGTGAAAAAAACAAGACAACATAAAATAGTAGGAACTATGGGAGAACATAGCAGGAGTTCTTGCCTTGAGGATCACCAAGAGTTCAGTGTGGTGCCATTTGTGGCTACATGGGTGGAGCAGGAGGGAATTATATAAGCAAAATAAGTCAGAAGGAGAGAGAAAAATACCAGCTGGTGTCACCAAAAGGTCAGTTAAAGTCAAACTAAGAACTCATCCTAGAAAGCTAACTATAGAACTGAGGCTATCAGAGGGGGAAGGAGCGGAGGAGGGGTGAGGACAAACTGGGGAGGGATCATAATGGCGGAGGACTATGGGTGTTTTGGGGGTACATGCTGTGTGGTAACAACCCATGAGGGGGAAGATCCTGTACCTCTAGTACGCAAAAAATGATGTAAACTAATCTTACCTCAAAAAAAGAAAAAAAAGAAAAAAAGAAAAAATTTTACTGTTGCAGAAGCAGAGAGAGTGAAAAAAGATAACAAAAAGCTGAGGTTGGAGAAGCAGTGAGTATAAAGAGGGCAAAGAAGCAGTTTAGAATATTTTTGGAGATACTCATAAATGGGACTAAGTGACAAACTTGAAAATAAAGACCATTTCAGAGGCTACTGTAGTAATTCCAGGAAGAAGAGATGCAACCTGGACGAGAGCAGTTAACAACAAATTGAAGTATATTTAGAAGACAGAATAAAAAGAAATTGTGGAAAAACAGGAAGAAGAAAAAATTACCCATGATAACACCAAAAACAACCACTACAATATATGTACATATATCAATATATACATATATATTTATATAGTAATAAACAAATTTGTGCTTAATGCCTACATATATTTTTATTTTTGTAGGAGAACCTAAGTAAAACTGTGAATTAGATGAAGTTTGTCTTCATCACTGCTTACCTTTTTCATTAGGGCTTTCACCCTAGGGAAAGAGGAGGAGATATATAGTTTAATCTCCTTGAGATGAGGAGGTTATTCTGGATTATCTGAGTTGGTTAATGTGAGCAGAAGTGTCCTTAAAAAAATGAAAGAATGAGAAATAAGAGTCAGACAAGATCTGAATATAAAAACAGAGGTCAAAAAGGAAAAGGTATCTGAAGATATCACAGTATTGGCTACAAAGATTAGGAAGATTTAGGATGGGGCTATAAGACAAGGACTGTGATCAGCCTCTACAACCTGGACAAGTGGACCACTTTTCTCCTAGAGCTTCTGGAAGGAGTACACTTGCTTAAACTTAGCCCAATGATACTCATTATGACTTAGAACAACAAATAATTTCTGTGTTTTAAGCCACAAACATAATTTGTTAAAGTGGCAATATAGAAATCTATAAGAAAAGAAGCAGATAGTTACTCACACAGAGGTTCATGCAGTTGACAGAGTTTAGTATGTTGTCTTCTCTTTTTTTAGCCCCAAAGAAAGACTCGTTAATGTTAAATTTTGGGAATCAGTCTAATGAGGAAGATGTCTGGAGTTGGATGAAGGCAGAGGAATGGCCAGTAGATGTGATGGGAAGAACTTTCCTGGCATCTTCACAATATTCAGGCTCCAACAAGTCATCTTACTATCTTCATGTCTCACAGACTCAGCAACTCAACTTCAAGCTTTGCATGTGAAATTCTTTTATATCGTGAATGTGTGTGTGTTTGCACATGTGTGCACACCCATGTTTTCTATGAATATGGATTCATTTACTATGCAGTTGGTGTCATTTATTCAGTTTCATTTAGTTTTGTTTTGGAATTTCGTATTGACTGAAGTAATTATTTCCAAGGGATTATGTATTCACATGTCTTTGAATGATGCTCTCTCCCAAAAGGGAATTTCCTGAGTCTTGAATGAACAACAGATGTGGAACATGTGGGAGCTAGGGGTGGGAGGAGATGCATTTAGAAAGGTGAGAGGATATTTTCTGTGGCTGATGGAACTATGAGATTGGATAGTTATTCAATGAAATGGAGGAAACAGAAGAGTTAGAGTGTCACTTGACACATGTATTGTTTTCAGTTTATCAAAAACACCATCATATTTTGAGCTTCAGAGACACATGTGATGCAAACATCAAGGGTCACTGACCCTCTTTTGCTACTTGTCAGAAAGGAAAAGTGTTTTGTCACTGTGCCAAGCAGCTCTCTCTAATGCCAAACGTTAGACTCCACCAAAAAAAAAAAAAAAAAGAATCTCAAAGTTGTTACTGGAACATGAAAAGTGATCTCTTATGAACCAGAACTTTAAAGATATATGTGCAGTTTTTCCTGAGCTGAGTGATCGCCTACAGACACAGGTGAAGTCTGACCGTCTGCTGGAGTCTAAGTAGATTCTCTGTGGCATTTCTCAGCATCTGAGGTTTCCTGGTGAGCTTCCAGCACTCCCTCAGAGCACATTACTGTGATCCTCTCTGAATATTTCAAAGGATGGAAAAGCGAAGCTGGGCTAACTACATCAGGAAGAAGGTGATAACTTTTCGGTGTCAGATGACTCTGGAAATGATTACAGAGGGTTGCCAGATGACTTGCAAATATATATTCTCTTATTGTAATTTCATAGCAATGCTGGGACACCAACATAGCAGGCAATACAAAATCCAATTTATTGCCTGGGAACTATGCCTACAAGTTGTTAAATTACTGATCTAAGATCACAGACTTAGTAAGTTGTAAACTAAGATTGGCACTTGGTCCTTTGCCTTGTCCATAATTGAATCCAGCACACTCTTAACTTGGCTTTCTCAAAGAGTGATCTGTTGATACCCTGCAGCTTGAGCATCAGGAATACTTAAAGAAAAAAATCTATCCTCTCTCCCTTGAGACTTTCTGGGCATGGAATTTATGACATTGCAAGTAAGTTTCCCAGGGAATTTTACTGCTTACCAAACCTAAAAATTTCTGTCTCTAGAATCTCTTATTTCTCAATGTGTGATCTATGAACTAACAGCATCACCAGGGATATTGTTAGAAATATGCAATCTCATGCCAAATCTTGAACCTACTGGGTCAGAACCTGCACTAGGAGATTCTCAGATAGTTACAGACACATTGAAGACTGAAAAATACGTGTACAAACTTTGGCATTACAGGTCTGATAAATGTTCTGTCAAATTGAGGAAGACACATCTGAGAATTAACATATTTGACTTTTGGTTTTCCCTGAATGAAGCCGAAGTCAGCTTTCTATGTATATAATAGGAAGGAACAAGACTGTTTTAGAGGACCTACTCAGTTTCTATCTGACCAGACCAGCTATGGAAAATGTTGCTCATTGTCCAGTCTATTAAAGCAGTGAGGCCCATCAGATAGGAAAACCCTAGCTATCTTGTTATCTCTGCATGCAGTCTGCTACACAAAACTGAACCTGGAGATAATCCTGATCAGCATTAACAAATGAAACTTGAGGAAGGAGAATTAGAGCAAGTGGAAAATTCTGGAAAGGGGACCCCAGATACGAACTGAAGTTAGTACCAGTGTAAGCACACACCTGTACTGCTATTCCTGGAAAACTTCTGTTTTCGAAAACTTCATGGTGGTTAGATATCTATCCACTGACCTTCAGGTCTCCAAGGAAGATTTCTGATAATTGGTTCCCACCTTGTAAAACTGACACAGGTGGAATTTAACAGTATTTGTTCCAGAAATTCCAAGTACTTTCCATCTTAGGAAATTCCAGATTTAAGTATTGTTTTAGTAACTAGAAATTTAGAATGGAGGGCAAGAAAGATAATTTAACAGATTTCCTGAATTATTTCCAATATGTGACTCATGACAGGTCACCTGAAAAAAGTTATATAAAATCACCATTAGACTCATATGGCAGGATGTGTTCATGACTGATGCCGAGTCAGAAAGGGCATGATTTAAAGGACCAGAAAAACTGTTTTCCTGGTAGTTACTAGAAGAGGTTGGATAATTTTTACTTTGGCCTAAAATATTCTGATAGAAGAGAAAAATAAATACACACAGAAAGGAGCTGGTGAAAACACGTAACAGAAAGGTATTATGAAAAAAGCCTTTAAGGAAAAGCATTGGTTTAAATATCTAGGTTAAATTTTTAATTAAAATGTTTTTCCTCAATTATTGGAGCTCCCCAAATCTCAAGAAGACCCAAGTGATCATGCTTCTCAAGGATTACATGCTTTATATTTAATTTCAAATAACTTGGTTTTTTTGAGGTTGCTTTCAATTTCATCTTAAAGGACAAATGTAGAAAATAGAATGGAAGATTATATATTAAATCTATTTTGAGAAGAAAAAATTCCTAACAAAGCAATCAGACTTCAGGATGGCATTAACACACCTTTGAAAACTGAAAGCAGACAATATTAAACTTTTAAAAGCTTACTTTGAAGGAATGTGGAATTGGTTAATATCGTTTTAGTGAGGAGGGAAGGAAGAGACTGTTTTACATTATTTATTTCAGGATCTTTGAAGGCAGGTTTTTTTTTTTTCCCTCAGCTGGTTCATTTTAGTGTTAATGAGCATTAAGCTCATATATCAAAGGGAGAATAATAAGCCTTTAAATGTCAACCCAAAGGAGGTCTTTATTTTTCTACTTTCAACTGTGAGGCAGGGAAGATAATTTAAGATATGAAAACCAGAAAAATTACATGAAAATTTATAAAGGGGAAATAAGAAGAGGCATGAAATTGCAGTGCATTTGAACAAGAAAGGATTTTACCTGTATATTCAACACAATAGTGAGAGAAAAGAATACTCCTTTATAGCAGTTGACAACATGGAATTAGAAACTTAGTAAAAATCTGGAAATGTTCTTGCATTTATGTTAGAAATAACAGATGTGAACATATAGTTCCCACATTTATCACAGTCTATGAGGATGAACTGATTGATGGTTTGGAAAGCAACATGTCTGTCTTGTACATGATAATACAATGGACAAGAAATTAAATAATGAAGGGCCTTTCAGGGCCCTATTGGAGGGGCAGCACAATTGCTGAGGCTAACAATGGTAAATGTGTATTGAGTTTAAGGCAGAATAAAGTATTCCTTTTGAAGATAGTAAGAGAGCATGTCTTTCCAAACAAGTATGTCACAATAGGCCAACTGAAAAGAAGTTTGAGTTATAAAAATCCTTCAAACTGAGTGATGATTCAACAAATTCAACAGAGAGAGAAGTAATGGTTCAAGAATAGAACACACACCTAGGCATAGAGCAGTTTTCAGAGGGCTGCACACAACTAAACCAGGCCAGTTCTGAGCAAATAAGGAGTCAGAACAAAATTCGGACAGATAAGCAAGCTATCTCTGAATTAAAGGACATGGCTTCTTTCTCCTGAGCATGAAGATTTTGTTGTAGCTGCTTCTGTTGTTCTTATTGTGGCTATTCTTGGCATATCTTTTCTGTGCTTCCTAAATCTGATTTTTTTTTTACTTTGGTGAATCTCAGGTGGTCTATGATTTTAAACTACAGAACACAGAAGAATCCTAGGATAGTGACTCAACCATAACTCCCTCTATCTCTCCAGAGGGAGTGTTTTTAATTGATAAGAGAGATGTTAGGTTAAAGTGTATCACACAGTGCTGAAATTATCAAAGAGTATAGAAATACCTACATGGGGGCTAGATATGGAGTGAAAGCTGGGGTAATTTTGAGATTTTCTGAAATATCTGCGTCATAAATGAAGCAGATGGGGGGCGCAGAGGAGATTTCTGAAGACTATGCATTTAGAACCTCATTATTTTTCATGAAATCAAACATTTTTGTTAAAATTCCTTTTAGATGTTGACTCTATTACCTCAAACTATGCTACTCCTTTGAATCAGGGCTATGTTGATACCAAATTTATGAAAAATACTCTTGGAGAATGTCGGTCATGATTTTAGAACTTATGAGAGCATTTGCCCATACTTCAAATTCAAACCATTTTTTCAAATGATTCAGATCCATAGCTTGGACTATTATTTATAATAACTACAAAATTGTTGGAACAATTATGGAAAGGGGAGAGGTGTTGGTAGAAAGGGTGTCATGCCTGAATCAATAGGTAGTGTAATAATTAAAGAAAATTATGATGATGACAGTGATTTTCATTATAAAATTTTGAAACAATTAAACCTATGAGAATTCACTATATTAAAAAAGACGTGGTTCAGGAATTGATGATTTGGGAATTGTGCATAGCTACTATTCTTGAAAAAACCTTCCACATCCAGCACTAAAGTATGAGTATTCAAAATCACAAAGACAGATTTCTGGGGAGACTGACTCACTGCCAAGAGTGGTTGTGTATTAAACTGGACCACTGCTCATAATAAATGTCACAACTATTAATAAATATTTGTGAACAGGGAATATTTTTCTGTCTTTGTGTCCAGACTAGAAGAGTTACTATGGCATGCCATCTGCCAAGAAGTAGTATGAGAAATAAATACTCAAAAGCACCTTACTTACCTAATGAAGGCAATTTGCAGAAATTAGTAAAAAGTTTTTTTTGCTGAAGCAACAAATTTCCATTATGGGTGAACATAACTGAGCTAAAGTAGAAAAGGAATCAAACTTATTGCCAATCAAGGAACAGGATGAAATTCAAACCTGAGGTGTGAAGGCAAAAGTGAGAGGCCAACAATCACTCAAGTATTTCCCCTATTGTTTGGAAATTAACACAGGAACTGAAATCCCAGTGGGTGGATGTAAGGAAGTCTGCTAGTTTTCTTTCAAGAGTACCCAAGAGCTAGGCTCCTGGCACTTGACCCACTGTCATACGGTGCTGTTAATGAGGCATACACAGCCTCACTGTGACTTGTGACACAAGGAGGGTCTCTAGTGGTTTAATACGCCTGTGCAATCTTTCCTCTCTATAATGAAAGCAAAGCCCTAAAATGAAGGTATTAAATGCTAGAGCCTTGAATGTGTTTCTTGGGAAGTCTCCCATTTCATAGGGAAGCAAGTGTGGCTGAACATAAATTATTAATTAATATGGTCATGGTCATAGATTTCACCTCTTCTCCTTCCCAGGTATGGTAATCCTATAATTTCCAAATCAACTTTCTTCTTTTGCTTTCATAAAGAGGAAGGATTATTTCTTAGCGCAACTGAAAATAAAGAGATCTACAGCGAGAGGGCTGGAGGTAGAAATATGATAAATCAGGAACAAGTATAGTATTTACATTATGAAAATGATTTGCTAAAGGGTCTTAGAAAGTTAGTCTGAAACTGTTAAGCTCATACATTGCTGCTGACATGGTAAATTGAAACTTGTGATTTGTTTCTAGGGAATTATCTTAAAGAAAAAAATTAAAAACTTAATGTATACAAATACATCATTTGTGTGTCATTACACATCACCACATCATGTAGGCTATGAAAAATTAGAGAAAATGCCCTAAATAACAACTGGATAATAGTAATACAAGTGATTACATCATTGGGTGAACAATTACAAAATTTCAAAAATGCATATTTAGAAAAGCCTTTTAAAGTGATTAAGATAGTAAAATTAAGATCTAAGATAAATTTTACATTGGTTATGCCACAATGAAAACATTTTTAAAAATGGAAGTACTATTTATTAGTATTTAATATTATATAGAAAGAATAATTGATAATAATACTGTTTTTGGAATTACGTCAAATATGTGCGTAGATGGAAGAAGACAAGGACACATTCAAAATTCAATCATGGGGGGCCTCCCCGGTGGCGCAGCGATTGAGCGCTGGGTTGCGAAGCTGCCCGCGGCCTCTGTGGCGCCGGTTCGATCCCCGGCTGCTCCCCGGCCACCGGAGGAGGGTCCCACATGGCGCGCAGACCTCTCCTGCCGCCCGCTGCTCCCCTCAGCAGTGTACTTCGGTCCTTCTGCCTGCTCTGCTCCCCGCTCTGGCTCTGGTGAATTCTCTCACCCTCCCGCGCTTCTGACTGTGCCCAGTGCATGTATAAACAACAAAACAAACAAATAAATAAATAAATAAAACATGCCTCTATTAAAAAAAAAAAGAAAAAAAAATACAAAATTCAATCATGGATGATTTCTTTCTATTTAAAATTTTAAAAATTTTAGTAAGAAAAAAGTTCTAACATTAAAAGTACTAAATCTATGTACAAAATATCAGGGACCCATTTGAAATTATTATCACTAGTCCTATCATCTAATCAGATGTGTAAAAGAACTCAATAATTTATTTTTGTAGTACATGTTTCATGCAAGATGTTACTGCAAATAAACAGATTTTCAGATACAAACAAGGAAAAACTAGATATATTAGAATTTGTGTGGGTGAGAGACAGAGATAGTTATTCAATATCTCATTTGAAAAACAAGACAAAAATAATCAGAAAAAGATGCTGCTGATGAAACTGATGAAAACTTAGGCACTATTTTTATTTTTTGTGTTACAGGAATGCTTCATCATTCTAACACTGCTAAGAACTGAGGAGTCTTAACAAAACAAAATTATCTTTTAAGCACTAAAACTAAAAAGCAAATAAACACTAACAAATATTTTGATGGGAATCTTTCTGAAATATATTAAACACTTCCATGCCTCCTTAAATAGTTCCACTGAAATTAATCTGACCTTTTTTGCTTGACTTAGTGGTTTATTATGCTGAACTTAGATAATTCTGGGTTTTGTAGTTGCTCTATATCTTTCCTTGCTATCAAATGCCACTTCTGTAACAAATGACATGATTCTGCCTCAATTACCTCCTACTTCCATCCGAATTTCCTGTGTCCAATATTCTCTAACCAGGTAAACTCTAAAATAAGGCCTTTTGAGCTTTGCATATTATGTGGTTAATAATGTGAATTGTTTGACATCCCTGAGGAGTCAGTGGGTTGCATTTTTGGAAAGTTCTTTTGAAGCTCAGAGGTCATGTTCTTAATTCTGAAGTGATCAGGCTCCCAGAAGTCTGGCTCCCAGGTAAATATAGAGCCACACAAAACTATTGTAAAACACAAGCAGTAGAAAACAGAGGGGAAATACTAATAAGCAGATTAAATTATGTCTATATTTTATATGGGTAAAATGGAAGAAATAATCCAAAAAAGAAGCCAAGAACTGGAAGACTTCCCAATAGACAGAAGGTGTCACGTGAAATAAAGACATACAGATGAGAAAGGGAAGAGTCCTGTTATCACTTGGAGAGAACATTGACATAAGAATTGCAAGATATAATTTCTATTCTCAGAAGTACATTTTATAGCATGGTACAAGTTCTTTTGCCTTTCTGGAACTTGTAGATTTTTGCTTTTTAATCTCATCTGTAAAAAGAGGAAGTAGATTGGAACATAGCTAGAATGAACAAGGTTCCTCATAGAGCAAAAGGAGTAATTCAACATCTTTCACAACTTCTACATAATATTGGGAGAAATTGGCCATTAACTCCTTCCTGAAACACTCATTCCTTTTTTTGCTTCCATCATACATAACTCTCCTACTAGAGTTCTGCTTCTTCCTCTGATTGTTTCTCCTTAACTTTGTCAGCAATTTCTCCTATGCCAAATTTCACATACTAAAGTTCTTGAGGGTTAAGCTACAGGACCTTTTTGTGTTTGTTTCAGACTCTAAATTTCATAGCTAGGCAAACTCATATGTTACCATTTTTTTAACTTAAGATGAAATATAACAAAGAAAAATACCTGAAGCATAAATGTGTAGCTTTATAAAAAATAATTTCAAAACACAACCAGATAAATATTATCTCAGTGAAGAAATGAACATTGACAGTAAAATATTAATGTCTGTGATTATAAGCCACTGAGATTTCAGGGTCATTTGCTTTTGCAACAAATCTGAATAATATGATCTTCCCTGAAATCTTTAAGTCCTATAGTTAACTTCTAAGGCTATCATAACAATCAAGTTTTACCTGGCTTTAACAAGAAGTATCCTATGACTTTCTAGGGATGCATTTTATTTTATGAAAGAATATTTGAGAAAAATGTATTTTTAAATCATGCAAAAATGTTAGTTTTTATTACATAATTTTGCTTCATCTATTATCCTATATTCTATCAAGTACAAATTCCCTTGTTCAATTTTTGAATATTGAACCAACTTGACTGAATTTGGTCAGATTGAGTTATTCTTTTTTAAAAAAAGTTTCCGAATTCAGTTAATATTTTGTTCAAGGATTTGGTATTCTACATATAATAAAGGAATGGCTACATCTTAATGGCTGTTCGGATCCATTTCATGTCTCATTCTGGAACTCAGGCAGAAAGAGTCTCTACTAGAATACTACATTGTATGGCAGAGAGTAGTAGAAGAAAGTTGTGATGCCCCTTAGATGTGATGACCATTAAATTCCCCCTCATGGCCTTACTTAAAAGACCATATATAAACATCAGGACCACATTTTCAGGGAGTAAAATTTGTGACAGAATAAAAAAAAAGAGAAATGTAAATGATCATAAATAATACTGATAAACTTAAGTTCATATAAAACACAAGTACTAAATAGGAATAATTTAAACCCTGATATGAAAAAGTGAAAATAATCTTAAGACTTCCTTGTGTTAGACATTAAGATTAGAGCAATGGAACTCATACTTGGCAAATGCAAAGGGAATAGTGCATTTTAATTAAAGGAAACATCCAAATATGAAGAAGAAAGGTATATCAGAACTGCCTGCTGAAAAAGTGCATTTGATATCTATTGCCACATATAGATTATTCAAAAAACAGAGCAGCTTAAAGCAGTGAACATTTATTATCTCAAAGTTTCTGGCTCAGTAATCTAGAACAGTTTAGCAGGTGGTTTAGGTTCAGGGTCTCTCATGAGGATGCAGTCAAGGTATTGGCTGGGGGTGCCATTTTATCAGTGTCAACTAGAGGAGGAGCCACTTCAAAGTCACTCACATAGCTGTTGACAATCTCAGCAGATCTGAGAGCTCAGCAGATCTCAGCAAAGCTCATTCACATGTCCTTCTCCATAGGGCTGCTTCTTAGCCTGGCAAGTGTCTTTCATCATCACACTTTCCTGAGTGAGTTTTTCAAAAAAGAATGAGATTGAACACAAGAAGAAAGTCACAGTCTTTTTACAGCGTAGTCTAAGCAGTGATTTTCCATCATTTTTGCCATATTTATTAAAAACAAATCACCCTATCCAGCCTACAGGTATGGGGAGCAGAAGATGACTAGGAGATAAGGGACTATTTCAAAGAAGATGACTAGGAGATAAGGGAGATAAGGGACTATTTCAAAGGCTGAATGACACAAACAGTATATATGTTTCTAAGGTAACCCATAACTCTGAAAATGAATAAACTAAGATTCAGACAATAGGTTGATAAAGGATGATTCCCACCTTCTGTTTTATACATATCTGTATTCTTCAAATTTTTAAAAATTGTAGGTATTTTTTTAAATTAAGGTTAGGTTGGTCTCCACCCTAGTCTATAAGACTTCGAACTCCCCATCTGAACCCCCCTCCCGCATAGCCTCAGTTTTACAGTCATATTTCTAAGGTTTCTTTTCATTTAGTTTTGTCTGTTCCTTTGTTTTGTTTTAGAGCATATGAATGAAATCATCTAGTATTTCTTCCTTTGACTTATTTCACTAACATTAATTCCCTTCAGTTGCATCATGTTGTTGCAAGTGGCAAGAATTCATCATTTTTTATTACAGCTGAGTAGTATTCCATTGTGTCTATATACCACAGCTTTTTAATCCACTCCTCTGTCATTGCACACTTAGGTTGTTTCTGTAATTTGAGTATTGTAAATAGTGCTGCAACGAGTATAGAGATACATATAGCTCTTTGAATTAGTGTCTTTGCATTCTTTGGGCAGATCTCTAGGAGCAGTTGCAGGATCATATGGCAGATCTATTTTTAATAATATGAGATGCCTATATACTATTTTCTATAGGCGCTAGACCAGTCTACAGTCCTAATAACAGTGTATGAGTGTTCCTTTTCTTCCATACCGTTGCCATTTTTAAAATGACAATATTCTACAACAAAAGAGCAAGAGTAAATAAAAAATAATGTAAATTGCCAAAGTATGAGGTTTCTCCCATAGTCAGTGAATATTTAGGTTTGTCACATCATGTAAATATTCTATAGGATTGATCCGAATGTTAAAGAACTGGCTTTGGCCCAAGAACCTGGTTTTCTGTGGGCCAGCCCTGATGGTATTATCCTGGGAGAGGGTGAGTGATATTTAAATAATTAAGGTTGAGCTGCATGGCTAGCTCTGTGGGGTTGAATTAAGGTCTCTCTGTTATAGGGAGTGCTGCCATTAGGTTAAAAATTCTTGCCTTATCTTAATTTGACAATAATTTGAGAGGTGAAAGTGGAAGAAAATGTAAATCAAATTGACTTTTTTGTTGTTGTTGTTTTTAAAGATTATTCATTTATGCATACAAGAACTGGGGTACAGGACAGAGGCATGGGGGGTAAGAGGATTCACCAGTGACAGAGTGGGGAACAGAACAGGCTGACTGAAATACACTGCTGAGGGGAGCAGTGAGCAAGCCAGGAGAGGTCTTCTGCACCATTTGGGCAGATCCCTGGCCTGGGATTGAACTCATGCTACAGTGTCTGCAGATAGCTTCATAGGTCGCATCTTAACCCCTTGCGCCACCAAGGAAGCCCAAATCAAATTGACTTTTATGAAAAGGAAAATGTTGCTCAAATAAATTAAAAATTCAGAGGCTAACCTGACTCCAGGAGTTGTTTCATTCAGATTTTCACTGTGTCTTCAGGGTTCCAATTCTTTATCGTAAGAGTTCTTTTAACTGTGTACTTCTCTGTGTTGACTAGGACCCATGTTTACAAAGAAGGCAGCAGCAGTTCCAGGATCCTTAAATCAGCAAGTTGCTCAATAAGAAGAAAAAATGTGTTTGCAAGCATTAACAGTAAATAGTATTTACTCTGTCTGGCTTAAGTCACGTGCTCATTTCTGGGTCAATGTGTCTAGCCAATATTTAGATTGGCTTTAGTCAGAGTTTATTCTTAAAACTAAAGATCGTCAATTTCATTCAAAACCCAAGACTGAGATGGGTTAGTGAATACTATTCCAAAATAATTTAGAGTAATGCTACCAGGGAAAATAAGAAATTTATACTGAGCATCAAATATAAAACACGTTTACTGCATTGGGATACACTCATCTTAAGAATTTGTTTTAAAGAATTTTCTTTTGCTTAATTTTAACTTGATGGCCTACATAAAGGTAAACAGAAATATTAATACTTATGCAAAAATTACATATGCATCTTAGTACTTGAAAAATGGAAGCAGAGACGTTTAAAATGCTCTTCACTCGTTTTAAGAATTTTTTTTTTCAGTCCTCATTTCATTAAGTGTTTTGGCTCTATTTCTCTAGCATACTCTTGGTGTGGTGCTTTTTATGTGTTAACTGTATTTATCTGGCTTCTCTTATAGTGGCAAGACCATTGATAAGATAACTGATCCAAGCAATGGACCTTAGACAGAGTCAGGATGTGGTTTCTATATTCATGTTGGATTTATGACTAGTAGCACATCCTAAGCTGTAGCATAGGGAATTAGAGCCTAAAATTAAAGCAGCATTCACACTAGGTAGAGGAAACATCAGAGTTGGGACTTCTGAGTTCTGAGAGACACTTATATAGAGAAGGTACTATATCAATACATAGGGATCCCTTAATTTGATGTCTGGATATTAAGCTACATATCCTCAGGGAGATATTCTTTGGGGCTAGGCAGAAGACAACTATCCGGCAGCTGTGAGGTTGATAGAGATACAAAGATAACATAGTGGTAGGAATTATTGGGATTCTGACTAACCAGAGTGGAAAGACATTGTTAGACACCTTTAGCCCTGAACTGAGATTTCAAAAAGGCCATAGTATAGAACTAGAACTGCTCTAACTTTAAGGCAAGGCTTATGAATAATAGCACTCATGATATTTTGGGTAGGCCAACTCTTTGTTATAAAAGATGTCCTGTGCATTACAGAATGGTAAGCATCAACCCTGGCCTCTACTTACTGCATGTCAGTAGCATTTATCTTCCAGGTAGACAACTAAAATTTCTGGCATTTGTTCCCTTTGGGGAACAAAATCAGTTGAGAGCAACTCCTCTAGAATAACGGCTACTTCAGACCAACCCTAAAAATATTTATCACCAAGTCTTGACACAATACGAAGAACTACTGGTAGGTAAAATACCAACAATAACATAATTCAACACTTAAAAGCAAATATATCTAGATTCTCAACTATATAGCATCTAAATATTCATTATACCATAGCAAATGTTTAGATGTACAAAGAAGCAGGAGAATATAATACATAACCAAGAGGAAAAAAGTGAGTCCAGAGATGACAGATGTGGATGTTAGCAGACTAACAGATAATGGTGTTAAAATAGCTCTCGGAAGAAAAGTAGTGAAAATGAAGCAGTGAAGAAATGAAGAAGTTTGTTCTACCATAAGAACAACAAAGCCCTGGCAGAATTGATCATAACTGGCTTTTGTTTTGGGACCCTGGAAACTACAAAGATTGTAGGAACTAGGGGAGTGCTTCATTATGAAGAGACAGCTGAAATTCGGTAGGAACAATGAATTTTGTCACATTTTAACTTTTTCTGCTCCTGTCTCCCACTTCTCAATTCAGTGGTAGCCTTCAAAACAATAGCTTGCATTCCTTCCTGGTACTGGTGCTGAAGGGATCCAAATATACTTCATTTAAAAAGAATTGTAATTCTTCATTATTTGTTTTAACCTCTCTGGTGACTCAGTAAGACTGGCTCAAAGGCCTATCTTTATTTCACCTAACTCAGAACTCACTCAGTACTAAAGTATTTATCTGTGTTCATTTGTTGAAAACACAAGTAACTGTTCAGTTGCTACTATCTGAAGTAATGGGTAAAAGTTGGGGCAAAAAAAAATAGACTAAAGAAAAAGCTTAGGAGGAAAAGCTGGGAATAAAATACTCTAGGTTTAAGTTTTTGAAAATCTCCATTGTATTCCTAGGAATCTAGAAGGTCTTGAGCAGGACTCCAAGGATGGTCAGGAAAGAGCTGAGACTATTAGCTGTCACCTCTCACTGATACTCCGCATCTGCTGAGAAGTAAATGAAAACTAAGGTCAAGTTGTAAAATGCATGGCTACATCACAAAGGCAACCCTCAACACATGTCAGAACAGATGAATTGTAGGAAACGGATAGCTAGACAGTATACATGTACACAAATATACAAATAAGTACATTAAAATGGACTTAATACTTTAAAGGAAAAGATCAGATAAGAAGTTAAAAACGGAAACCATAAGATTGTCTTTAAAAGACATACACTTTAAATATAAATATACAGATTAATTAAAAGTGAAAGACATGCTGTGGAAATACTGGTTCTAAGCAAGTTGAACAAATATATTAATCTCTGGCAAATAAATTTCAGGAAAATGATTATAATGAGAGAAAGGGACATTTTCTAATAAAAATGCCAATTTATAAAGAAGTCATAACAACTCTAAATGAGTGTGAGTCAAATAAGAATGCTCAAAAAATATTGAACAGTAATTTCCAAGCAAGAGAGAAATTGATCAAATCTATAAATACAAAGATTTCAAAATCCATATTGGAGGTATTGATACAATAAGTAAGCAAAAGAAAGTCAAAGACTAGTGAAGACTTGAACATCTCTATTAATCAGTTTGATTTACTTGACATTCATCAAACAATACATCCAAACACAGTAGAATGCACATTCTTTTTAATTGCACATTAAATATTCACTGAGATTGACCATAAAGCAAGATTTGATAAATTCAGTGAATTAGCAAATTCTTTCAAAAAAGACTTTATAAAAATTTAAATTTCTTATCAGAATATGAATATTGTACTATTTACATGAATATTATACTACCTATATCTAGACTATATAAAACACCCCTAACATTCAGTAATAGGAAGGAAAATAATCCTCCACAGCAGTGGAAACTGGAATACACAGCAGTGGAAACTGGAATATACTTAGTGCCAATAAGCACATGAAAAGTTCTCACCGTCATTAATTATCAAATATATGCAAAAGTGGAGTAGCATAAAATTAAAAAAAATTGACAGAGTAAGTATTGATGAGGATATGGAGCAGCTTGTATCCGAGCAGGAATTAAAATGGTTCAAATCGTGGAAAAATGGAAATGCCTTATAAAGTTACATTCCTACCCTTCCTTTGACCCACTACTCCAACTCCTAATAATCTATCTAATAGAAATAAAAAATATAGCCACAAAAACATTTGTACAATAGTATCAACAGCAGTTTTATTCATGAACTCCCCAAACTGGAAATAATCCAAATATCCATCAAAAGGAAAATGAAGATTCATAAGCTACTACTCAGCAATAAAAAGGAATAACCTAGTGATACTAATGAAGCCTCACAGATGGGGTGAATGGTAGATGGCATAGTAGGGAATGTGGATTGGTAGTTTTCCAGAATAAAAGTTCTGGAGTAACATAAACATTCTATATCTTGATAGGTATGTGACTTACACAGGTTTACCATTAATCAAAATAAATTTCACTGCATTCTGAAAATCTGCACATAATCATGCATAATAAAATAGAGAAATATATATAAATAAATAAAGGTAAACTTTTATTTTTTCACTCACTAAATAGCATTTCTTTCTCTCTCTTTTAAGGATACACCAGAGACAGAATAAAAAATTCACAACTCTTTATTAGGAAAAATAGTTTTAGTAAGCTAGTCAGAAAAGACCATAGAAAGTCAACATTAAGGCTGTGCTCCTTTTGAATTCTAGCTGTTTTTTTTGCTGCAGAGATGGAAGTTAAGTTTTATTCAATATAGCTTACATTCTAAAAATGTATGGTTATTGAAGAGCTGCTTATCTTCATTTCCCAACACCTGCAGAGGCCCATAACCCACTCCATTTGTATCTTTAAAGTTCCTGGTGGGTAAGCAGAAATGAGGAATATTTAAAAGCTCTATGACTTCCCACCTGCTGATTTTAAGTGTATGGAGAATCTTTAATCAAACAAACCATAATTCTTTGGGGAGAATATTTTATTTTTTTTGGCTAATGTTAAAGCTCTTTCATGAAATTATTCTGACATTTTGAATTAATCTTCAATATTCTACGAGAAATTAATTATTGATAAAACATCCCTTATTAAAACAAAGTCTAAAATCTGAGGTTTTTTTCTCCTTGCTGCCCCTACACTGACCCTAAGGATCTATTTCTCCCCCTTATAAAGCTTTTAAAGAGGTGAAACCACCTCCTCTTGATATTTTCAGTACAACTGAAGTAGCCTATAATTAAAAAAAAAAGACTTGTTAATCTAATAATTAACAAAAGAAAAATTCAAGAAGTAAAATCAGAATTCAAGAAGTAAAAACAGGCAGTAATATACAGGGTTTGCATCTTATTCTGGCTAGTCTGCCCCTATATCTTAACATTATGGGAAAAAATTATTTTTCCCAAAATGTCTTGCACATATTTTCCAGCTTCCTCCCTGGTATCTACTTCTCAGTTCTTGGTTGGAAAATTTGTCATGGTTAGTGATGTAATTAAACCCAAAAAACTCTGCTGTAAATAATGTCTCCAGCATTTTAAAATATATTATCAAAATATAATTGACATATAATTTTTGCGTAAGTTTAAAATGTATAGCATGTTGGTTTGATACATCTACATATTGCAATATGAATGCTACTATACTTTCAACTAATATCTCTATCATGTCATGTCCCGACCTGCGGGATTCGTAGGCAGGAAAAGAAAAGGGCTGAGGATGAAATGAGGGGCTTGAGAAAACTTGACGCTAGCGCATGCTTCTTTATTTTTCCTTTTCCTTCTCTTACTTTTCCATGTCTTTCTTACTTCCCTGGCCTTCTCTCTGCTCCTCTCGCAGCACTCTCCTCTCTCGTGGTTCTCCTCTTAAATCTCTTTTCTTCTCCCTTCTCTCTCCCGCGTTCTCCTCTTATATCCTGGTAGCTCCTCCCCCCGTACCTCCCAGTCTCATGTGATTTACAGGAAAAACCCGTGGTTCTCCAAAAGCAAAACGGTAAAGCGAAACTTAACTCACGGCATGCATACGCAACACGGCGCATGCTCCGGACGGCTCCGGACAATGTCACACAATTATTTCTACTTTTGTGGTGAGATCATTTAAGATCTAGTCTTTTCGCTATTTGGGGGTGTACCATCAGTAATGCTTCTGCTATGTTATCATAGATCTAAAAATAAATGATCATATGACAAGACTTTAAGAAAACATCTAATAATAATACCTTTGTAAATTAAGGTAGGCAAAGATTCATTAGACAGGTCACAATTTTTCCTTTTGTAAAATATAGACCTAAAAGACATTTGCATCCATCCCCATTGTGCATACGAAGATACATTCTGATACAAGGAAATAAGACTTTATTTGGAAGTTTAACTCCTCTTCATTCTTACTCATCACTTGGGTGGAGCTCTGCCCACCAGGGCTGGAGGTGGGCTTCTGAAACAGATTTAAGCCAATCATGGTGCCCCACTGTCTGAATTGTTTGGGAAAAGCAGGTGATATCATCCATGCCAATCAAAGTAAATAGGATCCTCAGAACTAGAGCTCCTGTGTAAAGGCTACTTCTGCTTCATTCTGGGTTTCACCGGGTTTGCCAGCACCATAAGCTCTGGCAGTCATTTTGTAAACAAGAAGAAAGAACCCTTTGAAATGAATACAATTCAATATGGATAATGTTTCTAGCAGAATCTGATGTCCTGCATACTCTTGAGCTCTTCAGTTAGAAGAACCAATATCTTCTATTTTTGCTTGAGGCTAGTTCAGATTGGGGTTTCTATGTAGCTGAAAGAACTTGCACTGATAGAGAAAATATTATCTGTGACACAAAATTAGTAAGTTGTACTTTTGTAAGAATATCTAGAAAATATTTTGTTACAAGGCTATATAGTAAAATGGAAGAAAGATAAGGATTACATTCTCCTACTCCTACTGTCTGTGTTTCCATTTATTTTTAAATTTATTTATCAAGCATTTACTTTGTCAGTTACTCTGAAGGTAATTTTAGACATTTCATCATATGTATTGCATCCAGCTATCCAATAGAGTAGTTATTATTAATCCATTTCACAAATCAGGGACCTATAGTTCAGAGACCTAATGCAGCATTCTCCAGGAGACATAATTGGTAAATAGCAGAATGCGGAGTTGAATTCTTACATGTCTGGCTCCAACTATGTGCTATTTATTATCATTTAATTTCTTTTTTTAAAGGTCTATTTTTATCCATATAAGAACTGGGGTGTAGGCCATAGTGTGGGGGGGTGAGAGGATTCACCAGAGACAGAGTGGGGAGCAGAACAGGTGAATCTACTGAATTACACTGATGAGGGGAGGAACAGGTAAGACAGGAGAGGTCTGCTGCACCATGTGGGTTAACTCCCTGGTCAGGGATCCAACTCATGCTGCAATGGCTGGTGATAGCTTGACAGTGCTGAGACTTTAACCCCTATGCCACCAAGGAGGCCCTATCATTTAATTTCTTTGGGTAGTTTTCTGTAAACTGTGAGCAATGCTAATATTTCTCTGCATTAATGTCCTATAGCCTATTGCAGGGCTAAATTATATGACCACTTTATAAAGAGCAAGCCCCTGTCATATGTATAATATTTACATGTGTTATAGCAAATTCAAATGCAGCGATTAGCAAGATTGTTTGCATTTTATATATATATACAGTTTGTTCAGATTTGAGCTATAGGAAGATGTTTATGAATGTCATTGTTAATGTTTTAAATTTTTGATATCTGCTCCACACACTTTTTATTTATTTTTAAAGATTTATTTTTATTTATTTATGCATACAAGAACTGGGGGGTATACCAGAGGTATGGAGGGTGAGAGGATTCACCAGAGAGAATGGGGAGCAGAACAGGCAGATCTACTGAAATACACTGCTGAGGGAAGCAGCAGGTGAGACAGGAGAGGTCTGCTGCAGCATGTGAGTTAGCACCCTGGTCAGGTATTAAACTCATATGCCACAGTAGCTGGTGATAGCTTGATCAGGCTGAGGCTTTAACCCCTGTGTCACCAGGTAGGCCCCTCACTTTTTATTTTTGACCCTCTGGCCAAAAGATTCTCACCCCAAAGTAAAGTGCACAAAAATTTAACTAGTTTAAAAAAATAAATTAACTTTCATATTCCCCATTTCTTAGTCAAGGCTTCAGGTACCAGGCACAGTGGGAAGAGAATGGAAACTAGTACTTGGAGATGGAAATACAGCATTATAAGAAGGAGAGATAGGGCCTCTCCTGGTGGCGCAGTGGTTGAGCGCTGGGCTGCGAAGCAGCCCGCAGCCTCTGCAGCGCCGGTTCAATCCCTGGCTGATGGCGAGGGTCCCACAAGTCTCCTGCCACCCGCTGCGCCTCTCAGCAATGTAGTTCGTCGGTCTGCCTGTTCTGTTCCCTGCTCTGGTGAATTCTGTCACCCTCCCGCACTTCTGACTATACCCGGTGCTTGTGCAAATAAATAAATACATCTTAAAAAAAAAAAGAAGCATACATTCTTTTTTTTTTTTTTAAAAAGGAGAGGTAAAGTGCAAGCTATAGAGAGTTGAAAAAATATTTTGTGATTTAAAAAAAAAAAAAGTAAAGTAGCTTAACCCAGGATACAGAGTAAAATGACTGATGAATCTTTTGGAAAAAATGCCCATACCTGGGTCTTACTGCAGACCAATGTAATCATATTTCATGGCTGGAACACTGGTAATTATTTCAAAGCACTGCAAGTGATTCTAATGTGCAGGCAAGATTGAGGATTATTAAGTTAAAATAGGAAGAAGTGGCATTTTCTTTCAGTGTATGTAATTGTAGTCATTTTTATGTGTTTCAGTTATTAATTCACCTATTGTTTCATTAACTCACTAATTAATGTATTCATTCACTCATGCAACCTTTCATTTATTAGTACTCTGTTACCAGTGTTTTCTTTCCCAGTCAGGGACCCCACTGATGGTGGGCAAAATGGAGAGGCATCAGGGACCCCAAACTGTTAAGGGAAAAAAATTCTGTTGCCCATGCTAAGGGTCCATGCCATCCACACACATAAAGGCAAGGATGTCAGACTCCTAGTGTGCTCAAGGATTTTTCTCAAAGATGAGAGAGGGAGAGAAGGGGCGGAGGGAGGGAGGGAGGGAGAGAGAGAGAGAGAGAGAGAGAGAGAGAAGGAGTAGGGGAGAAAGGATTTAAAAATAATAGACTCTTGATCAAGTCCTAAATCAGCCAGAGACAGGTGGCTGAGGCCCAAATCAAAGCTGGTAGAATAAGCCTAGACATGCCACAGGAACACTAGGCATGGCCCAGTGGGCTGGAGTAGAGACTCAAAATTTACAATGTACTATCCAAAGTGGATAATCTACCATAAAGCCAAGATGATGGCTGCCATTGTCTCTGAAGAGCCCACCTACCCTTGTGTCCTCTGTTCCTCACAACATCCCCACCCATCTTGTTCCTCCCTCCTTTTCAGCAGACCCCAGCAGGATGTCTGGTCCTTGGAATGCTAGGAGTTATAGTCCAAGGCATTTGAGATGTTGGTACAGAAGTGGGTACAGGGATAGTGGTGTCCCTTCCCACAGCCTAGACAAGTGCTCTTCCCCCTACTGTATGACGCATCCTGTAACAATTCAACTACTCGTCTACTGACCCATTTATTTGTTCCTTCAATGATTTAGAGAGTCATTTGTTTTCCTAGAATCCACCAATGTTTATCAAGTGTCTAAGCTCTGTGCTTCTGGTGATATAGATGTGAACATGACAGGTATGTCATTGCCTTCCAAAGCCACCAGTTAGTATGGTAATGTTTCTCACAGTGTGTGCTGAGAAATACTATTTTGGTTTATTAAAAGGAATTAGGGAACACACTGACTTAATGGCTAATCCTAAAGCTATGGAAACTTTCCCTTTAATGTCATTTTGGGTGGAATGGTAATATCTCTGCATCTCTGACACATTTTAGGATATTAGAAATTCTAATTTTAAATTTGCTAAAGTGAGAAGACTGAAGAAAATAAATAAATAATGTGTAATTAGTGCTCCCCTCCCACTTCACACCTTATAGAGTTCTGTTTCATATCTTCAACTGAAAGAGACAGAAAATGACTATAGTGTTGGTTCACTTCTTACTCTTTTTTCTATTTTTAGCTTTTTAAATTCTCATATATATGAGAACTAAAAGATATGCATTTTTTAATCCATTCAATTAAAATTTTTCCAACCTCTTACCTTACTGAATCGAGCCAAATTTTGGGTTGATGTGCTTTGCTTTAATTGCTGCTTATTTATTTGTACTGATTCACTCAGTCTTAATATAGCTCATGTTGCAAAAATCTATGGTTGCTATTTATTTTTGAGTGAGAACAGGATGTAAGTACTACATGTTCTTGGACATCAGTACCAGTTTGATCTTTCTCACTTGCTGAATCCCAAATCTATTAAAGAAAATTTACTCTTAGGATATAGCATGCACATAAAGGTGATATTTGTGCTTAACTTAAAAAGGAAGATTTGTTAGACCTTATTACAAATCAATAATGTCCAAACTGTACATATTTTCTACACTGTACATATTTTCTACATTGTTGAATTTTTACAACTCCAGGTTTCATACGCAATTCTAAATGAATTCTAGAAATATTCATCAGAAATACCATGGTCTTGAAAGTCTAAACTTTTTTGGATTCTTTTGGTTTACACTGCCTTCATGAAATCATTAATTTTTAATGTATTTTGCTAACCCATTTTAGTATAAGTATAATATAAACATGTTTTTTCCACTCAAATAAAATAAAACACTAAGTAATAGGGAAACTATATCACCTTTGTTTTCTCACTACCTCCCACTCCACAGAAATTATCCAGAATTGTTTTTTAAGTACTGCTTCTGGAAATTTTATATGTGGATAATGTTGTAGCCTGAGTTTCTTAAAATGAGATAAAGGAAGAAAAGGAGAAATTTTCTAGTAGCCTGCAGTTGATTGGATGTACTTCATACTTTATATAAAGTCGTGTTCATGTGTGTGATTTTAATTTTATGTATCAAAAATTTTTCAATCTTTTAATTCATGACTTACAGCATTACATTAATACCTCTTGGCAAATTATATACTTTTCCCCCAAATACCCAACTATCCATATTGGTTGCCAGAAAAATTTTAGCCAAGCTTAGGAAATTTACTCATTGCCAAATCATTGCAAAAAGCAAATTATAATTTTTTCAAACATTTTTTAAGATTTTATTTATGCTTAGAAAAATGGGGTATAAGCCAGAGGTGAAGGAAAGGGGTGTGAGAGACAGAGTGGGGAGCAGAACAGGCATATCTACTGAAATACACTGGGGAGGAGAGCAGCGGGCAAGACAGGAGAGTCTGCTGCACCATGTGGGTTAGCTTCCTGGCTGGGGATTGAAATAATGCTGCAGTCGCTGGTGATAACTTGATAGTGCTGAGATTTTAACCCCTGTGCCACCAGGACGGTCCTTTTAAAACACTTTTTACATTTGTGTCACATGGATGCATTTAAATGAGTGTTGTATGTTGCCTCTAATCTAACAATTGTAGGTTCAGTGAGGGTCTTAAAATGACTTTGTGTTTATAGGGACATTTCCAAATTCTAGGCTCAATAGATTTTTTTCCGAATTATCTTTGTTTGGAAGTTGTCATTATAGAGGACTCAGTTATTGTAGAAGAGGGAAACTATTGACCAGAAGTGGGACATAGCTAACATACATATATTTGCACACACCCACTCACCGCCCCCACCCCCACACCCCCACCCCCACCCCCACACGAAATACTTAGAACATATCTCAGGAAAAATGGGAGAAACTTGGGAAATCCAATACATTCAAGACATCAATGAAAGAAAAAATGAAAAAACAGACCTTGAAGACTGCAAGTAAACCTAAATGACTTGTAGAGATAATTTTTATCAGATTGAACTGAAGGCTGAAATGAGAAACGTGGGGATGTCTACAGTCTCCATTTAAAAAAGCCATGTTAGAGCTTCCATATGATCCAGCAATTCCACTCCTAGGTATTTACCCAAAGGACACAGAAACATCAATTCCAAAGAACACCTGCACCCCTATGTTTATAGCAGCACTGTTTACAATAGCTAAGCTTTGGAAACAACCCAAATGCCCAAAAATAGATGACTGGATCAAGAAGATGTGGTCCATATATACCATGGAATATTACTCAGCATTCAAAAAAGATAAACACATGCAATTTGCTGTAACATGGATGGCGCTGGAAGGGATCATGCTCAGCGAAATAAGCCAGAAAGAAAAAGAAAAATACCGGATGGTCTCACTCATAGCAGGAATCTAGAAAACTTAAATAAGGGACCAGGAAAATGAATAACTATAAGAAAGTGAAAATCAAAATCAACAAAAAACTATGAACCAGAGACACTTTTAGGGGGGCGGGGGCGGGAGGGGAGGGATTGGGGTCAGAATGGGGGGCTGCAATTGTATGGGGAATATAACAATAAAATTTATAAAAATAAATAAATAAATAAATAAATTCATTTTTACTGCAAAAAAAAAAAAAACAAACAAACAAAAAAAAAAAAGCCATGTTATTGATTGGCATAGGTCCTTGTGTCAAAGATAAGGAGAACTTTGTTCCATAATGAGCATTTCTTTATTTAAGTGGGAATAGAAGCTGTACTCCCAATGAGGATTTATACATAGTATATTAGGATTCACAGTACTTGAACCAGAAAAGGTAATTCAATAAAGGCTTTCTTCAATTACTCCTGGAATTGGTGAAAGCTAATTAAAGGATTTTTTACTTATCAATTGAGTCTACTCTAACATTTTTCCCTGTGTAAACACAATGATGGATAATTTTTTTGTGAACCATTGGTGTCCACATTGAAATGGGAGTCTTAGAAATAAGCCAAAACTTTAGGTTGTTTTTCAGAACGTATTTGCTATCAAAAATGAATGCTTGCTTGGGCCTCCCCTGGTGGTGCAGTGGATGAGCGCTGGGCTGCAAAGCTGCCCACAGCCTCTGCAGCGCCAGTTCGTTCCCCAGTCTCCGGCGAGGGTCCCACATGGTGCGCAGACCTCTCCAGCCGCCCGCTGCTCCCCTCACCAGTGTTTTCAGTCCTTCTGCCTGCTCTGCTCCCCACCCTGGCTCTGGTGAATTCTCTCACCCTCCTGCGCTTCTGACTGTACCCAGTGCTTGTATAAATAAATCTTTTTTTTAAAAAATGAGTGCTTGCTTTATTCTTTTGGCACTCTACATTATTAGTGAAGTTGACATGTTTAAAAAAAATAATCTACCTGAAATATTGATTACATTTTTCTGCAGATTTCTTTTTCTATTTTTCTTAAATAAAGAGTTCATCTTTCATTGCCTCTCATGTTTTGGGACAACTCTGTGCATGATTAAGCTTGCTCTATGCATGGTGGATGTCAAATATATGAAACCTGTGGGTAGGAATAAGAATTTGTGATTAGCAAAAAATAGTTTTGTGTGAGATGCCATAATTTGCAAACAGACTGAGAAATATATATTTTTTTAGATTTACAGTTTACGTACAATCAATCAGTGGGTATGTTAAGAACTAGCAACTCCACCACCTCCTCCAACTCACTTTAGTCACTCTAGTCACCTCCACCAGCTCACTTTAGTCACTCTTTTTAAGCCTCCTCCTTTACTAAACTTTTTAAAAATTGCCTGAGGAAAGTAAGTTACCTTTTCTTTTACTAATGATTATAATAAATACTATTTTTTCCAAAGCAGAATAATAAGAAACAGAAGACAATCAAGGGGAAATGTATGTACAATCTGCAACACTCAGAATTTGTAAAATTCAGGATATTTATGAATTGACAGCAACCCAAATCCTACTTATTTTTTTTAGGACATCCAGTGAATGTAAGCATTGTTTCTCAGATTTAGGGATGGCAGTAAACTTTAAAAATTATTTAACATTGATCATAATTAAGGCATTTTGAGGTAACACTCAATGCATTCTAATAGTTCATTATCTTTATAAAAATAAAGAGAAAAAAGAATAAGTAATGTTGAAATGTATACCGATTCTACCTTTCTGGAAAGCAATTTGTTAATACCAATAGAAGCTCAAAAATTCCCATACTCCCTGACTCTGTAAGTAAACTTTCAGGATTTTCAGTTTTTTTCCAATGACCTACCTTCATGCTTTACTTTTAATATAGCACCTCTTAAGTGTGTATCACCATTTTACTCTCAGTTCATTCAATTCCTGCTCAGTTATCCTCAGACAATCTTTTATTCCCTGCTTCCTTCATCCTATTTGTGCATCCCAAAGTTACCTTTCTAAAAATACTTTGGTTTGTATTATTTTTATTGAGGTAATGTTGGTTTACAACTTTCATATGATTCAGAGATAGAAGTTCGCAACTCTTCAGATGTATGTTACCGCACAATACCCACCACAAAAGCTCATCATCCTCCACGTTAGTCTGTTTGGCCTCCGCCCGCATATTCTCCCCAACCTCCCCCTCTCCATCTGTTAAAGTCAAGAATTGGTTTGGTTTTGTCTGTTCCTTTGTTTTGTTTCTTATATTCCACATATAAGTAAAACCACCCAATTGTTGTCTTACTCCCCTTATTTCATTTTGCTTAGCATAATACCCTCCACTTCCATCTGTATTGTTACAATAGGCTAGAATTCATTATTTTTTTTAATGACTGAGTAATATTGCATTGTGTGTGTGTGTATATGTATGTATGTATGTGTATGTTTGTATTATATCTTCTTAATGCACTCATCTGTTATTGGGTACTTGCTTGTTTCCATGGATTGGCTATTGAATTACACTTCTGGAATTCTAACCTAGGAAATAATTATAATAGTTTAAGTAATTTAGAAGGCAGATAAATATTATGTACAGTGGTACTCATAAGAGCTGACCATTATAAAGCATGTATTAAGCAAAAGAAAATGAGATAAATGTTTAAATGTACTGCCTCATGTAATCTTTCTCAAAACGATTCCATGAGATATATACTGTTCTTTTTTTAATATTTATTTTATTTATGCAAGAACTGGGGTACAGGCCAGATGTGCGGGAGGGTGAGGGGATTCACCCGAGACAGAGCAGGGAACAGAAGAGGCAGACTAACGAAATACACCACTGAGGGGAGCAGCGGGCGAGACAGGAGAGGTCTGCTCGCTGCCCTCTGGGTTCCTCTGGGACCAGAGGGGATCAAACCAGCACTGCAGAGGCTGCGGACAGCTTCACAGCAATGTGCTCAATCGCCTGCGCGACCAGGGAGGCCCCCGATATTTACTGTTCTTGCCTCTATTTCATGGGTAAAAAAATAGGATCAGTGAGATTAATTAACTCATTGATTATACAACAAATAAGCTGTTAGCCTGATATTGACACCTAGGTATATGGAAATTCAGAGTCCATAGCTTTTTTTTCAAATTTTGAAAATTTATAGGAAAGTTGAGAGCTGAGTGCAATGAACCTCTCAGCTGTTCAATTGGATTTACTGATTCCTAGATTTAGTGACATTTGTTTCCTCTCCCCCTCCCATATTTCAGTATGTCTCACAAAGAATGAGAACATCCTTCTTCAGAAGCATATGCCATTATTGAAGTTAGAACAGTTAATATTAATTTAAAAATATCATCTAACATGCACTCTATTTTCAGTTGTGCCAACACACCCCCATTTCTTTAATGGTAAGAGTCATACACTTAATTCTTTGCCAACTTTTTTTTTTTTTTAGCAGCATCATGCTTTCCACAATAACAAAAATGGAGGAATGACTAGTAATTATTTTAAAAGTTTAAATAAACTGTAATATAGCCATGTGGTGAAATATTATGCTTCAAAGAAAAGGAATTGCTAAAAGAATTTAATGCCATTGGACAATTCTTATGCTAAGTGAAAAAGTTGAATATGGAATGGTATTTAAACTCATTATTTGATGTTTTAGCAATCCTGGGCTTAAGTTTGTAGGTGCAGGTATTAGGGTACAAAGAGAAATTACAAATGATCTCTGTCAAGTGGAATTCTTCACAATTGCTTCTCGGCCTTTTGACTAAGATAAGTGTAGAATTCTTCACAGAGAGGGTGGGCAAATAAACTGTTGCTCTCAAAAGCAATCAGTTGTTTTAACAAAAGGTTTTATTCATAAACAACAGAAAAGAAGGCAGACTGGGGAGTGCATTCACCATGATACCCATGAGTACTTTTCCAAATCCAAGGCTAACAATTCCTTGAGTAGTGTTAAAGTACCTCCCTCTGTCTTTAGAGGAAGAAACAGCATCACCTCCTCTGGGAGATGCAAGGAATATTGGGCTCTCTAATTTGCTGATTTGCACATGCTTAGGCCCACTTTCTTGCTTCCTTATCTCACTTAACCAGGGTTTTTGTATATTAATGTCCACTAAAGAGCTGTCTGCAGTAAGATGGGGTAAGTGAAATATGAATATCCTGGAGAGAAAGATGGTCTAGTTAGGGTGAAGAGAACAAAGAAGCACTGCAGAGGAAGTGTGATATTCCTTATTTAGGAGGTATGGAAAAGATACGCAAGAATTAGCTTCATGTCTGATATTTTAGATACTATTTTTGTTATTTTTTCAATTATATATGTGTATATTTTTTTATTGTAGTAACATTATATGAGATGTCTTTTTAAGTGGTAGGGTTATGGGTTATTTTTCTTGTCTGTTTTATTTATTTTCAAACTTTTAAACAATAAACATATATGTTCCTTTGTGATCAGAAAAGAATAGTTTAAGTTTTATAAAAAATTAATTACTGCTTAGGATTTGCCAAGTGTCCATGGTAACTTGAGTAATTGAAGAATCCTGAGAAAAGGCTATTTTTGATCTTAAGAAATAGCAGGTACTTTTAATAATAAAAATAAAAGCTGTTAAATTTCATCACCTTATGTCATTTTTAAATAACATTTTGGTTGTGTTGACAGCACCCCATATTTATGACCACCTTTGTTCACCATGTTAGGTAGGTGGTGGTATAGAAATACATTAACTCACACAATAATAAGGCTTATAAGTTGCCTTCTAATCAAACATGGTCATTCTTCCTGTTATCACAGTGATAGTCCACACACCCGTTATCAAATAAGTAACATAACAAGACCTAAAGTCATTCATTCCTTATGTTTATAAATATCGTGATGACACATGCTATGTATTTTATAAGGAAATTTTCCTGGGGTTATGAAATTTTATATTATGTTACATTACATTACTTTATATTATTAGTATATATATATTTTTTTTTAACTTGCCTCCGATGTGGTTCTGTTTTTTAAATTTAGACTTCCTTTCCTCAGTCTTTCCCTTGGCATGTGTAGTGTTAATTTGCATAGCTGTTGAAGTATATAGTACAAATAACTCATGTTTAAAATATTTATAATCATCAATATGGAATGGTAATGTGCAAGTTCTAGGTAATAGATTACAAGGGATGTTTGTAAAGTTTGAAAAATGCCAAAGGCATATTAGGACCTTGAACAAAAGTCAGGGTCAGCGTGAAGATGAGACATCTATATTGCTGTCAACTTTGAAGCAAATAAATCAGGTGATAGAGGGGGAAAATGGAAGAAAATTGGAAAATTTAATTGATCTCCTCTCCAGTTGCTTTTTTACCACCTGCAATGTCTCTGACTCCTCCCCCACATCATCATAATGTGTTTATTTGATAAAGTCAAATGACTCCTTTGAAGATAATTTAATTCCTTTTAATTAAGGAAACCTATTTTAATAGCTAGCACTTTGATACATGTGGTGCTCACAGCTCCCAACATATTGAACACCACTGCTCATTAGGAGACTCTTTAAAAAGTCATTTAGTGCAGATAGTATCTTCTGCCTAGCAAATGCAAACCTATAATTCAGGCTCAACATAATTGCATTATTATTCACGAACTCAAAGGCAAATATTACAAACATCCAAAAAAGTTGAACTTATTATGTGTAAGACCACTGGACATGGGGAGCAAAAGATATTTTTTAATTGGCAACAGAGAACACCACCACTTTCATTTTTCTTGCTTTTAGTAAGAATGTCCACTGACAAGAACCTGGCACTATCTAGAAGCTAATACATCAGGGTTATTGTGCTTCTGCCCCTGCTAGTGACTTTAGATTTCAACATTTATCAATGGAAACAAAAGTCTAAACTCCAGAGTCAAAATAAATTTAATGTCATGTTTTCTTTGCTGAGCCTTTGTCTCACCTACACAGGTTAAAGTGCAAAGAGAATGGTTTGCTCTCATTACCTGGCTGCTGCTGGTGGCTTGTGGTTATCACAGATAAGAGGGTTTTCATCACAGAGCCAGACCCTGAACAAAGGGCCCTCCCAGCCTCCAGGTGGTCATTTCTGGTAATTAATGCCTTGGGGAAAAGCTTGGCTCCATATGGTATAACAGCCCAGCAAGGCTGCCAAGGAAGTGGCCCTTTCCAAAACAATTTTTTACCTTTTCCTGTCAGTCAAATAGCACAGTATACAAGAGACTTGCTTCCTAACAGAAGAGCCAATTAGAAGGTATTCAGTATAGTTTCTCTAGTGATCTTGCTGACAACACCCAGGTATTCTTTATCTGGAGAAGTCAATGTTATTTATCACTTACCACTGTCTATATGTCCTTCAGATTGATTTATCCACTTTAAGTGCCTAATTTGTACCATAAACAAAATCTAGCATGGCTAATCATTGATATGTTCTGACAAGAAGTACTTAGTATTTGAACAAACCAACTATTACAGCTTCTCTAGCTGCAAAGAGCTAATTTTATCAGGAACACTACTTCCAAATAAGAAAACTGTAGTATCTGTTATCTTTAAACCCCAACTTGGAATCATATATTAGCTGCTGAAGACTTTTAGGAGACATGAGTAAGAAATATTAGGTATATGCAAAAGACTACACTAGACCCTCAGAATGAACCACCCTAAGGTATGCCTACCATTTATTGAATACTTATGTGTCAGAATCATAACAAATATTATTTTACATAATCTTTATGACAAATCCATGAAACCTGTATTATTCTTCTTAATTTTTCAGATGAAGAAAATGGATCTTTAAAGAGGTTAAAAAATTGCAAAATTTACACAACTACATAGTCTCACAATATATTGATTCTTCCTTTACACTAATGGTTCTCAAACTTCAGTGTACTTGAGAATCACAAGAAGATTTTTAAAGACAGCTCTGCACTTTACTTCAGAGCTTGTGATTCAATATGTCTGTTGGACCCAGGAATTTGCATTCCAAATTTATCATACCTGGGGGATGCTGGTGTTACTCTTCTAGGGACCACACTTTGAGGGCCAATGTTATTTACCAGGCTGCCTCAACCAAGGAGTAATTGAATTCAGATGACAACCACAAAACATGTGGATCCAGAGAAAAATTCTCCAGAGAGTTTGAGGTCAATCAGGAAGGCAGTTTATTAAAGCTCTTGCATGAGGAAACTAGTGCTAGGAAGGATAGCTTTAGTCTGCTTCCTAAATGGAAGACAAGGGGAAAATATTTAAAGGGACACAAGGTAGGGCAGAGGGAAGTAGTGCCAGTTTGTTCTGTGTTATGCTATGTCCCAGCATGAGGCCTTCCTCTAGGCCTTCCTCCTCCAGGAAATTTTAAGCCAGTTATTAATCAGGATTTGTCACTTTTTTGTTCTAGTACCACACCCTTGGGTAACCTGGTTGTTCATTTGTTTGGGTAGGATGTTAGAGGAGAGTTTGCCAGTCCAATTGTTCAAACAGGACTTTGGGGTATCTTTGCCTAAGATTCGATGTCCCTGTTTAATCAGAGGCTAGGTGACCCAGGCGGTGTTCCAATTCCCTTGTTCAAACAGGAGCAAGGCAACTTAGTGACCCAATTTCCTTTGTTTGTATAGGCACCTTACAGCTCACAGCTTGCAACTTCTTTTTTCTCCGAAACTGCTTCATAGGGAGATGAGCTTATGGATGTCAAAGTTCGGATAACATTAAATTATAAGAAAGCTGTAGTTAATATTAATAACTTAAGGTCATATTATTTTTTCAAGATTCTTAATAATGAAAATTTGGGAAGGTATTAGGGTGTAATGATTCAAGCATATAACCTATACCATATATATCTCAAGTATCAAACTAGAAGCTGATATGGGAGGCACAAAGATCAATTGGAAAAGATACATGTCTTTCAAGACCTTAAAAACCTCAAGGGCAGATATATGTTACAAATTAGAAGGCAGATCACAGAACTACTGCAGAGTTAAACAGTACATCTGAAAATACCAAGCTGAAAGATACTTATTTCAATGTATAAACTTCATGTTGAGGAAAATGACTTCTGAATTAGATTTATTCTTACATCCACTTGTGGGTATGACATCCTCCTAACCTTTCCTCTCTTACTCCTTATATTTTTCTTGCTGTTGTTACAGGGCAGGGAGAAGTCTAGACCCCACAAACCTGCCTGCTCTAAATATGTTCTGCCATCAGCCACATCAACACAAAACATATGAGACTTTTATGAAAAGGAACTTTAATACAATTAGTAAACAATGCAGGAAAGGCAAAAAATATAGTTTCTAAATCAAACACCCAAAGTTACCCATCCCCTCGTGGGTAAAAGTCCATCCAAGCAGGATTGGCCCAGAGCAAGGCCCCAAAGCCTGCCACAAGTCTAAAGCATCTTCAAGTGGGGACCCACAGAAAAAGATCAGAAACAACCAGACAAGTCTGGGAGGCAAAGAGCAAAATCAAGACAAAAACTGCCATTGTCACCTCCCCACGGGTCTCTCACCCACATCTGTGTCACCTAGTCCACAAAAGATAAGCATAGTTTCTTTATGTGTCTCTCGGCTCCATGTGCCTCCTCCAGGTCTCCTTCTGGCTCTCCATCCTGCTTTCTTCCTTCCTCAGTCTCTGCTGCAGCTTCTTCTCTCTGCTCAGCTCCACCATCCTTTGGGTGGGGCAGGAAACCTGGAACCTCCCCATTTCCTAGGGACCACCCTGTTAAAATTTCATCACACTGGAGGTAAAGAACAATCTTTTTTATGAGTTTCATGTAGACAGTGAATGAGCATCATTTAGCAGTTGTTTTCATCTTTCTGATATTGCAGTCAAGCAATAGCAACAATAAGCCTAAACACAGGAATCATAGTCTGGCCATTGAGTTTACCAGTAAAATGTCCTTAAAGGGCCTCAGGCGAGCTCTCAGATCCAAAAGTTCTCTCTGCTTCTGTTGCTGACAATGCTTCCCCTGAAGGTCCAGAGTATTCTGAAAACCTCTGGGTGGTGTAGAGTGTTCTCTAGGGGGACAGGGGAATTTGGTTTGGATAAATCACCCTCAGGTTGGATAGAGTGTAAATGACTTCTGGGATTTAGTAAGAAATATATTCAAACATAACACATTTAAATCCCCACCATTATAAAAAATGGACACTTTTTCTCTATAAGAAATTGGAAAATCCCATTTATCCATTTTGGTAACACTCCTCCCTATCATTCCTTTATACAAATTGTACAGATTAGTTACAGCTTAGGCTGAAATATTTTCCTGAGATGTCTTCAAAAAGTAAAGAATAGCATCCTTACTGTCACACAGGGCTGCACTCCAGATCCACAGCTTTTGTGTCAAATGTTTCTTCATGGAATTATGAGAGATAGCAGTGACAATATAACAACTATTCTTTATGAGGTTCATTCGCCTAATTTTTCCTGTATATTCCTTTCTATATATTTTTAATCAATTATTCTCTTTTTAAAATGAGACTCCTTTGGGTTTTCTTTAAATGGCTATATCTTCATTAACCCTGAAAATTCATGCATTTAAATTTGGTATGTTTGAACTTTAAGAAATTGTGAACCAAATTTATTCTTAATAAAGATCCTCTTGAGAGGAACTGAGACCAGGAGAACTTGGGGAACAGGAAGGGCTGAGACACAGGACAGTGATTTTAAACAATATAGGAACAGAAGGGACAAAACAGCTCCCTTACTGAAATGTTGCTGAGCCAGCCATCATCTAGAGTAAGATACGATTACAGGAAAATTAAGAAACAAAACCACCACAAAACTTCCCGACCACCTAGTGTCTAATCAATAGTCTGGCACATTGGGCAACAGGAAGTCTGACAGTATATAGTCATAGACAGGGCTGGACTAAACGGGCATCCTCCCTCAGACCCCCTCCTGCTGTCAGGAGTTCTGTCCTCTTGCTTCAATAAATCGACACTTGCTTGCTCTCGTGTTTTGTGTGGCCACTGTAATTCTTTGACCGGTGTACACACCTGGACCCACAAGCATACTAACACTCTCCTAACACTCTATTTTCTGAAATACCCTGAATTACAAATTTGTCTTCAACTTTTCCTGTTATTCACATAAGGATGTGAAGTCAAAGCAAGTTTTTGTTTTAAAACTTTCAAAACTAATAACTAATGTAATTAGTCCACTTACAGCTACCAGGTTTTATGATAAGCCCTTTACATGAATTTTAAAACAATTCCCCCCCATTATTTAATATGCAGTTTGGATCTCAATGTACTAACTTCCACTACCTGGATGAAGAGATCTCACTTATGACTCAAGTCAAATATATATATATATATATATATATATATATATATTCAAGTCATATATATATATGGAAAATGGAAATATGTCTACTTGTTCAAAAATTAAAAAAAAGTTTTTCCTTTCTTTTGCAGTCTCTGTTCAAGTTGTCATAGCTTTTTATATATATATATATATATATATATATATATATATATACACTTATGACTCAAGCCAAATATATATATATATATATATGCATGTGTGTGTATGTTTTATGTATGTCTGTGTGTGTATATACATATACACATAAAACACACACACATAGATACACATATATATACATATACACATACAGACACACATAAAACATACACACACATATGTATATGTGTATTTTTAATATTTATATATAATATTTATTGGGGAAATCTACCTTATATTAGTATAAACATACAATTCAATTGGCAATAAAATGTAGGAGGTTATGAACCAGTGCATGACTGAGTAGCCTTTGGGTTTAGAACATCCCTTGCTGCCTCAGTTCATGAGGAAGAAAGGGCTGCTTCTCCAGCCAGGGATTCCAGGAGCTGTTCCCAAAATCTGGAGGCTTTGGAGGCTCATAGTCATGCAATCCAAAGCATATCACATTAGCTTAATCCAGCCACTATATTCATAATGCTTCAGAGGTGCATTATCAGAACCACTTGTTAGTTTGGGGTTTTTTTTGGGGGGTGATGGGAGAGAGGGCTTGGTCTCTTAGCATCTGTTTATCAATGTCCTTGTAAACATGTGGCTGCTTTAATTGACATCATATATTACTTCATTTAAATTACAAAGATTTCCTGGAAAGTCAGGATTTTATGCTATTAATACATATAACACATTACAATTCTATGTTTTAGGTGTCGTTATCATTTCCAATTTTTAGATGAGGGAACTACAGCTTATAATGTTATATGGTTTGTACAAAATTATGCTAATAGGATTGGTTATAAAATTGTTGGGGCCAAATTCAACATGGAAATATGGATATTTGCTCAAAAAATTTAAAAAAATGTTTTTCCTTTTCTTTTGCAGTCTCTGTTCAAGTTGTCATAGCTTTTTATTTGTTATTGAATGTTGCCTTCTCTTGGGTATGAGGATATTCAAATGATATGCAGATCCTATCAGGTGCTGGGACACTCACCCTATAACTTGTGCTGGGCATGCAGTACTAACCTTCCCATTCCAGGTCCAGGCCTTGCCAGGCACAGGAGACAGTAGTGGTGCTGTAATCTGTTATGGTTTTGTAAGACTCCAAAGCCTAATTCCTTCCCATCCAGGTAATCATTTTGTTACAGGGCAGGGAGAGGGTCACCCCAGAGCCTGCAAACCTGCCTGCTCTAAATAGGTTCTGCCATTGTTGCATCAACACAAAACATATTAGACTTTAATGAAAAGGAACTTTAATACAATTAGGAAACAACACAGGAAAGGCAAAGAATATAGTTTCTAAATCAAGTATCCAAAGCTACCTGCCCCCTCCTGGGTAAAAGTCCACCCAAGCAGGATTGGCCCAGAGCAAGGCCCGAGAGCCTGCCACAAGTCTAAAGCACCTTTCATGGGGACCCATAGAAAAGGATCAGAAACAACCAGACAAGTCTGGAAGGAAAAGAGTAAAATCAAAAGCAAGACAAAACCCGCCATTGTCACCCTCCCACGGGTCTCTCGCCTACATCTGCGTCACCCAGTCCACAAAAGGCTAGGGTAGTTTCTTTCCGCATCTCTTGGCTCCATGTGTCTCCTCCAGGTCTCCTTCTGGCTCTGCATCCTGCTTCCTTCCTTCCTCAGTCTCCTCTGCAGCTGCTTCTCTTGCTGCTCAGCTCCACCCTCCCTTAGATGGGGCAGGAAACCTGGAACCTCCCCCTTTCCTGGGGACCACCCTGTTATAATATCATTTAGCAGATGAGATAAGTGCAATACAGGTTCATTAAGATTAAAAAAAAATCACTTTGGATGGTTTTTGCTAAGATAATGATACTGAAATGGCAGGTTTTCAGGCTGAGTCTCCAGCCAGGAAGGATTCCAGGCTGCAGTGGCAGCGCTGAGCCCCAGCCACTAGACCACCACGGGCTGCTATCTTGTGACACCAGGATCTTTGCAGACACTCAGGCAAGCAAGCAAGAAGGGGCAGGTTTGTTTAGAGAAAGAAAAAGTTTATTGAGGAGAGAAGGAACAGAAATAAAGTGGGACTCCCAGGTCATGCAACAAGGCCAGGGAGGGGCAGGGGAGCCCTAGTGGAGCCATGCCTCAGGGATATGCACCATCTTTCCCTCATTATTCTAAAGCTCCACAGTCTCTCTGTGATTGGATAGTTCCCACTCACTGCCTGAAGGATTCTGTGCCCGGAACTAAGTCTCTGTGTCCCAGCCCTTACTGCTTTTCTTCATTGTCCTCCATCTGGAATGTCCTGTTGACTTTAGTCCTGGGGGTGTTTGATTAGTCCCCTTTGGAATTTGTTGCCCTTATCCCTGGAGACTTAACTCTCCTGAAGTCCCCACCTACAATGTCCCTAAAAGCTACCTAACTTGCCCTAGGACTCAATCTTTTAGACATCATGCTTGTATAGGCTTTGAATGTTGGCATCCATTATGCTTTCAATCAGACAATTTGACCTGCATATTTTTATCTGTCTGAAGGCATGCATATGAGTTGTTGCTTTAAAAAATTTATTTTTAAAAAAGCTTCCTTATTCTGGTGACCTGGAAACTTTCCTCCATAGCTTGCTAATTAGCAGGCTGAAGGCATTGCTTAGTCTTGACCTTGTGATTTTCAGCCTCAGACAGGGATCACTCTGAAATGTGATGGCCAGCCTCCCTGAGATGTTAGGCTGGAGTCCTCTGTTTAGAGTGGAGGCTGACACCCAGCCCAACCTACTCTGCTGTTACAATTTAATGACAAATTTCCCTATTAAGTCTGTGTTCAAATTTCATGTGTAGAAAGAAAAGCAAATTCACCACCGGACCTGTGCGTTTCCCATTACCCTTAATAAAACATATTCCACAGTGAGGAGTGACATTTTGAAAGAACAGACCTTTCAGCAGACTGTCTCTGTGCCATTGTGTACAACTGAAGTCTGCCAGGTCACAAAGGGAGATCCTGGGGAAGTGGATTAACATGTCAACCAACCTAGGTGACTTAAAATGATGAATTCTAAGGCATACTTTGTAAAATTCATTTCATTTTGAGAGCAATTGTGCACAGAAATGAATTCATAGTCATAAGACTTCCCACTCTTTATCTTTAGAAAATGACAGGCTTTGTTCTTCTTGAAAAGTTTGTTTTTAACATATGGCAAATTAATTCTGTAGAATAAATATTTGTAACCAAAGCAAGATATAGAAAAACAAGGATAGAAGATGAAATGTATTTTCAAAGAACATAAGGAGGTCCAAGTTCCTTGTGGTACCTAACTTAGAAATGCAAATGTATATAGGGGTGTGTGTGTGTGTGTGTGTGAGTTTGGATTTTTAAGAAACATTAAAATTCATATATGTAAGCCTTACTTATTTTTAACAAGATAGACATAAAAGCATCATTAATGCCTAAACAAATCACTGCAGCTAAAAGCATTGGGGTTTAATTACTTCCCTGTTCCCAAAACACAGCAGTCTTCCATGTCAGGTGGCAGCCAGTCAGGCAGAGCTTAGGGGATTTGGTTTGGCCTCCTGAGGACAGGGATCTGAAGTAACCTGTCATCCTTCTAGAAGCTTTCATTGTAAATCACGCCAATCAATGTAGTTTCTTTGTAGAGCATGACAAAACATTATCTTAAAACTACAACTATTCAGACCACTATTACAGACAGTACGTTTCAAACTCCTAGGCCTTAGATCTTACCTAATGGACTATCAGGAAGAAATATGGCGCTTCAGGGGTCATGCATGCATTTATCAGCTGGCAACTGCCTAATAGCATCTCAGTATTGTCTTCAGTGGGGAAGTGTTCATAAAAAAGATCAAGCTCCATGAACCATGCACTTTCTTTTTTAAACTATGAATAAGGATGGCTCCGATTAGTCGGGGAGTATAAAGAATGCATTTGATTACGTGATGGGCATGCAAGTGTGTTGGTGCATTGACTCAACTTCATCATTTTCTATCCTATAGTGCCTGCTTTAATTTTTTTTCCTTTTTAAATATTTATTGAGGTAACATTGGCTTCCAACATTGTATATGTTCTAAGGGTATTTGTTCATACCTCCACAAATGTATATTGTCAAGACAATGTTTCTATAGGTTTCAAGATAATCCATTGACTGGAAAACTTTGCATTACTTTGGCTTCAATAAAGAAACATTTAAGACAGTGCTTAGAATTGGTGCTTGCCATTTATCCTGCCTACAGGAAAGAAAAATAGCCTGAGGAAGGTAAGTCTTAAATGACAGCTCTTAAAGGTGATTGCAGAGACCCAGGAATAATGTTAAGAGCAAGCTGCATTTCTAAAACAAAGCTACTTTTTCTGGTATATTATCAAGGTGAATTCACTTTTAAATTTTCTTTAAACCTGTCTAGTATCTAAATAAGGTTTACCTGCTCCAGTGCTACACACACACACACACACACACACACACACACACACACACACACACACACACACACAGAGTATGCTGTCAAAGAAATATGCTGTGGGTGGAGGTTATCCCTCTCTGTGCCAGCTACTCTGGCTCAAATCCCACACAAGTCATCTTCCTTCAATGCTGGGAATGGGGATGATTAAATGTGGACTATAATTAAACATAAAGAGCTGAAATGCTTAAGTATTTTTTCTAAATAATAGCAGATTTGAACATGAAGTTTAACTGAAACATGGTTTTCCAAAAGTCTTAAAGTACCAATTACTTTACAGTGAGACCTCATCTTGCAACGGAGGACTAAGGAGCAAGGCTGGAGCCAAATGTTGTTACAGGTGGTGCCCTGGGGAGATGGGCGCTGCAAGTAGGGATGAATTGCCCCAGGAGGAATATGCCCAGGCAGGGAAGAATCTGTGGGGGTGGGGACTCTGATAGGGAATATAAGGGACTGCAAAAGTGGATCCTGGGGTTTTCCATTCCAACCCCAACCACGCAGATATTCTAAACTGCTGTTGGCCTTGGAAGGATGGGAGAGGCCTAGACTGCTGAAGATTGCTAAAAGCCTCGGAAGGACACGGAGAAGCTCCCAGCAACAGACCTTCGAAGAGAAAAGTTGAGAAGCTTTTCAGGAGCTGAGTGCTGTAACTGTCCCCAGCTTTGCCGCTGTTATAGCCCAGAGTAGAAGGTGAGAGCCCAGAGCTGGGCGTCCTGTTCTGCCGCTGCGGTTTCCAGTGTTGCTGGTTTGACACTGTGTTGTTGCCTCAAGCACATCTCAGGGGCTCCAGTGTCTCTGTCCTTGCTACTTGGATCCTTGCCTCTTGCCTCTGGCAGCATGCTCTGGGCCCTCAGTGGCTGGAAGATGCCGTCTTGGACACCATTTTGTTTAGGACTTCTGAACACTGAATGCTATTAGGGGTGAGGTCATCTGCCAGTTACGGTCTTAGTGACTTTTCTCCTTGTTTATTAAATAAATCCCTGTATTGTTCTCTGAACCTGAGTGATCTTGTGGATGAAGAACTGAGTGGCTGGTGAATTAATTTGGGTGCTGTTCCTTGGCCAGTTTAAGAGCCTGCTTGGTAACCATCTCATGCACAAGCACCTCTCCCCTGCATTACTTGTGCTGAATGCTCTGCCCCAGGCCTCATTGATGTACAGGCATGTTCCAGGCAAGACCCGTCATCTCTTCTCTGTCTTTTTAGTGTGTGCAGTCAGGGGGTGGTTGAATTGTCACCTTTACCTTTGCCTATGAAGTCTTTTATATTATATCCATGCACTTTTATAATCTGAAAAGTTTATTTTAAAAATCAATGAAAAGTGGACATCCCTGGTGGCACAGCAGGTTGAGCACAGCGCTGTGAAGCTGTCTGCAGACTCTGCAGCACGGGTTCAATTCCTGGCCAGCCAGGGAGATTCCCACATGGTGCAGCAGACCTCACCTGTTGCGCCCGCTGCTCCCCTCAGCAGTACTTTTGGTCAGTCTGCCTGTTCTGCTCCCTACTTTGGGGAATCCTCTCACCCTCCCACACCTGTGGCCTGTACCCCAGCTATTGTATAAATAAAAAATAAATCTTAAAACTAAATAAATAAATAAAAATCAATAAAATAAAAAAAAAATCAATGAAAAGAATAAGCAAAATTAAGGAATACATTAAATTTTTTAAAAAGTTTCCTTTGGGAATTTTTATGTGCTTAGAAAATAACTTCCAGTCTTACAATGTATCTCTTCAAGAACATCTTAGTAAGTATTCATAGCTATATGTATCACAGGATAATCATTTATTTAAATATCATGAGTTTTTTTTTTTAAAGATTTATTTATTTACTTATTTATACAAGCACTGGGTACAGTCAGAAGCGTGGGAGGGTGAGAGAATTCACCAGAGCCAGAGCGGGGAGCAGAGCAGGCAGAAGGACCGAAGTACACTGCTGAGGGGAGCAGCGGATGGCAGGAGAGGTCTGCGCGCCATGCGGGACCCTCCTCCAGCTGGCGCTGCAGAGGCTGCGGGCAGCTTTGCAACCCAACGCTCAACCGCTGTGCCACCAGGGAGGCCCAAGTATCATGAGTTTTTAACCCATCTTTTTCCAAGCATCATTGACTTAGTTACCATCAGGAAGTTACAGGGCTACCTGAGTATCTTGGTAATAGAAACACATCTAACCTATGGGGCACAAGAAAGAAATTGTCAATTTGAATAGTTTGTTTTCTAAGTTCCTGTTTTTATACCAAAGCAAGATGAGAAAATCTTCTCTGACTGAGTGTAAAGGGGGGAAAAAAAAAAAAACCCAGTTCTATGCCTCAGGGTAAAAAGTATTGCTTTAATTTTTTAATATTTTGCTGAAAATGAATAGAAAAATATTTTTTTTCAAGTTATTGGATTTTTGAGGCATTATAGACTCTACCCTTCAAGGAAAATCTAGAAAGCACTATCTAGTGCCAGCATGTCACCAAGTTAGAGAGAAGGAATAGGAGAAGACTAAAATATTTAAACTTGTTATTTGATGCGTGTGGTCTTACTTATTAGAACTAGTTAAACTAAGTAGTGAGAGTGTGTTTCATTTTTAGCTGGTTTGCCTCGTAAACAAGAGATTTTCAATTAAATAATAAAAATGCTAAAATTGCATCCATTTTTTAAAAGTAAAATAAATGAAAAGTAAAGTTCTATATTTTTAAAAAAATCTTATGATTTGAAAGATAGTTTGGCTATTTTTCTTCAAGTGCCAGATTTAAGCATACATACCCAAGTGGCAAGTTCTCAAAGGAACGAGCAACATTTTATCTTTATCCCCATTGCAAAGGTCTCTCTTCAATCCTGGACCATCTTGCCAGAGCTGGGGAATGTTAACCTGATTTATTGTTATGCTGGCAGCAAGTTGACCCTTTAATTCATGGTAAGGCAATATTCCATGTTCATTCCATTAAATAAAGGGATTGGATTTTCTTTTTTGGGGGCGAGGAAGCTATCTTTGCTTATGAGTGCAATGAGATGCTAAAGGATAGTATGGGGATATGACAAGTATGTGATAAACCATATAAGGGCTGCTACATGACAGCAGCAGATTTGAAGCAACCAAAAGAGTCAGTGGTTGTGATGCACTCCAGGAACGATAGGCAGGAATAGGACTTGCTTACATTTTACTTGCCTCAGGTAGATCAGACCAACCCAATGTATTCTGGGACCAGTCCTGTTAACCTTGTGCAAACTCAGTTAATCACTAAGAGTTTCACTCAACATTTTAACCAGTTCTGTTTGTATTTTCTACCAAAAGGTCTGTTTTCTCTATTCTGTACTATTCTCCTCAAGAGTTAAACTTGACATTTTAAGATGTCTAAGATTGTTATGTCCTAATTAACACTGATAGAAATAGCTTTTTATTGACCCATCCTTAGGCCTGATGCCTGGGTTAGTGCTCATAATACAGGCCAGTGTTTCAATTGCTGCAGCAGAAACACAGTAAACAGTTAAACCAGGTATGTTCTGAACTGAAATGTCCGAAAATATTGGATTTCTCAATTCCCAATGTATCACATCAAGAGCATCCTCTATAGAAGAATGAACTGACAGCTTCCTCTCATCCAACACAGTCCACACCAAATATCACATTGTTCAGTAGAGTAAAAGAAAACTTTATTGACATTTTTCATGGGGAGTGTGAAATTAAGGTAATAATTTAACTTGACTTTTCAGTTAATCTAATCAGAGGTAATATTTCAAAAGAACTTATCCTCCTAAAAATATTTTAAAATCAGCGATGCTAAGAGTTTGAGTTTCTTAAAGCACATGCAAACCTGAAACATTCCTTATTAACTCTGGGATCCTCGGCAATTGACTGGGCCTCTCTAACCATCGATTTCTTGATGTGTAACATGATGGCAATTGTAGTGCCTGTAAGGTCTTCATCAGGACCAAGGAAATCCAAGTTTTTTTCCAAAGTTTTCAGAGAACTGCTTGGCTCATAACAAGTGCTCAATGAATGTTATTAATATTTATCATTTCACAAATCCAACACCATATTATCACTCTTCTTACAAAGTATAGCTTTACCCATAGAAACAAAAAGAATAAAGAATGAACATTGGATTTGTGATGCTTGACTTTGAAGTCCAGCTCTGCCATATTTTAGCAATCAGAAGTGCCCATAGGCATGTCTTCCATTATGTATATTGTAGAATTAGGATATTCTAATTTAATTCATGTGTTTGCTAGAATTGAATGGAATATTTGCAAAGTTTCTAAAGCAGTAATTAGCACAATCTAAGTCGCACCAGTTAGTTAACTTAATGATTGTATTAGCTACTTTTGTAGTGCAACAATTATATTGATATATCACCCAGAAAACATTCAGAAAGGTAGATCTGAAGGCCACAGATTATGATAAAGTTACATAGATGCTTTATATCAGGTTTAGATCTCTAAAGAGGTAAATTCTACCAGAGAGTAAAGGTTTCACTTACAATTCAAGTTAACTGCATATGACCACAATATGAATTTATTCATATTACAGCAACATAAGCATGCAATTCAATTGGCAGCAAAAGGGGTTAGGTTATGAACCCTCTAGGTAAAACTGGGGAGACCAATAATGCAGAATGGGGAGGGCCCTGTCTGGAGAGTTCCTGGCAGCAGTACATCTATGGGAAGGGGAGTGCTAATTCTCGTACCCAGCAACTCTCTCCAGAACTTAAGAGATGGCTTCAGGACCACAGGCGTAGGATCCAAAAGTTTCTCAAATTGGTTTAATTCTATGCCTATATTTATAATGCTTTCCAGAATTATCTTATCAGAACCATCTATTAATTTTAACTTAGGGGTGGCCTCTCAGTACAGTGAATATTTTATCTGTCCTTGCCTTTTTAAAAAAGATTTATTTTTATTTATTTATGCATACAAGAACTGGGGTGTAGGCCAGAGGTGCGGGGGGTGAGAGGATTCACCAGAGACAGTAGAGAGCCGAACAGGCAGATCTACTGAAATATACTGCTGAGGAGAACAGTAAGTGAGACAGGAAAGGTCTGCTGTGCCATGTGGGTCAGCTCCCTGGCCAGGACTGAACTCATGCCACAGTGGCTGATGACAGCTTGATAGTGCTGAGACTTAAAAATCCCTTTGCCACCAGGGAAGCCCCTGTCCTTGCCTTTTGCATGCATGTTCATCATTGTATTTATAAGCAATGGGCTGCTTTTAAATTGGTAACTTGGGTTGCTCTTTGTCAGTTGCCTCTGCCTCAATAAGTCAGGGTGATTATAATATCAATGTTAGTGAATTGCCAAGGGGCACCCTCAGACCCAAATTGTTAAGGAGTGCATGTTCTGAAAGAGATTTAGTCAAAGGAAACATAACACAAAAGATTTTTAAAATAGAATTGGTGTGCATAGAGAGAGAAGAAAGGATATTACTAATAACAGTTTCCCAATAAAATTCCCCAAATTACCTATCCCTCATGGGAAAATGCCTGCCCAAACAGAATCTGCCTGAAGCAAGGCCACTGAGGCCTGAAAGGCTGCCACAAATTCAAGGCACCTTCTGGCAGAGAAACACAAGAAAGAGACAAAAGGGACAGGCAGGTCTGGGACAGAAGGAGAGATGCAAAAATACAAATCAAGGTAATGGCTCTCGTGGCTCTGCCAGGGATAGTCTCCCCATATGACTCTCACTCAAGTGTCTCTTCAAGTGTCTACATGTCCCTCATCTAAAACCCCTTCCCACTAATACCAGGGTGCAAGTCAGGGCCACAGAAGCAAGGGAGAGATGTTTCCTTCTGCTTTCATGTTATATAGATCTACCTTGCCACTCAGTTCTACTGCTATATCCTATTACCTCCCCACTAGGGAAATTAAATTCATAGCAAACTGGGACTTATAGTCCAAGACAGATGCACGTCCATGGGGGAAAGGGAGAATGGTGCCCATTCATTATGCTGTGGTCCCACTCCCGCATTTGTGGAGCTGCGTTCTGTATCAAGTACATATAATACCTTAGTCAGGACCATTATAATGTCAATACATAAGACAGATACACATTACACTGCTGAAAGCAATTACTAAAGCTTAATGTTAGTACAGGTAAAAGATATTCCTCCCACTAGTTCAGGTCATTTTATGTTTCTAAAAGTTTTTGGATAGTTAAGAAAGCTCAGTTTTGTATCTCTGGTATAAGTCCTTAGTGCAGAGATGCCATGTCTGACAACTTTCCTTTGTCTTCTAAGGTGTCTCCCTCTGTTAGTGATACATACCAGGAAATCAAGTAATTGTCCATCAATAACTGGTTAATGTGTTTTATTAACCAGAACTATTGAAATGAGAGACTACCCAATATGTTCGATAAACTGGGTAAAAGTTAGTAAAACCTCGTAATACTTAAAACTCAGTGTAGTTTTCTTATGAAAGAACTTTAAAATTAATGTATCATTGATTTCCTAGATATAAACAGACATGCTTGTGAGGTGATTTATTACTCTCTAGATTACATAGCTGGAGGACATAGAAACTTGGTCCAAAGAATACAGAGAGAAATAGACATTTGGAAATTTTTCAGTCTCTTGATAACGGATATTTATCTTCCTTTTCTGTGTAGGTTTATCCATGCTAGAATTTGATACATGCAACAGTAGGCAATAGTTTAATTGAACACTTTCCATTTCATAAGTATGTCATCTTGATTCAGAATGAGGAACCCATTTAATGAAAAAAATCATTCAGGTTTAAGCACTGTACCTCAGCAAGTAATTTGGGTGAAGCCTGATTACTGAAGGTGTTTGCTTCAACTTGATTATTCTTTATTACATTGCATTACCAATTTATACTGATTAAAATGCTAATGTTCTTTGTTAATAAAGGATTGTAATTAAATTTTCAAATTTTCCCAAATTAGCAAGACTAAAACATTTACAAGAAATTCTACTTGCCTTTGTACTAAATAATAAAATATAAGATTTCAAAATAAGATGACCAAAAGCAATTTGAGACCATAAGCTCTACTGGCAGTTTTCTGTTTCTTGAGATATTTGTAAAGCTTGCTTGCCTAAGAATTTTTAAGATGTTGCCTCTATAAATATTGAATTATAGGGATGGAAACAGAATCTTTAACTATATGTAGCCACTCCAAGCCTAATTCTCCATCTTCATTCTGCTTAAGGTCCATTATATTAGCCGTTATTTGTGCTAATAGTATCAAAAAGACATCACATGTTTGTAAACATATTTGTCAAATTGATGCATTTAAAAGTACCAGATATTGGTACTAATGACCTCGATATTGTCTAGTCATTTTAATGGGAATTAAATTTTAGCCACAGCACTAAATTTGTATCAGTTTTATACTGTCGTATTAAATTCCCATAATGTGATATCACCACATATGCTACCAAGAGACACTTCAGAACTTATAACTTCTTTATGACTGAACTGAATATTCATATATTCAGTGACGAAGATTTTAAAGGTTTTACCTGAACCAAGAAATGAGACTTACAAATGTAAAATGGATGTACCCATTGCTTGCACTTATGAAAACTACTTAGAAAAAATACTGCAGTGTGTTTTCCTGGAACTGAAATTGCTGGCTCAAAAGGTATACATTTAAACTTTAATGAACTACCAATTGCACCCTACAGTGATTTTACTAAATATTACTCTCATTTGCAGTGAGTAAAAAAACAAACAAAACAAAACAAAAAAACCTCATGTTGGTTTACATCCTAAGCAACACTTTTCATTTTTTGTCAGTTTATAGTGTGACAAGATTGTTTTAATTTATATTTTCAAGAGAGCTACTGCCCTTGAGGGGCTTATTTCTAATTTTAAATTCAATATAATATACACATATAATTGAAGAGTCAAACAATATTTTTAGTTCTGCCCCAAGATATAGAGAGCAGGAAGGAACAGAAATCCTAGCATTTCAAGGAAAAAGAGCCAGGCTAACTTTAATTTCACAAATTTTTTCATATCCGTTGAATGTCTAGCAAACAATTGGTCCAAAGTGTTAACCGGGACAGAACTCATCCTCCTAATCTGGACATCAAGCTTTCAACAAAAATAATTAAAACACACTCAGAAGACACAAAACAATCCATTAGAATCACCTATCATTAAAATCACAAATGTTGGAACTAGCTGACAGAATTTAAAATAGCTGTGATTCACATATTAAAGATGCTAATGGAAAAGGTAGACAACATGCAAGATAAGATGGATAATTATAACATGAACCTGAAAATTATATAGATGAAGCAAATCAAAATGCCAAAATTAAAAATGAAGCCTTTCTTTAAAAGACTGATAAGTGGATTTGGCGAAGAAAAAGTGAACCTGAAGCTTGAATACAGGGCAATAGAACTGAAACATGGGAAGGGAGGAGGAGGGAGGGAGGTTAGGGGGTAGGAGGATGTGAGGAGAGAGAGAGAGAGAGGGAGAGAGAGAGAGAGAGAGAGAGAGAGAGAGAGAGAGAGAGAGACTGAGAGATTGATTTGTGGAAACTTCAGAAATCAAGCAAGGCAGGAACCAACAGGAATCTTTAAGGTTCTTAAGAAAACAAAAACAAAAATACCTGCTAAAACAGAATTCCATATACAGTGAATATAATTTTGAAAATTCAAGAAAAAATTTTTAAAATTCTCATAGAAAATCCTAGAGCATACATTGTTAGCAGACTGACTCCTCAAGAGGTTAAATGTTTAGGCAGAGAGAATTTATCAGAGAATGTATAGAAAGAGTTGATAAATCCTGAAAATGGACTAAATGAAATTTCTTAATTATTATTTTAATTGTGTTAAGTGATAACTGGGTACCCAAAGTAAAAATAGTAGTAGTGGTATTATCTGTAACATATATAACATTAAAATGTATGATTGGCTTATTTATTTTTTTTGCCTTCTTTCTTTATTTTAACATTTATATTTTTTTACATTTTTTTAGACAATATTTGCTCTCCCCTTACCCCCCCGATTGGCTTATTTCACTTAGGGTAATGTCGTCAAGTTTCATCCACTTTCTTGCATGTATCAGAATTTTCTTTTTTTAAGCTGAAAAATATTCCATTGTCAGTATATTCCACATTTTGTTTATCCAGACATATATCAATGAACATTTGCATTGCTTCCTCCTTTTGACTATTGTGAATAATGCTGCTGTAATAAATATGGATGTACAAACATCTGTTCAAGACACTGCTTTCAGTTGCTTTGTAAGTGGGATTTCAGGATTAATCTAGAGTTCTATTTGTAATCATTTGAGGAACAGTCATACCAGTTTCCCATACAGGCTAGTCCATGTTACATTCCTACCAGCAGTTCACAGGGGTTCCAATTTCTCCACATCTTTGCCAACATGTGGTATTTTCTGTGTTTTTAATAATAGACATCTTACTCATTGTGGTTTTAATTCAAAACTCACTAATGATTAGTGATGTGGAGCAACTTTCAGGAACTTAGTCATTTGTGTATCTTTGGAGAAATGTCTATTCAAATCCTTTGTCCATTTTTATTTATTTTTTAAGATTTATTTATGCATACAAGAAGTAGGGTACAGGTCAGAGGTCTGCTGATGAGAGGATTCACTAGAGACAGAGTGGGGAGCAGAACAGGCAGACTGACTGAAGTACACTGCTGAGGGGAGCAGTGGGCAAGACAGGAGAGCTCTGCTGCACCATGTGGGTAGCTCCCTGCCTGGGGATTGAACTCATGCTGCAGTGGCTGCTGATGGCTTCATAGGTTGTGTCTTAACCCCTTGTGCTACCAGGGAGGCCCCTTTGTCCATTTTTAAATTGACTTGTTTGTTTTGGTTAAGTTGTCAGAGTACTATATTTTGGATATTAGTCTCTTATTAGATATGTGATTTGTAACTTCTTCCCATTTTCTGGGTTGCCTTGTCATTCTGTTGATAGTAATTTAATGTATTTTTTTTTAAATTTTGATGTTGTCTATTTGTTGTTTTCCTTCTTGTTGCTTGTGTTTTTTATGTCATATGCAGGAAATCACTGCCAAATCTCATAAAGCTTTTCTCATATGTTTACTCCTAAAGTCTTACAGTTTGGGTCTTTAGATATTTTTGTGTATGGTGTAAGGTAAGGGCTCAACCTCATTTATTTATTTATTTTTTAAAGATTTATTTATTTATGCATACAAGAACTGGGGTGTAGGCCAGAGGTGTGTGTGTGGAGAGGCAGTGAGAGGATTCACCAGACACAGAGTGGGGAACAGAACAGGCAGACTGACTGAAATACACTGCTGAGGGGAGCAGCAGGCAAGTCAGGAGAGGTCTGCTGTGCCATATGGGTCACCTCCCTGGCTGGGGATCAAACTCTTGCTGCAGTGGCTGCAGGTAGCTTCATAGTGCTGAGTCTTAACCCCTTGTGCCACCAGGGAGGCCCCTTAACCTCATTTATGTCCAGTTTTCCCAGCATCAGTTGTTGAAACATTCACTGATTTTTAAAAAAATTCTTGTACAGATATCTTCCAATATTGTTTACTGCATATTCTCTTGCCTATTTTTCTTTTAGAACTTTTTAACAATATGCAGTATCGCTTACTTTTTTGATTTTTCACTCCATCTACTGTTTGTGCCTTCATATGACATTAAAATTGATTTATACCTGTTACTCTAGTTAATAATTATTTGTACTGTGTAAAATCCAATAAACCCATTTATTAGGTTCTTAATATTACTATCTGGATTTTTTTTTAGCTTTTATGCTAAAAAAGAAATGATCCCTATGTACCAACTGATGGATGCCATTTAAATTCCATCAATCTGAGTATTGGCAGGAGATTAAAGGAAGGGAGAAGAGTAAGGTCAGGAAAGTGGTATTTCTTATATTTGTTCAAGTCTTCATTCTTTACTAAATTTTCAGAGTTTTCTTTGCAGAAAATGTTTACAATTTCTGTTACCTGAGGTATTGCATCAAAGTTGTTATAAAGACTGTCTTCTTCTGATAACTTGTAGTAGTTTACAAGAGTCCTAATGATTCTTGATGTGTATTTAAATTTTGAACCCACCTTCATTATGAAGTTATCATTATGTCTGCAATAGTTACATATTTTGCAAGTTTTCTTTTAAAAAAATATTTATTTATGCATACAAGAACTGAGGTACAGGCCAGAGGTGTGTGTGTGTGGGGGGTGAGAGGATTGACCAGAGACAGAGTAGGGAACAGAACAGGGAGATTGACTGAAACACACTGCTAAGGGGAGCAGCGGGTGAGCCAGGAGAGGTCTGCTGCGCCATGTGGGTAGCTCCCTGGCCAGCTGGGGATCGAACTCGTGCTGCAGAGGCTGCTGATAGATTCACAGTACTGTGCTTAACTCCTTATGCCACCAGAGAGGCCCTGCAAGTTTTCTTTTAGACTTTCTCTGATAAATGAAACACAGAAACACCCAAAATGACCAAAAATCTTCATGCAGGAGATGAATGACCTCCAAGCTGAGTCCCTAAGTTCAGGTGGGATTTTGACAGATGTAAGAAAATGTGACAGGAAGATGACTGGATCAAGAAGATGTGGTATATATATATATATATATATATATATATATATATATACACAATGGAATATTATTCAGCAATCAAAAAAGATAAACTCATGCCATTCGCAGGAACGTGGACGGAGCTAGAAGGAATTATGCTCAGTGAAATAAGCCAGAAGGAAAAAGAAATATATTGGATGGTTTCATTTATACCAGGAATATAGGGGAACCAAATAAGACATCAGTGTAAAAAAAATAACAGTACAAAACACAACAAAGCAAAAACAGACAATTATAAATCAGCGACATCCTGCAGGGGAGAAGGGAGAGGGATCAGAGGGAGGGACGGAGGAGCACAGGGGACTGTGGTGATGGTGCATGGGTGCTTTGGGGAAGGAAATTCTATGGGGACTCAATCTGAGAGTGTGGGGGAAGCAAATATTGTCTAAAAATGTAAAAAACGATAAATGTTAAAATAAAAATTTTTAAACAATGTGACAGGAATGTGGAAACAATGTTCTGTATTAAGAAAGGAATATGTGATAATGGTTAGAAGAAATGAAAGCACATGATTGACTTGAAGACTTATACATCATTCAGTATTATAGGGCAATGGGCTATGGTAGGGAGATTTTTGAGACATGAAAAGCATAAAAAGGGATGAGTACATTTAGGACCTTACAAATAAAAGGAGATCAGGATTTACGCTAGGCAGAATGGTAGAATTTTAGCAGCAGAGCAACTATGATTACCAATATTGTAGTGGATTCTAGTGGTTAAGATGTTTGGTTAAGTATGTTGTAATAATATGGGAGATAATCCGGAAGACATATTAATGAGTGAAAATCTGTATGAACTGATGATTAACTGACAGGGAGAAGAAAGGAAGGGGAGAAGTTAAGGATTTTTGGCTGAAGCAGTGAGTGGAGACAAATTGATGAGAGAAGAGTATGTGCAATTACGGTGAGCTTGCATTTGAGAATTCCATATATCATCTACATATTGATTTAATAAATATATCTACATATTAGATCTACTCATTCATCTAATTATTCAACAAATATTGATTAAATGTCCTTTCCATGTCAGACACTTTCTTTCTTACAGAAACATACATTAGGATATGCCCCTGCCTTTTTATACAATTAATATAGAATGTTGAATATGAGAACAAGTATAATTTATTTTATAAATATTTTCATATCCAAAATGAAAGGAAATTGATGATTATAGACTGAGTTATGCCTCCAAAAATTCACATGCTGAAATCTTAACCTCTAGTGCCTCAGAATAGAAGTATATTTGGAGGTGAAATCTTTAAAAAGGTGGCTAAGTTAAAATGATGCCTCCGGGGTGGGCCCCAGTATGACTGGTGTTTTCATAAGAAGAGGGAGGAGAGACACCGGGAAATCCTATGCACAAAGGCATGACAGTGTGAAAAGGCAGCATGACAGTGTGAAAAGGCAGAAAGACAGTGGCCATCTGGAAACCAAGTGGAGAGGCCTCAGAGGACTATAACTCTGCTGGCATCTTGATCTTGGAGTTCTGCCCTCCAGAACTGGGAGAAAACAAACATTGTCTATACCGGTCTATGTGGTATTTTGCTATTGCAGCCCTAGCCAATGAATACCATGACTAATAATTAAAAAGTTGCATTTACATAACTGGCAAATATAATTGTATATATTTAAAATGTGTGATGTGAGGATTTTATACACACACACACACACACACACACACACATATTTTTGATGATTACCAAGATCATCATTAACAACTATCACCTCATATAGTTAACTTTTGTGTGTGATGAAATGCTTAAGATCTACTCTTGGTAACTTTTAAGTGTAAAGTACCATTAATTAACCATAGCAATTTATTTCTCTTAAACTGTTTTCAAAAAGTAAGTATTTAAATTCATTGTTAAGTTACACTTGCAGTAGAGGGTATAATTTATTAATAAAACTTTATTACTTTTTAAAAAAGATTTATTTATTTATGCATACAAGAACTGGGGTGTAGGCCAGAGGTCTGGGAGGTGAGAGGATTCACCAGAGACAGAGTGGGGAACAGAACAGGCAGACTGACTGAAATACACTGCTGAGGGGAGCAGTGGGCAAGTTAGGAGAGGTCTGCTGTGCCATGTGGGTCACCTCCCTGGGCGGGGATCAAAATTGTGCTCCAGTGGCTGTGGATTGCTTCACAGTGCTGTATCTTAACAACTTGTGCCACAAGGGAGTTCCCTTAATTACTTTTCAAAAAACTTAAAATATGTATTAAATGTTTGAATCACTTCTTTTATGTTCCTTGTCATTTTCTTTGGTGCCAAATGAATTTTGTATTATTCCTTAAAGTATCCAAATAATTCAACTCCAAGGATGAAGTATAGAATTAAAATGTTTCTTATTCAGTGATATGGAGTTATTAGGTCATGTGTTTTAGTATGTTGACCTTTCATTTGTAAGCTATGTTTTTAAGCATTCTTAATATGTTATACAGAGGCAATGTTTTCAGAAGAGTAAATAACAAAGTTAATAGCTTATTGTATTTTTTGAGTAAATGCCAGTTCTTCAACCTTTAACAAGTTATAGAGAGAAAATAAATTCATACTTCAGTGTTTCTGGAACATACAGTTTATGATATCAATATGAAAATAATAGCTGTGAAGAGAAATTAAACCTTTTGTAGGCATAATTTGCTCATATTCTTTGAACTGAAAAAACTGAATCAATAATGGCTAAATGTTCAAAAAAGGTAACTTCCGTAGGCCACTTAAATTCAAGGTATTTATTCCCAATTACCACCTCCCTTCAGAGTTTATACAAGTCATCTAACAGTGTACATCCATAAATATTTCCAGAGGCCAAAATTTAAGCAACAATTTTTCCCATTGGTGAATTTACATTTTAAGAAGTATTTAGATTGGAATTAAAAGCATCTGATTTCCCCTTAAAGTGCCTGAAAAATATGATGATGGTCCAGTTACAGAGGTGAGACACGTCCCAATGACCCTAAGTCTCTGATACAGGTAATTCATTAGTTTGGAAGTCAACCTAAACTGACTTAAACAATAGAAAGTATTTGCTGGTGCACATGCTGAAAAGTGCAGTTACTGATAGACCACAGGTACATACTAATCAGACCCTCTACTCCATTTCCCTGGGGTTCTTTTGGTATTTATTCTTTATCTTGTTGGCTGTATTCCCTCAAGGACTCAAAATTATCACAGCAAGTCATGAGCTTGCCTAGTGGTGGTCAAATGGGACTCAACTCCCAAGCCTGGAGTGGGAATAATTCCTAGTAGTATTCCAAGGACCAGAGATATTGAAGGGCTTATTTATCCTTAGATGTGCTTGTGTATCCAGATCTTTTTTTATTTACTAAAAATGAACAAAGTTCATTTTGAAAGACCTCACTCATCCATGAATTTATTTGTAAAAATGGCCAAGTAATCTTGATTTTAGAATAATATATACCTACGCATGTATAGTACTTTTGGATAATAGTAACCAAGCAAGTCATCACATAGATAGTACTTTTATTTCTTGACACTGGTACTGCTCTGCTTATCTTGAAAAGAGTGGGAGACCATCTCAATTAACCTAGGTCTCCTAAGAAAGCCCACTGGTTGATTTAAAGTAGAGATCAAGCAATTAAATATCATTAGTTACAAGGCTTCTTTAGGTAAATACTTTTTTATAAGGTTCTAATCCAGCTGATTAGGTAGCAAAGAGGCTTCTTTGTATTACATATAAATCAGTTAATATGACAAAATTGTTTCATTTACTCTTGATTAGAAGTCTCAATTAGGTTATAGGGATATTTAAGAGAAATGATGATAGGCCTAGAAAGAAGTCAGGAATCTGATTCAGAGCCAATGTTGTTTTACTTAACTGTAGTGAATGCCACAAAAACAATTAAATGAAGCATTTCTTATATTCATCTCATAATATTTTTGCACAGGATAATAATATCTGAGGCACAGGATCTCATTCAGCAATCATTTCCCGAATGTCCATTATGTATATGAAACTTTGAAAGGAACAAAATTAAAAAAGGCAGTCTTTATAGCCAAAGTTCTTATGGCTCAAGGGAGAAAATACACACACACACACACACACACACGAAAGCAACCATAAATTCTGAGAAGAAATAGAAATTAAATTCTGGTAGAGAAAAAGAAAAATATGAATGTACTGAGAAATAAGGAAAATCTTCCAAAATAATATTTTAGTACTTGAAAAATTAGCAGAATAGTAAGTAGAGGTGAAACAGAACTCTGTGTACCCCCAGGAAGAACAGCCAGAAAGAAGGAACATAGGTGAATGTACATCATAAAGTGGGAAGTGATGGTATGAATGTATGCTGTCATCAAATTTATAATGGAAAGTCTTGAATCTCATGCTAAGGATTTTAAACTATTTCATGCTAAGGATTTTAAACTATTTCATGGGGAATCATTAAAGAATGAAGACAGGTAATAAAGGATCATATAGAATAGTGATTTTGTAGACCACTATCCCTGGTGGCTGTGTGAAGCCGTGAAAATCAAGAAATTCCATTTTCAAAGACAAGGAGGCAAAGGGGAAGGGGAAAAAATTATCAAATGATTGTAATAGTCTGAGTGAAAATTATTTCTACACTATTATTGGGGCAAAAAAGAAGAATCAGAATTGAGAAACATTTAGAAAGTGAGATTAAAGCATTTTGATGATGTGAGAATAAAATATACAAAGTCAACCTTCACTGTGGCTGAGACTGCAGACTGTTTGTTACCTTTCAATATTTATTCTCCCTCTCATTTAATAAGATTGCTCAGAATTTTAGCTGGACACATTGCCATTCAGCTAATAGATTATAGTTTATTGCTTTCCTAGTTGGGTGTGGCCATGCAATGACATTCAAGCCAGTGTAGCATAAATGCCACTTCTAAAAATTGTCATTAAGAAGTCCTTCATTCTCCTATTCATTCCTTCCAGATGCTGAAATGTGGCTGGCATGTGCTGCAGCACCACTAACATCCCATGTTATGAAGGGGAGGGCCAAGTGCCACACACGATGCTTCCGCCCATCAGGGAAGGTAGGAGCCAAGTCACTTGATAGTGGAGCCTGGTCTATGGCTCATATGTACTTGCTTCTGGACATCTTTCACCTGAAATAGTAATAGAAGGATAAAAGTATCCTTTTATCATCTACATTTAATATTTTTAATGCTATAAACACTGAAGCTTATTCCTGAGTAATTCATTGACTCCAGATTTCATATCTGAAAAATACTACATCAGAGTGGACTCAGTTACATTTCATCAGTGAAGATTCTCAAAATCTCAAAATTTCAATGGCTTAAGTAACAAAATATTTTTCTCACCATGTCACATAACCATGCCTAATTTTAAGAAAATAGGCATCCTCTTATGTGCCCAGAAGAGAAATAGAAATACGGGTGAACTTCATTAATATTTACCTACCAATTTTTTAAATGATGTCATTAACAAGAAAGAGGAAGTAATAAGGAAGGATATAGAGATAATGAATTTCATTATTGATATCTTGCCCATAGAATTTAGGTTTCTTTGTACACAATATAAAACTGGGAGGACTGATGTGGAAGAAGAGTGACACTAGATGTAAGGCTAAGCTTTATCCCTGTACATGTAAACTTTCCATCGATGGGCAGCAATGAGATGACCTGGGCTGGACTATAGAGAAGGTAGGTGACAAATTTGGAGATTTACTACATTTCCCTCTGTTAAGAGAGGGAAACGATCTGGTGGTGGAGAACAAATACTGGTCAGAGAAATAGCAAGGAAGCCAGGGTAGAGCAGCATCACAAAATCCAGAGAAGAATTTTGCAGAAAAGTGATGTCAACTTATAAAAATGATTTAAAGTGTTGGAGAAAGCAAGTTTTAGAGCAGCAGTCACCGAGGAACCAGAATGCAGGGAGTTGTGAAGTGCATGGATAAGAATGAACACATGATCAGAAAGTAGCAGCAAGGTATTTAAAAAAAGGAAAAAAAAATAGATTAACTAGAACACATAGGAGTCCAGTCAACCTTGTCAACATGTTGAGGAAGATGTAAATTTTAGGAATTAACATTTTATTGAACAGTCATTCAAATTTTATAAGCACCCACATGAAACTGATATTAAATATTGAACCAACCAATTACCCTGCATTTATACTATTTTCTGTGGCATTTTTAACTTGGCAGAAAGAAAAGTTACACAAATTTCTATTCTATTTCAATCCCAGTGAGATTGTAGTATGCAAGAAAATATTGCCGCAAACCTACTGGAAAAAAAAAAAGACTTAGTATAATCCAGCAAGTATGTAGACGCAAGTAATGCCAATAAGCAAAATTGATCTTTTAAACATGGAGTGATTGTCAACATAGCTAATAAACTTTTTTGGTCAGCTAGATAATCTCTTGATATAATCGGTTTCCTCCCTAGTTCTCTCCTCCCCTGCATTATCTACCTTCTTCAGGCCCTATCTACCTTCTTCAGGCCCTAAATTTTTATTTAGGTACAGAGTACATTTTATTACTTCAGTTGCTTGCTTCAACTTTGTTTTTTCTGAGTGTATAACTGATGAGTAACACTGAGGTCTGAGTAATAAATGCATAAATGAGAAGCAGATCTGAAATGATAGACAATAAATATACTTAAACTTTTATGCAAGTCCAAATGAAATTTTAATTTTATTCATTATGTGAGAAAATCATGCATAATGTAAGTATGACACATTGAAGAAAAATCAATCAATGGTCAGTCAGTTAAAAACTGCAAAAGGAGAGCAATAAGTATAAACTCTAGGTAATTTAAGGAGAATTGCCCGTATAATCTTATGAGAATATATTTTTCTAATGAAAGAACTAAACACTATCATTACATATATATTGCAGTTCTAGAAATCTTCAAAGAACTAGTATTGGAAGTAATTTTTGTAATTATCCATATTTTAATATATTTAAGGAACTGTTTCAAATGTCCAGGTTCTTTCAGTAGCAAATTCATAAAGTAGATACTATGCCTTAATCTGAAGCAAACCTGAATAAAATAATGTCACCTTGTAGAAATAGAGAGGTCTCAGGGAAAAAGTACAGTGCATATTACAATAAAGTAGAAGGGAATTCCAATTTCTTCCAAGTAAAGGAACCATTGCTAGGGAAACCATTTTCTTGGTGTCCACATAACTTGAAGTTAACAATTTAGATAGTCTAACTCTTAAGCTTATGAAGAAATATGTCATGATTACTTTCACACACACTCAAGGACACCCAGCTTTAAGAGGGTTGTATGCAGAGGCATCTCAAATATTTTTATTTCTAAATATCCATTTTCTAAATGGAAAATTCTATTTCATTGGTCTTCAGAGTATTTTTTAAAAAATAACCAAAGATAATTTTACAGAAACATAAGCTTGAATCAATTAGAGAATTATTTATGCCATGAGCTAAGCTGGAATTCTAAAATAACCTGAATAGTATATATTGATAGGAAACCAGTTCATTGGTTCTCTACATTAACACCTTACCATTACTTAATTGATCTGTTTTTAATTGATTCATATAAATTGTCATAACAATTTGAGATATTATAGAATAAATTTAATTTAAAAATAAATTTGTTGCCTGGTTGATTGGCCAGTAAGTTCTCTATTTGGCATTTAAAAGGCCTTCTACTATTGATGGGCATAACCAGAGCACTGAGTTCAGAGCTGATATTAGCCCTTGATGAGGAGCAGGGAAGTAAAATTGACTGCTTTCTTTATAGGACCAAAGGATATCAGGCTTCTTAAGTAAAGAGACAGAATGTACTTTGATAGGCAATAGTATTTAAAATAGTATGGTGATTTAAAAGAGTGGTTATGAGTGAATGTAAAATAATAAATTAAAGTATCAGGGCAGAAGTTAAAGTTCTCACCTAGAAAACTTTTTAAAAAAGTTAATTTTGGAAGAATTTAGATAGCACATGCCCTTTTCTTGTTCTTTCATTTGTAATTGCCAGGTACATTTTTATAGAAAAACATATTTCAAAGTTGATGAGTTCTTTTACTTTCTTATTCCTTTTTTTCCTCCCTGGAAATAGTGTTGATACCCTGTAGTCATTCTCTGTTTATAAAATCTTAGTTCATTATGGTGGAGCTGATTATTTCATCAAACGGGTAGGCGATTAATTACCGTCACCTAATGAAATCTGAATACTTTTTATTTCTCTGAAAAGCTTTGGCTTTATGGATTCTTTTTGAGAAATATTAAAAAAGGATTGCGTTTTAAAAACTACCTTCTTTCCAAGCAGTGTAGAAATTGCCTATTCTCTAAAGCAGAGGTTTTTAATTAAGCAGATATTATAAATGAGTGAGGCAGGCTGAATGCAAGACAATGGGGCTGTGGACTGCAGCAAATTGGAAACAGTGTCACTTTTCAAAGAAGACACCACTCACTTCTGCTGGTAGTTAATATTGAATGAAAGATTGGGATTGTCAGATCTTCCAATTTTTTAAGCAAGACAAAAATATGGAACTTTTTATAAAGAAAATGTCTTGGTTTACAAAGAAACTCTTCCAAAAAAATCTAAGCTGCTAGTTTATAACTCTACTTTGAATATATTTTTGTTTTAGATTTTGAAATATATTGGAGAAAAATACAAATCTCTATTTTTAATTCAAAAAGTAATTATTGAATATGATTTAGACAAGGTGATTTTCCAAGTGTTGTGAGATAGATTAAAAAATGAGTAAGCTCTGACCACAGGCTATAAAGAATTTAAGAGAAAGACAGGCCAACATTTATCAAAATAAAAACATTAAATTACCAATATTCCTGTTGCCCACTGCACTTACTGCACTCACATTAAAAAAACAAAAAACAAACAAACAAAAAAAACCTTCAACATCAAATTACCGAGAGTGTTTAAAGTCTACTCATGATATGGGAAGATAAAGCTGGAGTAATGTGGTATATGCTGTCATATGAAAGCAGATAGTTACTCCTGTACATGATAAAAATTTCTGAATTCTGTCAATTTTTACTCCAAGAAATTAGCCAAAGTGTTAGACTATTTCCCTTATAAGAAGATTTTAATTTTATTTTTTCAAAGCTTTAAATTCAATATTTAATGTTCCACATGTTCTAGATTTTTCAGAGATCTGAATACCAAGTATACATGGGACTTTTCTGCTGAATTGATGTGACAGAAAAACAGTAGCAGAAGAAATTGTAAACAGTTGACTTAACTAAGGGTAATTTTAATCGAGAAGTTCATTTCTAAATTTGTCTCTTTGTGGGTAAGTGGGGAAAATGCATTAAAGGGAATCAGAAATTTTCAGGGAAATAAAAAGCATTGATGTTTGCCTTATATAGTTTTAATTAGACATTTCTCTCTAGTGTACTCAGAGAAGTGCTACTCCTCTTCCCCAAATCCCAACATTCTCTGGTAGATTTTTTTTTTTTTTCTTTCTGCAACAAGGAAAATCCATCAACTTTCTGTAACAAGTGTGGACAGGGGTCATCAGAACACCAAGTGCCTTGTAAACTGGTTTCATACTTTCATAGGAAGTATACCTAACTCTTTTGATCACTCTTGTTCTCTCTCTTTTGCTCCATGTCAGGGAGAATTAATCTCCTGGATTTCTGAACTAAGAAGTCAGTTAACTGTGCACAGCACTGTTTTGCCTTATCTTCAATCAAAAACTTTCTAGAGCTCAATCTATAACAAATATATTCCTTGCATAATTTTTTGTTAAAGTAATAATGCCTAGTATTTCATAATTTTCAGTTCTATTCTCTTTCAGTGATACATTTTTCTTTTCTGTTGGATTTGGATGGGGGTGGGGGAGCAGTGAGGTCTTCAGAGGCATATAAGGGAAAAGTTTTGCCCCAGTAGTCGCACAAAATGTTGAAGAAATTTGATGAACTGCAACCCAAAAGGATGTCTGTAATTATTCTTACCTCAAAACATTAAATTTGAAGTATATCTGGGTTTTAAATCCATTGCTGTGATGTTTAATAATCTATCAGATAGTGACTAAATAATTGATAGTTGGGTACCTCTTATGTGCTGAGTGTTGTACAAGGTCTAGTAAAAAGCATGATCTTCAGAGTCACCACACACCCAGCTAGTCAGGATGAACTTATAAAGACTGGGTGTGGAGATGGGGGGGACATTAAAGCAACAGAAAGGAATGAAAGGCAAAAATAAGTTGATAAAATACAAATATTCTTCTCTGAACTTTGTGAGCTTTAGAAATGACATGTTAGTGAAAGCTGGACTAGGTAAAGGTGGCTTTGTGTTGGATGTGTGTTCTGATGGTCTTGAAGGAGCAGAAAAGTGCAAACACTCCAGCAGTAAAAGTAACCCAAGGGGAAGTAGGAAGTTAAGGTGTATGCCTTAGCCATTTTCTCAAGCCTCCGCTTTCATCTTAGAAACTGTTAGATTCATTAAAGTCAATAAGGCCCAGTGACCAGCTCAATATGCCCACTCCACATTTACTTAATATAATGACACTTCTGCTTGGACATAGCACTTTGTATCCTCAAGTGGCCTGGTTTCTGGGAAAATAAATTAGATCTTGGTCTCCTAACAATGTCATACTTCTCTATCTCCTGAATATTCGAAGCTGTATCTCTATCCAACCCTGGAGTGTTTTAGGTAAAATAATAATAATAAGTTCGAATAACTAGACAAGGTATATGGTATAGAGCATTAAAAAATACACTGTTGTACTCCTAAAATATTCCATTACAACAGTTGTCTTAGAAATTCAGATTTGGAGGAGGAAAAAGAAAAATTATTGTATTGATCATTAACTCATAGCATTTGCTTCTGACACTGTGGTCTAGAGATTAAAACAGGAAGGCTTTTATTTGAAAAATGAAAGGGAGCCCTTTTTTTTCTGATACAATGAGAAGGCAGAATGATGTGTGACTCTGTTAAATCTCTTATTTTGGTGAACAGATTTGAACAATATGTGTTATATCATGATGGTCAACTTGTCAAGACAGGGTAGGAATTTGCAGCAGGTATATTATACACACATACACATAAACACACTCACATAAGTAGAATATACTTGTGCTTTTAACATTTGCTTCCATTGGGTACTCTCCTTTATTTTATTTTTTTTTAAAGATTTATTTATTTATTTATACAAGCACTGGGTACAGTCAGAAGCACAGGAGGGTGAGAGAATTCACCAGAGTCAGAGCAGGGAGCAGAACAGGCAGACTGATGAAGTACACTGCTGAGGGGAGCAGCAGGCGGCAGGAGAAGTCTGTGCACCATGTGGGACCCTCACCCGGCGGCCGGGGATCGAACAGGTGCTGCAGAGGCTGTGGGCAGCTTCGCAGCCCAGCGATCAACCACTGTGCCACCAGGGAGGCCCTGGGTACTCTCCTTTAAATAGGCCCTTGTGTAGCAGCTGGGTTCCTAACTATTGCCTTTGTGTCAGCTACTTTGTTTTGATTTCATTTGGCTGACATTGTAGTAATGGAGTTTCATTTTCACTGCTTAAGGTATCAATGTATTTTCTTTCCCGTTAGAAGAGTAGACATCAAATATTATTGGTAAATTTATGCATTATTAACCACCCTCTGAATTTATGTGCTGCCTCTGAGATATTTGAGCTGTTTAAGATGCAGAAAAGATGTTTATTTTTATGCATTATATAAATAAAAAGTCATAACACAGCTTTTAAATAGAAGCTAAAACTTTAATTTGTCTGCCTTCAAGGCTTTAAATTTCAGATATTCCCTTTATCCATGCATGCAAAGAGATGTGTTTTTGGAAGTGAGATGCTATTTAAATCACCTGCCATATCTGGGACAGAGTTGGGTACTTGAGAACCAGTGTATCAGCAGGCAAGAGAGACAGAAACCATTGGAAAGGGTAGAAAAGTCAAAGAAACAGTTAAGTCAGGAACTGTCCTAGTTCACCACCAGGGTTACCTGCCCTTCCCTCCACCGAGTCCTCTGGGCTCTCCTGTGGCACTGGCCTGGGGCAGAATTTCATACTTCTCAGTGAAAGCATAGCCTCTTCAACAAAGAGGATCCTGGCAGCCAGTGACTGGTTTCAGCAGTGGGGAGAACCACTTGTCTATGCCCTACACAATCTCTGGGCTTCACAAGTTGTCTCTGAGCATAGTTTGCACACAAAGAGCAGCCTAGTTGCTTGTGGTCAGTGTGGAGAATCAAGAATGGTTCTCACTTGCCCAGCATGCACTCCTGGACTTCAGCTGTAGCTTCCAACTTGATACTAATGCAGTGTGCAGAAATCCTGGGGAGAAGATCTAAAAGAGCAAAATGGGGAGTTAAAAAATATAACACATAGCAAGTTGAGGTCTTGAGACCTCAAAATGGAGTAAAGACGTGGATGGAAGACCTATCTTTGAAATATACTGAAGAAACCAGAGGGAAAACAGTGCACAAGATTGACTTTGTGGTGATAACTTTGTGGAATTGTTTCCAACAATAAGAGAAACAAAGGTAAATAAAAGTCAATAGAACTATATCACACTGAAAAGCTTCTGCACAGTGAACTATATACCTTTAAAACAAAAAAATACCCTATTGAATAGAAGAAAGTATTTGTATATCATACATCTGACAAGGGGCTGATAGCCAAGATCTATAAAGAACTCCTACAGTTCAACAAAAAAGAAAACAAATAACCCAATGAAAAAATGGGTCAATGGGGTCTCCCTGGTGGCACAAGGGGTTAAGACGCAACATATGAAGCTGTCCGCAGCCACTGCAGCATGAGTTTGATCCCTGGCTGGGAAGCTACCCACATGGCACAGCAGACCTCACCTGTCTCACCCGCTGCTCCCCTCAGCAGTGTATTTCAGTCAGTCTGCCTGTTCTGTTCCCCACTCTGTCTCTGGTGAATCCTCTCACCAACCAAACCTCTGGCCTGTACCCCAGTTGTTGTATATATAAATAAATAAATCTTTAAAAAAAAGAAAAAAATGGGTCAAAAAGCTTGATACTTCTGTACAGGTAGCCAACAGGTACAAGAAAAAATGGTCCTCATCCTCAAATCAGATGAGTGACAATCAAATAAAAAATACAGTGAGATACCATCTTATACCTTGAGAATGGCCCATATCAAAAAATCCAGAAACAACAATATTAGTGAGAATGTGGTGAAAAAGGAAATTTTATACACTGTTGGTGAGAATACAAACTGGTACAGCCCTTATAAAAAACTGTGTGGAGGTTTCTCAAAATATTCAAAATAGACCTACCATATGATCCAACAATTCTACTCCTAGAATCTACCGAAAGAACACAAAACCCATAATTTGAAGGAATAGATTCAGTAATATATTTTTTGCAGCACTATTTACAATAGCCAAATAGGAGAATTGAGTGAAGTAAGATGTGGTATATATACACAATGGAATAAAACTCAGTGTTTAAAAATAAAGATGAACTTTTGCTGTTGTTACAGCATTAATGGAACTGGATAGGATAATGGTAGGTAATGTAAGTCAGAAGGAGAAAGACAAATATCACGTGGTTTCACTATTATGCAGAATACAAAGAAGTAAAACAAAGGGTCAAACCATTTCAATAGCCAACTCTAGAAATCTTTCTGCAGAATTAAGGTTATTGGAGGGCGAGGATGGAGAGCAAAGTGTGGAGTGGGCCCAAGGAACTATGGTGGAGGGAGGACTATGATGGAGGACTGTGGGTGTCCTGGCGGTGGGTGTGGTGTTGTGGCATGCATCTGAGGAGGTGTTATCCTATTGATACCATAATGCTGTTTGGTCTCAGTTCCCTTGGCCAATAAAAGGAAACAGAGTTTGAGGAGAAGGAAAGTAGTTTAATTTGTCAATGAACTGAGTAGAACAGTAGACTAGTATCTGGAATACCATTGTCCTGCACTTTTTATTTAAGATTTATTTATCCATACAAGAACTGGGGTATAGGCCAGAGGTGTGGAAGGTGAGAGGATTCACCAGAGACAGAGTGGGGAACAGAACAGGTGGATTGACTGATATACACTGCTGAGGAGAGCAGTGGGCAAGACAGGAGAAGTCTGCTGCGCCATGTGGGTATCTCCCTGGCTGGGGATCGAACTCGTGCTGCAGTGGCTGCGAATAGCTTCACAGGTTGCATCTTAATCCCTTGCACCACTAGGGAGGCCCTGTCCTGCTCTGTGGCAGAGTGCTGGGGTATTTATCTAGAGTCACAAGGGAGTTGAAGGTGGAATGAGCAAGGATCAGCATGTCCATCCTTGCAATATAGGGGTCTGGTGATTCTGTTTGATGCCATCATCTAGTGTGTAGCTATTCTCATGTTATCTTTGCAGCAAAGCTCTTTTTCCGTGGAATGTAAAAAAGCAGTGTTTATTAAGCCTAGGATTCTGGCCTCTAAACTCCCAGTTCAGGGTATATTTCTTGATACAACTCAAACCTTAGGAAGGGTGATTGTGGCAAGGTGTGTTTCTCTGCCTTCATACTATCATACTTTCCCTACCTGTATTGTTTGCGTTCTCTTAAATAAGGTGGTGCCTGGAATCCTGGGAAGAGTAAAGTAGCCCTTTTTGGGCATTTCCTCAGGGACTGCAATGGAAAATCTTGACCATGAGAAAATGAGTCAGGAAGACTATTTATGTTCTACTCTCTTAGCAAACTTCTTATAATTTTATATGATTATACCTAATGAAGCTGGAAAAAAAGTGTAACTTAGAACAACAGCAGAATTAGGTCCTCAGTAACATGGCTCATGTTGATAGAGTTTGCCTTTGCTCTGGGAATAACAGCTTTACTAGATGTCTGCATGCTTGGAGTTGCTAATAGCATAAGAATCTGGTTGAGAATCATATAAAACTGACTCAAATTTTGTCTTTTCTGTTAACTAATTTTCACAGTGTTTATTTGCAGCACAACCAATTTGAGAGCCATAGTCCTGTGTCACTATTTGAATTATACACTGGGATGTGTAAGTTTTGAATATGAATGCCCTCATTAGTGACAGTTTGTTCTGGATTGTCTTGCTGTGCCCAGGTGGGAATTTACATACAAGTGCACGTGTATAGCTGGGAGATGAAGCTGGGGATGTGCTGCCTGAGCCAGAAACTCATAAAAGAGAAAGGCTCACACAGGGGGGCTGTTGGCCTGCGCTTACATCCACTGACTCCAACCGGGGGTTCACCTCCAAAGAGGCATAGAGGCCAGGACCAATCACATCATTTATCAATTTCCATGTGACCCCTTTTATACACAGTTTTTTCTGTGACATTGATGGGGCTCAGGAGTGCTGAGGGATCACCTAGATGTTCTTTCTTCATCACAGGAAGTACTTTGTATGGGAGCACTATAGGAGAGTTAGAATGAAGATTTATTGTAAATCAAAAGGCCCAGTTTGATAAGGAAACAGAAAAGGAAAATGCAACATCAGTATAGGTGCAAATGGGAAGCTCATAAAGGGCAAGAAGCTGCCTTTTGAAAGAAGCTGCAGATACAGGTGGGCAGTCTTGGGGTAAAGTCTGTATGTTGTGAAACTAAGGGGTATCTTTCTATAGTGTTCTTAAATGGAATTTTTCCTTGTTTTTGGTAGAATTTCCCCCTTTGGAGTTAAGATAGCTAGCCTTTTCTACCCCCACCTTCAGTTCCTGGCTTTGCCTATAGATCTTCCAATGACTATGTTAACTACCTTTATGTATATCTGCCTCAGGCTAGTCCAGGAGACAAGTATTAATAGTTTAGAGACAGTAAAAGTGCTTGTCTTTCCTAGTTGGGCATCCAGAAATGCAGTTGGAACCAGTTAATGGTTGATCTTGAGGAGAGGGTATAAGAAATCAATTAAGTGAGTTTTAACAGTTAATTCTAAGAAAGATGAATAAGATTCAATATCAGACTTTAATTCTATTTATTCCTATATTTTTTGTTCTAAGCTTCCATCAATACCATCAGATGAACCAAAAAATTAACATCAGGAAGTTTTATATGATAAAAGCTTGGGAGGTTTATTCGCAGTCTCTGAAATATGGATCTGAGCAAAAATCCTACACTGCTTGCGTTGGTGATGGTCAAAGGGTTATGTATTGACTCAGAAAAATAGGACTTCTATGGCAGCAATTAGTAGAAGATATATTGAAAAGGGAGCTGCACAAAATACCTGGGCTTTTTTAACCTTCATTTCTAAAACTCAATGAGAATCAATTTATGAATCTATAAAATAGAATAATAATTTCTATGTACTTCACAAGTTTATTATACAAGTCAAAAATAACAGTATTTATTAAAACACTTTGGACATGATAAAGATCCATGCAAGCATTATATTTCCCCCCACATCATAAGAAACTCAGTTACAGAAGACTTTTCACATTCTGTGGATCGGTTTTGGTTAACTACAGTTCAGATCAGAAAGCAGTAATTAATATTAGCATTCAACTTCATTTATTAATACTGATTCTAATGCTTTTATATTACTATTTCTCCCTAGCAATAACTCCCTGAATCTGCCTATTTACCATACTGTAGGCATTTGTTCAGTCGATACATGTTTTTGAATACCTATTATGTATCAAGCACTGTTTTGGACAATTGTGATGACATAGCTGGAAGTGCTGCGATGGGGCAGCCTGTCGTTGCCAGAAGCCAAATAGCAGAAACAAAAATTGACTCTATAACGCACACTTTGTTATCAGAAGCCAGAGATATGAGAGATGGAAGGTATTTACCACCAAAAACTATTGTGACATCTTATCTCAAACTGGCTGTTTTCTAGTGAGTTAAACAAAAACAGTTCTGATTAATCATAAGTGAACAGACCATCATGGTTGGTGTCCTGGTCTTCTTCACGTTTGGACCCCAGAGTTTGTTGTTGCCTCCTTAGTTATCTTGACCCAGGTACATCCTGTTTTCCTGAGCCTGGGAAAACATCCTCATCTTGTTTTCCTGATGGCATCAATATACCCTTAATGATGTCATCAGTGTACATCAGTGTTCCTCAGGCATCACTGAGGAGCTCTCACTTCAAAGCACAGGTTTTAGTTCAAAGAAAACTAATTATTAATCACATAGCGTTTGCATGCAGATTATGCTATGTGCATGTGTGCAAATTCCTATGGTAGATCTGCTTCTCTCACCTTTCTCCCTATCAACAATTTAGAGGTCAAACAGGCAAAGATACCTGCCTTAATTAGGCTTAAGTTCTAGTAGAGAGTTGAAGGTAGGGGAGGATGATACACATAATAAAAAAGAAAATTATATAAGGAATTAAATGGTGATAAATATTATAGAAAAAAATAAAAAGTGGAGTAATAAGGGAAATTGGGAGAGTGAGTTTTACAAAGATCAGGGCTGATTTTATTGAAGTGACATTTGAAAAAGAATTTAAGTTGACAAGGGAATTTCTACTCCCATGTCTAAGAGAAGAGCATTCCAGGTGGAAGGACCAGACAGGGTAGAATCATTTAAAGTATTGAAGATGATTTTAAAGGACATGGACTTTTATTTTGAGGGAAATGTGGAGCTATTGAAGCGTTTCTGCAAATAAAGAGAGGGTCTTTCTTCTGATTTTCCACTATCACTCACTGCTTTCTTGAGAATTATGCTTATAGAGACAAGGATGACAGACAAGGAGACAAGGGACAGAGTGCAAGAATATAGCGGGAGATGATGGTACCTCATCTCATAAAGAGATGGTCACACTCAGTAGAACTACGTGGCTCTTTAACTGACATACTGTTACTTTGGCAATAATTGCATCTTTGATTTAGGATTCACTTTTACCTAAGATTAGCAGCTGGGGAAGTCTTTTTCTTGGGGTAGGGGGGAGTGTTTTAAGGCATATTCTGTGATAGGAGAGATTATAAGAAATTTCTATATTGGGAATAATAAGGGTAGGTCTTTATTTTTTAAGAACTGGCATAATGTATCTCTAATTTGTCATTTTAGATTTAAAGCATAGGGCAAAAAAGCTTTACGACAGGGCTCTTGAAATATGCCCAAACCCCATGACTCCGAGGAAAGAATGAACTTTTAAAATTTATGGTAGAGTTTGAACTCATTTAATGCGATATGACTCTAACTGGTAATAAAATGGAGATCTTTTTAGTGCTAAGTCTTCTGTGCCTTTCATTTGCAGATTTTGTGAAGGAGAAGTGTACCTATACTGATTTTAGTACATTTGTATTGGAATAAAATATAGTTATTTATTCTAAAACTACTTTGTGAAGGGAAAAAAATCATAATTTCTAAGCTCTATGTCTTCCAACTAAAGGAGGAAGTTATGTCTCTCTTAACTTTCCCTTTGAAAGATATATTTTTAATAATAATATTAAATAATACATCTAATCCACTTAATGTATTTTTATGATATATAAATTATATCAATATATAAATTATGTCAATCTTAAAATCTTACTATGAAGTATTTTAAGCATTAGCATAGTCCCTTTTATAAATTTCACATATAACCTAATTTATAAGTCTTTTCTTTAGTTAAGGCCTTTAGAAATCATCAGCTTTTAGTGCTTAAATTTATGATCTTCAAACTTCACTAAGAAAAAGAAATCAAATATTTTAAAAAAACTTTTTGATATTTTAAGTCCTAGGACATTCTTTTTCTCCTTCAAAACAAAAGTGCTAGAGGGCATTTATTTCCATCTCAAAGCAGACTAACCTGCTTAGTTGAGTATCTTTACAATTCTAGGGCAAGATACAACCACTGATTTTGTTGACAGGCAACAACTGATTTTATCTGTTAGGCAAGCGCTAAGAAGGTAGGCAGACCCTTTAACTTTCAGAGTATAAATATTCATGCTCCTCTGAAGCTCCATTGATTTGCCCTCTCCCCAATTCACTCACCTTTTGACATCTTTAAATAAATCTTGTAGAAGGTAAAGAGCTGCATCTGTCCTTGTGTATAACTGACTATGCCTAAAACCTCTCCAGCTTCATATTAGACATTTGATCTTAATTTATTCTGTAGTCCCAACAATTGACTCATTAGTTTCTAATTGTTTTGTGCTCCTCAGGGAAATATGTACATGAAAAAAACAGAGGCACTAGTGTCTTAGTGCTTTAGTGAATAGTCACCAAATGTTTCTAGCTTTTTATCTTCTAAATCTATGTAGCATTGCTCTTCCTTTCTTCCTTAAAAGTTAGTTATGATCATGTTGATGGAGAAAATTTGGGAAGGAGGCATCACAAGACCAAAAACTGGCTTTCACAAGGCCAGTAGCTGGAGATAAGGGTAGAAATGATTAACATAGCCCATTAAACATGCTATAAAGGAAAGTAGTATGCAGAGGTGCAGATTGAGGTGAAGACCAGGTGGGGATATGGAGATTGAGGGTCATTGTAAAAGAATCACCATGTCTTCCACAATGATCAAGTTAAATCAAATATAGAAAAAGTCATTAGGCACCCACCCTAGAAATAATTAAACAGAGGTTAGCAATCCCACAAGGGAATGAACCCCTCCCAAAGAGAAGACTGTATTAGCACAATTTCTGCATGGTCAAGGTGTGTTAGGGGGGGAAAGGATGTCCTAAAGCTAATTCCATACAGGCTTTGTGGACTCCACCCCCACCCCAGGCCAAAGCCAGACACTGGGAACTCCAAATCCCATCACCACCAAAGGGAAGGTGGCTAGGACCTGAGGGTGGGGTTAAGCAGCCAGGTTGGTATAAAGCCAGACACGTGGGCTTTGGAGGGGTTCCACCATTTTGGCTCTCTGCCAGCTTGCAGCCGTGGGGCCAGCTCTTGTTGTGCCCACGTCGACCAGTGCAGCCCCCAAGGACACAGACAACCGATGCAAGGGCACAAAGGAGTTTAATACGGGCTCGAGACCGGGCCCTCGACACGCACCGATGCAACGGCAGAGGTCGAGAGCCCCGAACAGAGGACGCTGGGATATCTTATAGGGTCGCAAGTGGCGGGAACTTTGAAAGAAGCTGGCAATTATTCATTGGCTACTACAAAGGCATTTTGGCGCGCGTGGTTACAGTTTCAAACTGATTGGATGGTTAGAGATGCTGTCCCATTTATGGACAGGACTGCCCTCATTGGCGGCTGGGGTGGTCTGCTTTTTCGTCACCAAGTGGAGTGAGGGTTGTGACTGCTGAAACTATCTCCGGAATGCGGCTGGACAAGGACTAACATATGAAGATGGAGGATATACAAAATGGCGAAACCTCAGCTAAGCTTGGTTCCACATTCCCCCCCCCTTTTTTTTTTTTTTTTGAAAAAACGGCTAGTCAGTTAAGAAAATAACACAGCTACCAAGCCTTTCATCAGTTAGTCAGTCTCAGAATTATGGTTAAGTTTAGCCACATTATGTGTCATTTTGTTGTTCATTCACAGGGTTATAGGTCCAGCAAAAGTTCTCAGCCACAAATGAGAATTACTCTGCTTAAACAAGAGATGTTTCTTTAGTTGTTTTTATCCCTGAAGCCTTCCTAAACTCCTTAGAGGTCCTCTTTTGTACTGTTCCTGAAACTTGCTTAATCACCCTAACTCGCCCTATGTCTCATTCCTCCCTTTTTGGGAATGGAGCCCCTAACTGCAGTCAGGGAAAAGGGGCGTCGTTCTGATCAGTAACTGCTTCCTGCTGAAAGTGGGTGATGAGGGGAAACAGTCAGGGCTCCACTCCTATGTATTGGGAGGGGTCCTGTTTTAGGGGTTGTTGGGGAGAGTTATATTGGCGTAAGGGGGCATATTGGGAGCGCAGCACCATTAACTGGACCGTGTTTACCCGTTGTTTAATAAAGGCCACGAGTCGATTAATGACACAGGGCCCGATAGACAGAATTAAGAGGAGGGTAACGACTGGGCCCAGAAGAGGCAAGAGATAGGGCAGCCATCCTCCTAAGCCTTCCCAAAGAAATGCATTGTTGTCTTCTAGTTTTTTTCTCCGGTGTTCTAGTTCCTCTTGTAATTGCTTAATTTTATTTCTAACTATTTCTGACTTGTTAGCATAGAAGCAACATTCTTCCCGCAGGTAGAGACAGATGCCTCCTTCCTTTGCTGTGAGAAGATCTAGCCCGCGGCGGTTTTGCAGGACCACCGCGGCCAAAGAGTCTAACTGAGACTGTAACTCTAAGGTCGTATCTGCTAGCCGCCCAATGTCCCCCACCAGCTGAGCTGAAATTTTTTGGTAAAGGTTAACAGAGGTCCCAATTCCAGCAACTCCGGTCCCCACTCCGGCTGCCACCCCCAGGCCAAGCAGTAGTGGGGCAATTATGGCCCGCTTATGTCCGGCAGGCACAGACTGGATGAGCTGTATGGGAAGGCTTTGGTTGCCTGGGACCACTCCCACATCGGGCATGAGATATGTTAAAATGCACAAGCCCGACCAGTCAGCAGGGAGTACGGGGTAGGCTGTGGTGCCACAGAAGAAAACAGTGCCCAGTGCCGGCGGGCACATAGAGGCAGAGCCATTAAAACTGGGCGCCGTAGCTGCACTGACTACTGAACTGCAGAGCACCTTATTTACTTGACCCACTCTTAAGGTCCCATTGTGACTAAGGCATGGCATCTGAGCAACTGTTGGGGAGAGCTTGACATTATTGATGGGCAAGGTCTGGTTACACGTATGGGTTGGGCCCTTTAGGTTCGTCCAATTAGTCCAGTTGTACACAGCAGGGATCGCTGTGTAACGGGGGGGTCCTTCTCTTAGACATAACCAGCAATCGCTGGCCAGGGTTGGGTTGGTCTTGTTTAAAAATTGTAGGGCTGAGTCTAACATGGCCTGTACTGTCTTTTCCAATTTAAGGGAACCCACCAGGCCTGGGATGTGTATCGGCTTGAACCACCGATCCTGTGTTTGGGCAACTTGTTCAAAAACCCTCTGAACTTCCTGCTTTCGTGCGTGGTCTTGTACACCCCCACCATCTGTCATTCCCCAGTGGGTTTGCAGAGTCCAACAAAAGGGTTTTCCTGCTTTGACAGGGCATACATATCCCGCATTATTTCCTAAGGATATACCAGTCCAGAAAGTTCGATTGGACTCTGTGCACTGATAAACAGTAGACCTTTCATAGCACTGTGAATGAACAAAGGTATAGGCTGAAAAACTCCCCCCCGCTTTACAGTGATTGCAACTTTCATTTTTAGGCGGCATTCGATTTAAACGCTTCCAACAGACCACCCTCCCCACTGTACCTGGACATCCATGGGTGGTGCCCTTAATCAGGGTCGCCACAAACAGAGGAACTCCCTCAAGGCTGCAAGCACGCTTACTAACATAGCACTTGCTCTGAATATGACTGAATATGCCTTCGGTGATGCACCGTCGGCAGGGATCCCAGTCAGCCCCGACAAGGAGAAAACAAAGGAAGGACAGTAGGTAGCCAACATTACAGTTTGGTGTCATTTTTCATGGCGTGGGCAGTGGTCTGGGAGTGATGGGTTGGGGCCGGGAGCGCCTGAAGGGTCAGCTTGAGTGGATTGGTGGGATGCTTCCGGGCTCGCCACTGCAGCTGGGAGTCGTCAGTTGGTGCCGTCTTGACGTGTGAGTGATGAACCCAGGCCGCGATGCCGTCCACTTTGAGTGCGGTGGGTGTGGTCAGGAGGACGATGTAGGGACCCTTCCACCGGGGCTGGAGGCCACGACCGTCGGTCTTGTGTCGGCGGACAAGGACAAGATCTCCAGGCTGAAATTTGTGGGCTGTCTGAGAAGGTCCTCCCCCTTCATAGAGCGCTCTGAGGCGGGGCCAGACCTCCTGGTGAGCCTGCTGTACAGCCCATACAGAAAGAAAAAGTTCACAATCAGAAGGCAAGTCACAAGTTAACTGCGCACCGTGCGGTGTGGTTGGGGGGGGCGGTTCCATAGATAATCTCGAACGGAGACAGACCCAGACGATAAGGGGAATTGCGAGCCCGGAAGAGGGCATAGGGAAGGAGAGTCACCCAGTCCCCGCCAGACTCTAAAGTTAATTTAGTTAAAGTTTCTTTTAAAGTTCTGTTCATTTTCTCCACCTGCCCTGAACTCTGGGGCCGATAGGCACAATGGAGCTTCCACTCTGCTCCCAGGGCAGAAGCCACAGATTTCGATACCTGAGAGACAAAGGCTGGTCCATTGTCTGACCCAATGGTCACTGGAAACCCAAATCTAGGAAAAATATTTTCCAACAGGATTTTGGCTACCACTCGAGCTGACTCACCTCTTGTCGGGAACGCCTCCGGCCATCTGGAAAACGTGTCCACCAGGACCAGCAGGTATCGATAGCCAAATTTACCTGGTCTTACCTCGGTGAAGTCTATTTCCCAATGGACCCCCGGGCGCGTTCCTCGCGGCCTCATTCCTGGTTCACCGGTTGTCTTGGTGGCGTTTACCATGGCACACGACTGGCAGGATGCCACTACTTGTCGCACGGTACAGGTTGCGTCCCGGACATGGAGGTTCCATTGCCTGATTAGAGTTAGAATTTTTCTCTCTCCCAAATGCGTGACTCGGTGCAAGCGCTGAATGAGATCCGTGGCCAAGTGTGCTGGCAAGATGGCCTTAGTTTCTTGGGTGTACCACCAGTGTCCCAAAGGAAAAGCACCCGGTAGAGACTGTATGTAGTCAAACTCCATAGCACTATACTCTGGGTCTTCCGGCAGCTGCGGGTCCCCTGGGTCTGGGAGTTTTACTGTCAGGGCATCTACCGGCATTAGGGCAGCTTGGCGTGCTGCCTCATCCGCCCGCTTATTACCTTGAGTTGGAGTCGAGGAGTCAGTCCTTTTGATGACCTGGATGATGTACTATAGCCAGCTTACATGGTAGCCACAGCGCTGCCAGGAGATCCATAATTTCTTGAGCGTTTTTAATGCCTTTGCCGTCGGAGGTTAAGAGCCCGCGCTCTCGATATATGGCCCCGTGTACGAGGGCCGTGGCAAATGCATATCTGCTGTCAGTATACACAGTTAAATTTTTTTCTCGAGCCAAGGTGAGAGCTTTGGTTAGGGCAATTAGTTCAGCCTTTTGAGCGGACGTCCCGGATGACAAAGGCTCAGTCCATATGACTTCCTGCATGGACACCACTGCCGCCCCTGCCGCTCTTCGGCCCTCGTGGATAAAACTGCTCCCATCCGTAAACCAAACCAGTCCGTCCGGCAGAGGGTTATCTTGCAGATCAGGGCGTAACCCTTGGACCTGGGCCAAGATATCAACACAGTCTAGATGGGCCTCCAGGTCAGGGGCAGGTAGGAGGGAGGCGGGGTTTAGCCCCGTGGGTGGAGAAAAATTGACCCTCTCTGGGTTGAGCAATAGGCTTTGGTAATGCGTAATTCGGGCATTACTCATCCACCTCTCTGGCGGCTGCCTGAGCACTCCTTCCACCGCATGGGGGGTGGTTATGGAAGTAACTTGTCCCAGAGACAGTTTTTGGGAGTCCTTGAAAAGGAGGGCAGCCGCTGCCACCATGCGTAAGCACGGTGGCCAGCCGGACGCCACCGGGTCTAACTTTTTAGACAGATAAGCCACAGGACGCCTCCAGGGGCCCAAGGACTGAGTGAGCACCCCTTTAGCTATGCCCTTTGCCTTGTCTACGAACAAATGGAAAGGCTTTGTAATGTCCGGAAGACCCAGGGCTGGTGCAGACAGTAAAGCCCTCTTTAAGGACTCAAAAGACTGCTGCATCTGGGGAGTCCACTGAAAAGTCACTTTTTCCCGGGTAGCCTCATACAAGGGTTGGGCCAGGTCGCGAATCCAGGTATCCATAGCCGGCAAAACCCAGCAGATCCCAGGAACTCACGTACCTCCCTTTTGGTGGTGGGTGTCGGCAACTGTAAGACAGTAGCTTTTCTGGCTTCTGTCAGCCACCTATAACCGTTTTTGAGGCGGTAGCCCAGATAGATTACCTCGGGCAGGCAAATTTGTGCCTTCTTTGCGGAGACGCGGTATCCCATCTGGCCCAGTTCCGTCAGTAATTCGGCTGTTTCTGTTTGGCAGGCATGCTTACTTTCCGCTGCAAGTAACAGAAACTGGCTGCGGAATTTTTTTAAATCCTCATGAAGGACCTCGTCAAAAAGGGTGGGAGAGTTTTTAAACCCTTGAGGCAACCTTGTCCAAGTTAATTGTCCACTGATGCCCCGTTCTGCATCCTGCCATTCAAAGGCAAACATTTCCTGGCTTTGGGGTGCTAGTGGTAGACTAAAGAAGGCATCTTTTAAGTCCAATACTGTGTACCACACATGAGTAGGTGGCAAGGCACTCAGCAAGGTATAAGGGTTTGGGACTGTGGGGTGGATATCTATGACCCGTTTATTTACTTCTCTGAGGTCCTGTACCGGCCTGAAGTTTTGCGAATGTGATTTTCGCACCGGTAACAAAGGGGTGTTCCATGACGAATGGCATGTTTTAAGGATACCACTGTCCAATAGCCTCCGAATATGAGGCGTTATTCCTGCCTTGGCTTCTGCAGGCATAGGGTACTGTTTTACCCGAATGGGTTCAGCCCCAGGCTTTAGTTGGACTATAATGGGTGGTCTGTGGGATGCCAGGCCAACGCCCGCGGTTTCTGCCCAAACATTCGAGAAAGATTCCATCCACCACCCAGAAAGGGGTGGGTGATCTGGCGCCACCAAAAGGCGGTACTCATCTTGAAGGGAAATCATGAGGACGTGTAGGGGAGAGCCCTTAAAGTCCTTGATTTCGACACCTTCCTGTCCAAATGAGATTTGCGCTTTTACCTTGGTTAAAAGGTCTCTTCCAATTAATGGGTACGGGCATTCAGGAATTACAACGAAGGTGTGCGAGACCTGACCTTTTCCCAGGTCTACAGATCTTTTCGTGGTCCAGGGATACTGCTTGCATCCCGTAGCCCCTTGCACCCACGATGTTTTAACGGACAGTTTACCCAAGGGTTCCGTGAGAACTGAATGCTGTGCCCCCGTGTCCACAAGGAAATTAACGGGTCTCCCCTCCACTTTTAAGGTTAGCCAGGGCTCGGGGAGGGTCGAGCCCTAACGGTCCTAGTCACTGTCATCTCTTGTGCCCCCGAGCACTAGGACAGGAGTGTCAGAAACGGTGGGGTTGTTTGAGGTTATTCCCCGTTTCTTTGGGCAATGTTTGGCCCAGTGTCCTTTTTGAGTGCAGTATGCACATTGATCACGCCGTAGGGTCCTGCCTGTCCCTGCGGAGCTGGGGCGGCGGGGGGGGGGGGGTGTAGCTTACCCGGGTCGTCCTTTTGAGTGACGGTGAACAGGATTCTGGCCATATCCCGAGTGTGGCGTGTGTTTTCAGCCGCCCTTACCTTCCGTTCTTCCTGGCGGATGCGGTCTTCTCTTTGCTCAGGAGTTTCACGGCGATTGTACACCTTTTCTGCCACCTCCATAAGATCTCGAATAGATTTTTCTACCAGTCTATCTATTCTTTGTAGTTTTTGTTTAATGTCAGGAGCCGCCTGGTTAACAAAGGCCATTACCACCGCGGCCCTGTTCTCCGTTGCCTCCGGATCCATAGGAGTATATTGCCAAAAAGCTTCCATGAGGCGTTCTAGAAAAGCCGCGGGGGTCTCCTCCCTTCCCTGCTGCACATCCCCTACCTTGGCCAAATTGGTGGGCTTGCGGGCTGCTGCGCGCAACCCTGCCATTAGAGTCTGGCGGTACACCCGGAGTCTTTCCTTACCTTCAGCCTGGTTAAAATCCCAGTCAGGTCGGGTCAAGGGAAACACTAAATCTATGTGGGCCGCGTTTGTGGTGGGTGTGCCATCTTCTCCAGGGACTAACTTCCTGGCGGCCGTCAGTATACGATCTCGCTCCTCAGTGGTGAAGAGGACCTGCAAGAGTTGTTGGCAATCATCCCAGGTGGGCTGATGAGTAAATAGAACAGTGTCTAGGAGATTAACAAGGTCTTTAGGGTTGTCAGAGAAACGTGCATTTTGTGCTCTCCAGTTGTAGAGGTCACTGGTCGCGAACGGCCAGTAGTGCATGGGCTGGTTGCCCTGCTCATTAGGCAATCCTGCCACACGCAGGGGCAGGACGGTGGAATCTGGGGAATTCGCCTTCACTGAGCGGGTGCCTGCCGCCGGACCCTGCCCACGAGCCCCGCCCGCCTCTGGGGGAGGGTGGTCAGCCGACCGCAGGAGTTGGGGAGGGTTACTACAAGGGTTATGATAGGGTGGTGGAAAAAGAAGTTCCTCCGGGGTAGAGTCTTGGAAAACCGCAGGTGCCGACGGGGTGTTGGGGTGGGACCCAAGCAGTTTAGTCGGCAGTACGGGTTGTGCCTGTAACGACAAAAATGGCTTTAACCAAGCAGGGGGGTTCTGGACTAGATCTTGCCAGACTAAGATATACGGGAGTTGGTCAGGATGTCCGAATTTTCTTTCACTGGTGATGATTTCCTTCACGCGACGGACAATCTGTAAATCAAAAGTTCCCTCCGGGGGCCAACCAACTCCGAACTTCGGCCACTCTGAGGAACAAAAGGTGATTAGAGGGGATTTTTTTATTTTTACACTGAGGTCCGACCCTCTGGACCTGACATCTTTAAAATGCTGTAGAACAACGGATAGAGGGGTAGATGGTGATTGACCCATGATGACAAATGCTAGAAGTACCGTGGCTGTCATCACAAGAAACAGGCCAAAGACTGATTTTTCAAAAGGCCCCCAAAAGGGGTATCTGCTTCCCCGCAAAGGGTGTGGCCTTCCTAACATGTGGTCCGGGGACGTCTCCCGTGGTCCACGCCGGCGGCTTTCAAGTGCGTCCACTTAAGCCTGACCCGGCTATTAAACAGATTTTCAGGTTTGCAAACAATTACAGCTTTTACAGGTACAAAGTACAAAAGATACAGGTACTAAGTACAAAACAGCTTCTACAGGTACAAAGTACAAAAGATACAGGTACTAAGTACAAAACAGCTTCTACAGGTACAAAGTACAAAAGATACAGGTACTAAGTACAAAACAGCTTCTACAGGTACAAAGTACAAAAGATACAGGTACTAAGTACAAAACAGCTTCTACAGGTACAAAGTACAAAAGATACAGGTACTAAGTACAAAACAGCTTCTACAGGTACAAAGTACAAAAGATACAGGTACTAAGTACAAAACAGCTTCTACAGGTACAAAGTACAAAAGATACAGGTACTAAGTACAACCACAGGTCTGCAGACTTGAAGCTTACCTGGGCGAGTGTTGGAACTCACCTGCGCGCTTTAGAACTCCTTTCGGTTGCTCGGTAGTTGGGGTCTGCACTTGTCGATCCCGGACGAGCCCCCAAAATGTTGTGCCCACGTCGACCAGTGCAGCCCCCAAGGACACAGACAACCGATGCAAGGGCACAAAGGAGTTTAATACGGGCTCGAGACCGGGCCCTCGACACGCACCAATGCAACGGCAGAGGTCGAGAGCCCCGAACAGAGGACGCTGGGATATCTTATAGGGTCGCAAGTGGCGGGAACTTTGAAAGAAGCTGGCAATTATTCATTGGCTACTACAAAGGCATTTTGGCGCACGCGGTTACAGTTTCAAACTGATTGGACGGTTAGAGATGCTGTCCCATTTATGGACAGGACTGCCCTCATTGGCGGCTGGGGTGGTCTGCTTTTTCGTCACCAAGTGGAGTGAGGGTTGTGACTGCTGAAACTATCTCCGGAATGCGGCTGAACAAGGACTAACATATGAAGATGGAGGATATACAAAATGGCGAAACCTCAGCTAAGCTTGGTTCCACACTCTGAGAGTGCTTTTTGGGTTTCCAGGTCGTCGGATCGGGTAGGACGCATTAAAGACTTTATTTCCCTATTTTCTCCCTGAGTTGTACATTTTCCTTATTTCCTTTTTCCCTTGTAAATAAACCTTTTATTAACCTTTTGTGTATGCCTGTAGTGGAGTATTAATAAGTCCCTTTTAAGTGCGCGGGTGAGGACCCACAGCCAGGCAACCCGTTCAATATCGGGGCTGCCCTATAACAGGTGCAGCAGCTCTCCGGCCTGCCTGAGACTATGCAGGTGTCTTTTTACCATCCTTCTCCCTTAGCAAAGCAGCAGAGGCAGCTCTCCTCCCAAGACTGCCCGCCTGTGACTATGCAGGCCTCTCCTAACAAACCTGTCCCCTTCAGGGGCACCTCTTTCTGCCCACTTGTGGCCATGCAAACATCCTTCCTTTCCCTTTTTATAATAAACTTGCCCTTTTGAGTATAACTGAACATCTCTGCCTATGGGGAAACATTCCTGGGGAAACTAACTGTGACACTGAGAGGGGAGCCCTGATGAAACTTTTCTCAGAGGTAATCCAAGGACCCTACTCTTTGAACCCAACACCTCTCCAAGCTGACAGCAATGTGATGGTTCATTTTATGTGTCAATTCAGCTACACCATAGTACCCAGATATTTGGTCGAACACTATTCTAGATATTTCTATGAAAGTATTTTTTCAGATTATATTAACTTTTAAGTTGGTAGCTTTTGACTCAGATAGTTACCCTGTAATGTGATTGGGCCTCATCCAAACAATTGACCGTCTTGAGAGAAAAGACTAACTCCCCAGAGGGAGAGGGGATTCTGCCCAGAGACTTCCTTTGCATGTGAGTTGCAGTATCAGCTCTTTCTAGATTCTTCAGGTTTCCTGGCCTGCCTTTTAGATTTTGAACTTGCTAGCCTCCACAATAAGAGCCAATTCCCTAAATAAGTGTGTGTGCATGTGTGTGTGTGTGTGTGTGTGTGTGTGTGTATACGCATCCCATTAGTTCTGTTCTCTGGGGAACCCGACTATTGCCACATGACTTTTTTTAGCTAATGAAATGTAAACAGAAGTGATGTGTGTCAATCCAACCAGAAGCTTTAAGAACCAGTATATAATATGCCACATTAATTTTCTTGCCTCAGAAAACATAAAAGCCTTTAGAAAAAAGTTCTAGTCAAATTGTGATGGACATAAGTTTTGAACAAGAATTAAATTTATATTTTTGGAAGTCTATAATTTGGATACTATTTATTACTATAAAATAACCTATATTTTCTTGACTTGATAGAACAACCTCTATATTTGTACTTCAGGGTCAGAATTTTCTTCCCTTCCTAGATTTTACAATTTCATTAATACTAATTTAACATTCACATTGCAAAAGAATTTAAATAGAGTTCATGCAAATATCTAAGCTATTGCTAAATTACCCAGTAAACACTGAAGCAAACTTAAACTCAGGAATGTAGAGCCAAATAATCCCCAGCTACACAAATACTAACCTATTCTCACTGTAACAGTGTTATCTCCACAGAAAGGGAATGTTTCCTGTTCCCTGCCCCACCCTAGGAAGGGTGGAGCTGAGTAGTGAGGCAAAGCTAAAAAGGACTTGGGAAGACTAGGAAGAACCTGGAGGAGGCACATGGAGAAGAGAGACATGTGAAGAGGCCCCACTTACTTCTTTGCTTAGGACTTGTACCAGGGACCTGGGGGACATGGGAGGAGACACTTCAAAGAGACAGAAACATAGGTGAGAAATCTGGGGGAAGCTGACAGTGGCAGCCTCTTTATCTGGACTGTTTTTTTTTTATTTTGCGCCTTTCCTTCTGGACTTGCTGCGCCCTTCTGCTCTTTCCTATAAATCTGTTATAGGACAGGGAGAGGGGCAGCCCAAACCCGCAAACCTGCCTATTCTAAATGGGTTCTGCCATCCGCCGCATCAACACAAAACATATGACACTTTAATGGGAAGGAACTTTAATAAAACTAGGAAACAATACAGGTAAGGCAAAGAATCTAGTTTCTAAATGAAGCATCCAGAGTTACCCGTCCCCTCGTGGGTAAAAGTCCATCCAAATGGGATTGGCGCAGAGCAAGGCCCCAAAGCCTGCTACAAGTCTAAAGCATCTTCCAGTGGGGACCCACAGAAAAGGGTCACAAACAACCGGACAAGCCCGGAAGGAAAAGAGCAAAATCAACATCAAGATAAAAGCTGCCATTGTCACCTCCCCACGGGTCTCACCCACATCTGTGTCACCCAGTCCACGACCAAAAGACAAGCGCAGTTTCTTCACGTGTCTCTAGGCTCCATGCGCCTCCTCCAGGTCTCCTTCTGGCTCCATCCGCCTTCCTTCCTTAGTCTCTTCTGCAGCTTCTCCTCTTCCTGCTCAGCTCCACCCTCCTTTGGGTGGGGCAGGGAACCTCCCCCTTTCCTGGGGACCACCCTGTTGCAATCCCCCCTTTTAATTTTTATTGCACCATATCTATGGTGGCACAGATGTCATGGTGTAATCTTAGGAGACAGTCTTTTTTTCAGGGTTACAATGTGTGTAAGAGAAGCAACAATTAGTAGCATTGTCCATGAATGTCCAGTATGACAGTTTTATTACTTAAAAATAGTCCAAAAGAAAAAAATTTGGAGCATTGGCTAAAACAAGATAGCAAATATATCAAAATCACAGGGAAAAAATGTTAAAATGGTTCAACTGATGTAAAACACAAATTTTCTCAACCTTGATCCCAAACTTTTAACAGCATAGCAAAAGTTTGCAAACTAAATCTACTTTTAAACCATTTTTCCTATTTTTGCATAAAATCACAGGGTAGAAATAACTAACAGCAATTTTTAGCTGGCTTTGTTGAAATATTCCATACAGGATCAGAACGAACTGGTGGCATCCAGTCGATGTATGCTTCAGGTATAACGTTGGTCTCAAACTGATGAACTATTTTTCCTGGAGTGGAGGACTTTTTTTGCTTTCCACAATGGACAAATACCTGGAGAGACTGGTTTTCTTTCACACTGGAACCTGACAAAATGTTCATCTGAGACTGCATCCCAACCTCCATATATTCGATCTTCATCACCATGGAAATGGTGGCAACAAGTGAAAGGGGGGAATTGTTAGGGGGAAAAGGATGTCCCAAAGCAAATTCCATATAGGCTTTGTGGACTCCACCCCCACCCCAGGTCAAAGCCAAATACACTGGGAACTCCAAATCCCATCACCACCAAAGGGAAGGTGGCTGGGACCTGAGGGTGGGGTTAAGCAGCCAGGTGGATACAAAAGGCAGACACGTGGGCTTTGGGGTTTTCTCCATTTTTGGGCTCTCAGCCAGCTCGGAGGGTCCGGTCAGCTCTGAGAGTGACTTTGGGTTTCCAGGTCATCGGATCGGGTAGGACGCATTAAAGACTTTATTTCCCTATTTTCTCCCTGAGTTGTACAATTTCCTTATTTCCTTTTCTCTTGTAAATAAACCTTTTATTAACCTTTTGTGTGTGTCTGTAGTAGAGTATTCATAAGTCCCTTTAAAGCGCGCGCGTGAGGACCCACAGCCAGGAACCTGTTTAATATCGGGGTTGCTCTATAACAGTTCCCCATCAGAAGGTGCTTGGATTTGTGGCAATTCACTGGCCCCACTTTGAGCCAATCCAATTTGGCTGTTAACTTGCCCAATTTGATGGTTAACTTAGGATGTTTTGTTGAAAACCATATTCTTTGTCTTCTCTCTCAAGTTCTTTTCTATTGGTGGTCATATACGCTGAGTATGTTTGTCTTTATAAGGCAGATGGCAGTTTAAATAATTCTTTTTTTTATTAATTGTGTGTGGCTGTTTACTCTTACTGAGAAACAAATTACTGCAAACTGAGACTTAGAACAAGTCAAATTTCTCATCTCCCAGATGCTATAGGTCAGGATTCTGGAATATTTTATCTTTGTCCTCTCCTTAGAATCGCACAGGCTGAAATGAAAGTGATATTATCTACATCTTCATCTGGTGGCTCAACTCAGGAAAGATGGATTCCTAGCTCCTTCTGTTTATTGATAGAATTAATTTCCTTGAAGTCATATGATTGAGGCCCTGTTGTCTGCTGGCTGTCAGCCAGGGTCTGCTGTTTACTCTTAGAAGTCACTTTTAGGTCTAGGCCACAGAGCCCCCTTCTGAGGTGTCCTCATACTTCAGTCACTCTCTGGTTTGATATGACAGAATCTTACATAATTACAAGGTGACTATCCCATCACCACTTGTCATTTAACATAATTTAGTCAAGAGACTAATTTATTATTTTCAACACTTCAAGTCGCACTCAATGGCAAGTGATTATTCAAGGTATGAACACTAGGGTATGAGTATTTTGGGGGCCATCTTAGAATTCTGCCTATCACATTATATAAACCTGGTATAGCAGATCAAGCGATACTCTTTTTTTTAAAGATTATTTATGCATACAAGAACTGGGGTACAGGCCAGAGGTGCAGGGGGTAAGAGGATTCACCACAGAGAGTGGAGAGCAGAACAGGCAGATCGACTGAAATACATTGCTGAGGGGAGCAGCAGGTGAGGCAGGAAAGGTCTGCTTCTCCATGTGGGTTGCTCCCTGGTCAGCCTGGAGATCAAACTAGTGCTGCAGTGACGATAGCTTGATGGCACTGTCTTTAACCCCTGGGTCATCAGGGAGGCCCATCAGGTGGTATCCTACTCTACCTATTTTGACACCTTTCACCACATGTACACTTAAGACTTTGATACCTAGACCTCTATGGATATATTTGGTGGTATCAAATTTAAGTATTTCTACCTATTTCTAAAAAAATCTCTCTTACAGCCCTGTTTCTTTATTATTTTATTCTATTCTTTGTCCTAGCAGTACTAGCTCAAAAAGAATAATTACAATATGGCCAGGGATGTGTATTTAGGATTATGGGAGCATGGACGTGAAGCTTCATTGTGAAAGCTTTCTTATGTGAAAGATCAGGAAATTATCATACATGCCTATCAAAAGGGGTCAGCTGATGAATATTTCAGGGAAGAAATCAGGGATGGGGAAGATCATATTTGTATTGCAAAATAGTTTCTTCAGCACTAGTGAAGATGTGACTGGGGTGCCAGTGTGTGTAGGAAGAAGGCAGTGTTGCTGGATAAAGAGAGATTACTTATAGATGATTGCAATTAATCACAGATTTCCTACAGAAAACCAGAGAGCAAATATTTTAGGATTTGTGGTCAGATGGCATCACTTTCCCAACCATTGGACTCTGCATTGTCATGAGCAAGTGACCGTAAATCATTTGCAAACAACATTATTTACAACATTTGGCAGCGGGCTGCATTTGGACCCTGGGTGGTGGTTTGGAACCCCTACAATACAGCATTACTGCACTCAAGAAGCACTGGTGGAGCTGTTCAGGAGATGGAGTTGATTGGTTTCACTGTGTAAGTTCTGAGGACCTACACTGAGCCAGGTGCTTTTCCAGGTGGAGGAGACCTGCACTCAACAGAACAGATAAACTCTTTTCCCAAATCGAGTTTTAATTCCAGGAAAAATTTAAATACAAACATGTATGTATGTAGTACATGTAGTATGATATCTTCCATGAAGTTTACCTATTAGTTAGGAAAGGGAGATAAAGGCTTTGGGTAGGGAGAATAGAAATTACATACTTTAGGGCCTCCCCGGTGGCGCAGCAGTTGAGCGCTGGGCTGCGAAGCTGCCCACAGCCTCTGCAGCGCCAGTTCGATCCCCGGCCACCAGGCGAGGGTCCCACATGGCGCGCAGACCTCTCCTGCCGCCCGCTGCTCCCCTCAGCAGTGTATTTCGTCAGTCTGCCTGTTCTGTTCCCCGCTCCGGCTATGGTGAATTCTCTCACCCTCCCGCACTTCTGACTGTACCCAGTGCTTGTATAAATAAATAAATAAATCTTAAAAAAAAAAGTGGAAACATAAAATATTTAAAAAAAAATCATATACTTTAATTCACAAAATTTTATTGTGGCTACTCAAGAATTATGTGAAAACATGGTATTAACTAGAGAAAGCATACTCAATTACACAATGATTCATTTATTTTTTTGTCTGTAAACATGTTACAAAGTGTTTTCTGCTCAATGTAATGCCTACAAAATAATCAATATACACCAGAAAATATTTCCATGTGAATGATTCGGAGCCACAAACTGAGAATTAATTTTGTACAAGGATGAATAATGTGATTGTACAGTGAGTTGTACAACAGCCGTGTGACAAAGAATAATAAAACAAATATTACTCTTGGTAGATATTAAATATGCAGTCGTTCCTTTGGGTCAAGTAGCAATTTTCACAGAAAGACCAGATGATTTCTCATCCTTTTAGAGGAAATATGAAGAGGTTGTCAGTTTATTGGGAATATTGGATTCCCTCTTTCTTGTTCACCTTTGCCAGCCCTCTTTTGTCTAGCTGCCTGTTTAGGCAGCGGGTTGAAGGCCCCTTGCGCTGAATAAAGCAAGATGCTAGTCCCAATGGTTACATGGGAGTATGACGGGTAATGATAATGTGAAATAATGAGAATATACAATATGATGACAGAAGAATGAATTGCTGGTTGGTTTTGCCACTTACTTTCGTCATCTGAACCACAGTTAGAAATTCACCACAGGTTTAATGATTGTTTCTTCAAGAAACACTTTCTCGAATAGATATAAACTCTCTAACCAATGACAATATAACCAGCACCAGCTCTAATGAGAAATACCTTTAATTTGTCAGTGTCTGAGGGTATGAAGATGTTTCCTTTTCTTTTTAGATTTTTTTTTTAAAGATTTATTTATTTATTTATTTATTTATTTATACAAGCACTGGGTATAGTCAGAAGCGCGGGAGGGTGAGAGAATTCACCAGAGCCAGAGCGGGGAGCAGAGCAGGCAGAAGGACCAAAGTACACTGCTGAGGGGAGCAGCGGGCGGCAGGAGAGGTCTGCGCGCCATGTGGGACCCTCCTCCGGTGGCCGGGGAGCAGCCGGGGATCGAACCTGCACTGCAGAGGCTGCGAGCAGCTTCGCAACCCAGCGCTCAACCTCTGCGCCACTGGGGAGGCCCTCCTTTTCTTTTTTTTTTAAGATTTATTTCTTTATGCATACAAGAACTGGGGTACAGGACAGAGGTGCAGATGGTGAGAGGATTCACCAGAGACAGAGTGGGGAACAAACAAAACAGGCAGATTGGCTGAAATACACTGCTAAAGGATCAAACCAGTGCTGCAGAGGCTGCAGGTTGCTTCAAAGTTCTGTGCTTAACCTCTTGCACCACCAGGGAGGCCCATGAAGATGTTTCTTATTTCTGGTTGTGGGATCTGTATTCTTCCTTTGTGTTTTGGGTGTGTCTTCAAATCTATGCATCTTATATAAGGTACATTCAACCACAGGAGACTTGGCTTATTTTCTCATTATGATAAGGTACTAGGCTCTATGACTTAATGCAAATCTGTAAGAACTTTCTGTAGCAGGTTTGTCACTGGGTGAATTGGGCTTCTGTGAGGGTCAAATAAGCTACCGCCTATGTGCTGATATTTCAGAGTGTAAAGGAGAGAGAAAAATTTTTCTCACCCATTAATGACACTTAGGTTCTGATCTTGTCAATAGTTGCTCCCAGCCTTGCACTCATAACTGGAATTAGGCATGAGAAATCCATGCCTTGCAGTTGGGCTGGAGAGAGCATCTATGGAGGCAAAATGGGAAAGGTGTCATCAAGGGGAAAAAGCGCAGAGTAAAGAGCTATGGAGATAAAAATTTGATATTGTAGTTGTTATTTCTGGTTGGTATCTATTACCTTTCTGTCTTCCTCCATCCTAACAGAATTCCATTCCGTAGAGGTAGCCACTCTATCTCTGTGATTAAGAGAACTGATCTTGTTTTTTAATTTTGATTATTACTTTGCATTGATTAGTCATTTTCCTGGTCTCTTATTTAGGTTTTCTAGATTCCTGCTATGAGTGAGACCATCCGCTATTTCTCTTTTTATTTCTGACTTATTTCACTGAACATGATCCCTTCTAGCTCCATCCATGTTGCTGCAAACTGCATGAGTTTATCTATTTTGATTGCTGAGTAATATTCCATGGTGTATATGTACCACATCTTCTTGATCCAGTCATCTATTTTTGGGCATTTGGGCTGTTTCCAAAGCTTAGCTATTGTAAATAGTGCTGCAATAAACATAGGTGTGCAGGTGCCCTTTGGAATTACTGTTTCTGTGCAAAGTAATAATCAAAATCAACAAACAACTATAAACCAGAGACACACTATGGGGGGGGGGATTGCGGAGGGGCGGGGAGTCAAACAAGAGTCAAAACGGGTGGGGGGGTGCAATTGTATGGGGGATATAACCAAAATGAAAATGCATACATTGTACAAAGATGAAAAATGATGTAAGAATTATTTAAAATAAAATATTAAATTTTTAAAAAAAGAACTGATCTCATCCTAGTTCCTGTTAAAGAGTCTGATCCATCTGCAGGCTTCCCCAGTTCTCCTATTTATAATATTCACCTGAGTACTTCGTTAAATATATAGCTTAATACTCTTCTATTGAAATTCTGATTCAATAGTCTGAGAAATCTGTTTTTTTTTTTGTTTTTTTTTTTTTAATCAAATAGTGCAATTCCTCCCTGTCCTCAGGGAAATTGTAATAAACAACAATGCAGGGTCATTGTTGCAAAGCCCTGATGGCTTATATGTCCCCGAGGTGAGCTGGTGACTTATTGGGCCAAGCTGGCTGATGGGAAGAAGGTCTTTTGTTTCAAGGCTTTTGAGAGGATTTTCTTCTACCGTTTTTTTTTTTGTTTTGTTTTGTTTTGTTTTGTTTTTCTTTTTGGTGAACATAGAGATGTGTCTGATGTCTATGGCAGCCATCTTAGGAAAGCAAGGGTAATAAGCCTCAGGATGAAACCAGTGTGTATTATTGAGAATAGAAAAAGAATATGAGCCAGAGATCTTAATAACAAAATGAACCATCAGTCAACTAACCCTGAAGCCTGCTCTGCCTCTGGACTTTTTCATCTGTGACAATCAATAACCTTTTTTTGTTAAGCAAGTTGCATTTTCTGTTCTTTGCAGGTAAAAGCTTTCTAATTGATACACCTATTTACGATTTTTTTTTTTTTTCAGGTTGTGCTATTGCTATTAGAAAAAGACTTTAGGAGTAGTATTTCTCAATGTGCTGCTATTATCACGTAAAATCATAATAAACTAATAGTCTGTATCATATATCTCTGGTAATAAAATTTAGCACCTAGGGAAGAACAATCAATATTTTACAACTATATGATGAATGCTATTTCAGGATTAGTATCAACAATGCCTGTGACTTTAGTATTTGTGGCTATGAAAAAAATAACATTGGTTAACAAATACATGGCTATGTGTATACTAGAAAATATATTCAGGAAATAAAGCTTATTTAATTCCAAAGAAATAAGTAATTCTAGTCTATAGTTTTGAAGATGAGATTTTATTTTCCCGTGGAAAGTAATATGAAATATTTTATTAAACTATGTATGAGTGTGATAGTCATTTTAGCTGTGAGTCAGGTTTTTAGGGCACAGCTGGGTATAACCTCTGTTGGGTCTGGTTGAGGTAGATGTCACATTTCCTACAAGACACACTTGAGAAGGTGACCCCACATACTTGGGATAGATTTTTTTTTTTATGGTGAACACTTTATCGTTGCGGAGCTTTAGAATTGAATAGCAATAGTTATCTGACTTTAGCATGCATCAGAAATAAATTCCTACAAGATAGCCACTTACATTTTGATGCTTGCATTCTATTCATGGGGTAGAGTTGTCCTCCTTTATCCCAAATGCTGTTTTGTCTCTAGAAAATTATATGAGACTAATAAGTCTCTCCATGGGCAAAAGGACTCCAAATTTGACCTTTTACCATTAAGTTAATTTTATTTTTTTAAATTGCAGTGGCATTGGTTTACAATACTATACGTTTTAGGTTCATACCTCTTCAAAATATGTGTCACCACACCACAACCAACACCAAAGTTCAAAAACACCCTCCCACATACACACTGTCTAATGTTCCCCACCACCACATCCCTCCAATAACCTCAGTCTGCAGTCGAAATCCAATATTTGGTTTGTTTTGGTGTTGCCTGTTCCTTTGTTTCTTTATATTCCACATATGAGTAAAATCATGCAGTATTTTCTTTCTCCTTTTAACTTACTTCACTTAGCAAAACCCCTTCCAGCTCCATCCATGTTGTAGAAAATAGCACAATTTCATCTTTTGTTATAGCTGAGTAGTATCCCATTCTGTATCTTTTTATCCAGTCATCTGGTGATAGGAAGAACTCAGGTTGTTTCCTTTTCTAGCTATTGTAAATAATACTTCTGCAATGGAATAGGGGTGCGTATATTTTTTAAATTTAATTGCATCCTTCTCTGGGCTCTTTTGTCTGTGTAGTGCCAGTGTGATGGACACCATGCTGGTTGAAATCAAATGAGCCAGTGTTGGAGGGTAAATCATCCTGCCCTTCTACCATCAGGGGCTTTGTGACTTTCAATCAGTTCTGGGACTATTAGGCCACACTAGCCCATAGGAACTGCTAGAGCTTACCTATCTGGGGAAAACTGTAACTTGCTTGAAGTGGACAGTGACTGAATACTCTACCAGGGATTTTCCATAGCCAGCTTGTGTGATCTCACGAAACACCCATCTTTCCCCTGCTTTGGCTCTATCAGCTTCTTGGGGTTCACTTGCTTCAGGTAACCAAGAGATCAAGTGCCTTCACAGAAAATTCTATCTGTAGAATTTGCTAGGTAGGAGTGGGCCACAATCACAGCTCTCTCCTGGGGCTTTTAAATCACACTCTCCCCTACCTGGGCTGCTCTGGCTCCTTGGCAGCCTGTCTGCTACTAAGACTGCAGTCACTCTCAGTGAGGGCAACTTGAGCCCATAGACCCCTAAGCTTCTCTGCTCTTGCCTGAGGCTCTGGGGGGAACAAGGCTTATAGATCCTACTGTGGATAGAGCTAGCTGCGGCTAAGGGGTGAGTTGAAACCTGAGCCTACTAGGAAAGCTGTCAGGGGAATCTGACTTGAGCTGACAGTGGTTGTAGATTCTTCCCTCAAGTCTAGCAGCCACTGCACCCAGGGAGACTTGTACCCTTGAGACTCTTAAAATAGTAATCTCTCAACTTCCCACCTTACCAGCCCCAAACTTGCCGGCAAGGTTTTTGGGCTACCACCCTACACTGAATTTTGAGCTCCCGTTATCCTGACTGGTGAAGAGACTTCAACCACTAAAAACTCTGGGGAAAAATGCTAATGCAACAGATCTAAGTCATCTCCAGAAAGAAAATTTCAAAGCGACGGTTTTAATGATACTGAAATTAGAAGAATGAATGAATAAAATGAGAAATATAATACAGAACCACCACCTCCCACAGCCCTGCTGGCCACCTGAGCCAGAGGACCGCTCACTGAGAGCGGCATGGAACATCTGCTGCTTCTGCTGTATTTAAAGTGGCCTGTGTGGCTGGCCAGCAGCTTGTACTTGCTGGGGCCACTGCTCAGGCAGCAAGGAAAAGGGCAGTTTTTCCCTGCAGCTTATGTCACTGGGATCCAGTTTCAATTTCTTAAAAAACTGGACAACAAGGGGATTGTTGGTCTGTTAGAATGAGCTCAAGATTAAATTAAAATGTTGCTTTCAATTTAAAATTGGTTATGAGCATAGACTCTTATTGCTAAACTTTGTGGTAACCTTCAAGCCAAAATGTACAAAAGAAACAGGTAAGAAAATGAAAATGGAATCCAAGGTAACAGGAAAGGTAGTTATCAAAGTACAAAAGAAGAGACTAAGCAAAAACAAAAGAACAGAGATGAACCACAAAAACAGCCAGAAAACAATTAGCAAAATGACAATAAACACTTGATATACCCATAATTTCTCTAAACATCAATGGTCTGCACTCACTAATCAAGAGGCATAGAATGGCAGGATTCATTGTAAAAAACAAAACCCAACTTTCTGTTGTTGACAGGAGATCCATACGTGCCCCAAATATAAACATAGGCTCAAAGTGTCTGCAAGGCAGTCCTCAGCAGGCAGCAGACAATTTCCCATATAATTGTCTGCTCTTGCTTTGGAGCCCAACCTCAAGGGGGTTACCTAGATTCCTACTCTTCCAATGAGCAGTGAGGATGACTAGGAGTGATTTATAAACATAGATTCTCAGAAATAGTTGAAAACGGAAGCCTTTGTGTTACAGGTCCCAACACAAATGAATGGGCCCTTTGCCATGAAGGGTAAGAAATCACCAGAGAGCACACTAGGTGTAGTGGAGCCAGTTATTAGACAGACTCATGCATTGGGGAACCAGTTGGGGAGAGGAGAATTTAGCTTGGCTCCTCAACGGCTGCTAGGAAGAGATATTTAGAGGGTAGTTTCACAAAACAGGGTGGAGGAGAGTAGTGACATTGTTTCTTCTGGGTTGGGCTACTCCGGGACCTGCGCAGACAGGTTATCCTCCAACTGCATAGGTGGCCTCCTGGCCTTCTCCCACTGGGAGATTCTGAGATAATCATTAGTCAGAATCTAATGTTTTTTGTCTCTCATGGTGCCTTCTGGTCAGTGTGAGCCAGATTATTTGGACAAGGCTATCCAGTCCATGAATTATTCCACCTGTTCAAATAGGATTTGGGGCAACCCATCCTACCAGCTCAAAATTTCTTTTACCTTGGTTGTCTCATTAAGAAAAATGTGTATGCTAGTTAAGCAGAAGATGAGGGAAACTCAAGATTTTGAAGAATTTAGATGAATATGATCTTTCTGGGTTTATAAAGTGTTGAAACCTGCTTACGGGACGGGGAGGAATGTAACTAACTAACCTGCATAGACCTTCACATTTCAACTTTTCCCCAATGCAGGTCTTAACACTGAGTGGCTCCTGGGGAACTAACAGAATATTAGACAGGCCAGCAATCAAAGCCCGAAACTTGCTGGTATTTGAACTCTTCATATTTCGGATGCGAGGAGACTGATACTGATATGTGATGTAAATTAGCACCTCCCTCTGATTTCTGAACTGGGGCAGGGGAAGAGTGTAGGAAGGAAAATGATAGAAGCAGTATATGAATAGGCATGCTAATATACCTTCTCCCCAACCCACAAATCATATTGAACAGAGGGGGTAAACAAAACAATGTTCCATATAATTGGTGGAGGGTGAAAGGGAGAGAGTTCAATAGATATCTCAGATGAGTTGGGGAACCCTTGGTATTTTAGGTGATTTTTCTAATGATCCCTATAATAATATATAGGGGTCTCAAGCAAACTAGTCCATGATCCTCAAACATAGATATTGCATAGCCTACATCTGCTGGGAATCTCACATTGATCATTTATCAAATAACTATGTTTGTAGGTCTATCCAAAAAGCACTTAATTAGATTCAATGATATTTTTCTTGCTTGGGCCTGGATTCTTTTTGTATATTTTGTTCATTGATAGGACTGTAATTCTTATAGTTATGTAACAAGGTGGTACCCAGGATAAGCAAGGTTCCAGGTTCCCTGCCCCACCCAAGGAAGGGTGGAGCTGAGCAGGGAGGAGAAGATGCTGGAGAGGAGACTGGGGTAGGAAGGAAGCAAGATGGAGAGCAAGAAGGAGTCCTGAAGGAGGCACATGGGGCAGAGAGACATGTAAAGAAGCTGCACTGGCTTCTTGACCTTGGATTGGTTGAAATAGATGTGGGTGAGAGACCCGTGGGAAGGTTAATAATGGCAGCTTTTATTTTGATTTTGATTTTGCTCTTTTCCTCCCAGACTGGTCTGACTGTTTTTTAACCCTTTTCCATGGGTCACTGCCAGAAGGTGCTTTAGACTTGTGTCAGGCTTTTGGGCCAATCCTGTTGGGCTGGACTTTTACCCATAAGGGGGTGGGTGACTTTGGGTGCTTGATTTGGAAACTATATTCTTTGTCTTGTCTGTATTGCCCAGTAATTGTATTAAAGTTCCTTTCCATTAAAGGTCTTATGTTTTATCTTGATGTGGCGGATGGCAGAACCTATGTAGAGCAGGCAGGTTTGGGGTTTCTGGGGTGCCCCTCTCAGGTATGTAACAGGTTTTGTTCAACATAACCTGTAACAGGTATGTAAGTAGTATCTACATTGGTTCTGTTTATCTCTAATTTTTTTCTGTCTCTCTGGATTCAGCATTCAAATCATAAGAATGACAAGAAGATTCAAGAGTAAGGAAGACTTATGTGTTGCTTTTATCTAAAACTGTGTAGCATTGGAGTCAGTGTCATGGCATTCAAAGACATTATTTACAGTAAATAATGTTTACTGTAAACATTACAGAGTTACAGAACAAAGTATTCCTGAGCCTTCTCAGGAATAGACAAGAGACCCCAAAGTCTTTTGGCTCCTAAAGAGCCCCCAGCAGATGGAGTGCACCCACAGGCCTGCAAGGAAAAGGGGAACCAGGAAGATAAACATGTTAAAGAGGCAGAGGACTGGATTAAGAGGGGTTCGAAAGGTTAGGAGGAGATTGTGACCCATTCCAGAAGGAATTCAAGGCCAAGGAGCTGATTTATGGGAGATACATATTTGTTTGGGGTGGAGGGGGTGGAGGAGAGAGGACACCTATGTGGAATAGCTAATAAGATGAGATACATCTAGAATAAATGACCAGCACATGACCAAGTTAGAGCAATTCCAAGGAGCAGAAATAAAACAAGAGAAAATAAACCAAAACCTTGAAGACGAATGGGAGGGGAAAAGGGAAGCTGAGAGGGAGGGAAAGGTATTTAGGTATATGGAGGCACATGGAGCAGGGAGACATGTGAAGAAACGGCAATTGCTTCTTGGTTGTGGACTGGGTGAAACAGATGTGGGTGAGAGACCCGTGGGGAGGTTAACAATGGCAGCTTTTATCTTGGTTTTGATTTTCTCTTTTCCTCCCAGACTTGCCTGACTGTTTTGACTCTTTTCCATAGGTCCCCGTGGAAGGTATCTAGTATATAACCCTCTAACCTCAGTAAAGATTTCCTCCCTTTTTTTAAAAGATTTATTTATTTATGCATACAAAGCCAGAGGTGTGTGGGGGCGGGGGTGAGAGGATTCACCAGAGACAGAATGGGGAGCAGAACAGGCAGACCTACTGAAATACACTGCTGAGGGGAGCAGCGGGCGAGGCAGGAGAGGTCTGCTACACCATGTGGTTTAGCTCCCTTGCTGGCTGGGGAATTGAACTCATGCCGTAGTGGCTGGTGATAGCTTCATAACACTGTCTTTAACCCCTGCACCAGCAGGAAGGCTCAGATTTCCTTCCTTTGACCATCAAAGGGGCCTGGCTAACTGGCATGTTCCCAACCTGCACCATAAGGGGAATCCATCTGATAGTGCTGTGTCCATCCTATTTACCCACAAAGTCCAGGGTCCACAGGCAATGCCACATGCTAGAGATAGGTCTTTTGAAAAATGATATAGACAAATGATAGGGAAACACATGCTAATTAGTCAAACCAAATAGCTTATTATTTCATTTATAAATATTAATTAACAACCACACATATCCTTAAATATTTAGGAAAAACTAACAGTGAAAGAGAATGAACATAATAATTAGTAATCATGATAGAGCAAAGATAACACAAAAAGTAAAAAATATTGAAAAATTGGTAAAGTTAGGGAAATTCAAGATAATACATTCATAAAACAAGAACCAATGGCCATGAAAAGCAGGTAATCAGAGAGCAGGAAAGAGTATAAAAAATTAAATATGTAATTGCTGAAATAAAATAAGAAAGACTGGAATGATGGAATTGTGAACATTAATATTCAGAACCCTATTCAAAGGAACTCAGTAGGCTAGAAAGAGAGTGACCATGCATGCACACAGCAACAAATTACAGGATGCAAAATGGCATTCATCTCTCATGGGAGGTGGAACTGTTTCTCCTTCTGGTGGAACTTCAAGGGCGGTCCTCCAAAGGTTATTTAGGGGGTTGTTCACCTTGGTGATCCAGGAAGTGCACATGGGTCTGGCCATGAATGCACTCTCCAATCTGCACTCCCTTCTATGGCGTCTTTTGACTCAACCCATTTTGTTGTTAGAATAACTGATTACTTATTTTGTGCTCTGTTGTTGAACAGAGCTAAGGGCTAGTAATGATCAGTGAGGAAAGGTAAGATTTCTCTGGGTAGAGAATAAAAATGAGTTTGGGATAATGATTAAAGACAAAAAGTGAAAAAGCCTTTCAGTAATAGAAATATATTTTTTGAACTGAACACACACAAATCCTTAGATGTGAAGTCTGAATATGCCAAACATATGTAAAGGTAAATGTTCCACAACTGAACACTTATTGGTAAAGCTGTGAAATTCAAGGAGAAGAATATTCCTAGAAGTTTCCAGAGAGAGACAGTGGTTTTTCTTCCAACAATGGGAAACTCTGAATACTACAGGAGCACACAGGAGTGGCACTTGACTCAGACTTGGTGAGGAATGACAAGAGGAACTCATTCTGTTAGAAAATGATGACTGAGATGAGATCAGAAAGTTTTACAGGGTAAGGAATACATGTGTGAAGATGTGACAGAGAGTTTTCAGTGCTTTTAAAGAACTGGAACAATTGCAGGTTGATGGAGTGAAGTGTTAATAGCATGAGGTGAGGCTGGGAGACAGCCTGGGCCTGCATCATGACAATCTTTTATTGGCAGCAAAGTTACCCATACCTATTTGGGTTTTTTAGTGTCTGGACAAGCAAATAAATATCAGACCAATTGATAAGAAGATAAATCTAAAAGAAGCTTAGTAATAACAAGTAACAAATAAACAAGTATGAGTCAAATTGATAAAAGAAGAAGTTTAATAACATATATCTCCTGTATACATGGGAGATACCAAATAAGACTGAGTAACTCACCCCTATGGCTTCAGATCACATCTTAGGGAGCTCAGCTAAGAGTTGGGAGGTTGGGATAAGAAAGGGGAAGTGTATTTAAGGAGGTTACCAAGAAAGGCAAAGCAAACAAAGATATGACTGTTAGGGGGATTTAAGTTCTGCCTTCTCCTTTGAAAAGAGTTAAGGAGATGATCTTCCTGGTACCTAAAAGGAGATACCCTCAAGGTAAAGCTCTGTCTTTGCCATATAAATGTCTTTTTCAGAAGAGTAACCTCCAGGAAGTCTTTAGAACCCTTCCTATGAAATACATTTTTTTGCCAATACATTTTTTTTGTGGTTGCAGACTTTTGCTCTCCTACAATTTCTAATCTATATTGGAGCAAGAGTAGCAACCATTGAACCATCCTGAAGCTAGAAAGAGAGTGGCATGATAAAAGTCATGTATTGTAAAGTTAATTCAATTACTGGTTAAACATGGAGGAAATGTTAGCGTTTGACTGGTATCCAGGGACCCTAACTGTTATTGTAATAGAGGCACCTCTATAAAAGGGGGGATGCCACGTTTCCTGCCCCCATTTACATGCAGTCACCTTGGACTAGCTATTGGGACTGTGGGCAGAGCTGAGCGGCAGGTGAGGCTATATAACACAGAAGGCAGTAGGCTAAGAGACAAATGGAAATGGAGAGCTTGCTTGCTTCTTAGTTTTTGCACTAGCATCAGGGATTTGGGGAACATGGAACAAGGGGTACATGTGGAGGAGAGACAGGTAAGAGACACTTGAAAGTGACACCTGGGTTAGTACATGGGAAGGCTGACAATGGCAGCTGTTATCTTATACTTTGATTTTGCTCCTTTCATCCTAGGCTTGCCGGGCCTCTTTCAAAATTTACCCCATAATCCAATATGAGGTCAAGATAACAGTCACTGATACTGAACGCCGGCCTTATTTTCCCTCAGTCAATAAAAGGGAGCAGAGTTTGAGGAGAAGGAAGGTAGTTTAACTTGTAGACAAACTGAGGAGGGCAGCAGACTCGTGCGTGAGAGGCCACAGTCCTGTCTTTGGCAGAGTGCAGGATTATACACACAAAGTATAAAACAGATGACAGGGTCTCCATGTCCTTTTGATGCAAGCATGATTTCAGAGGGCCACCAGCTTGTTTTGTTAACACCTGATGTTTATCCTCTTAGGGATATACTTCCTTTTTCTTAGAATGCAAGAAGACAAACTTGTTGAATGCAACAGATAGGAATACTTATCTGATGGAGCAAGAAGAGGGACCTGTCCTGTTTCACTGCATCACCACCATTGTCTCTACCAAGGACTCCACAGGTCTCTCCCCCATGTGTCCCTTTTCTAAGTAGCCCTTCCAAGTGTCTCTACATGTTTATCCTTCCTGAGTCTCCTTCTAGTGGCACAAGGGTATAAGTTGAAAAGAGAAAAGCAAGAGAGCACGAGTAGGCATGTGTTCAGTTATAAGCCAAGGATGGCCACTTAACCCTGCCCTGAGTTCCCAGCAACCCCCATTCAGGAAGTCAGGGTCATGACATGCTAGGAGTTGTAATTTGAGGCACCTGAAATCTCTCAAGCAAAGATGGGGATGGAGTCTATAAAAACATCAGTGAGTGAATTGTTCTTCTACCCAAAATATGCCCTTTTATCTCTCCAAAACCAAATATAATTTTGCTGTAAAGGGTTTATTTAATATAGCTTGAGTTTGCAATTTTGGGTACAAATATTAACTATCATTTACTAGCTAGGTCATTAAGTAATATGTTACTTAGTCTCTTTGAGCCTCATTTTTTTTCCCTTGCAAAGGAAAATACTTGTAATTTCGCTGCAGGGCTTTGTGGAGACTGGAGCTACAAATAAGCATCTAAGCACTGTGCTGGCTGTATTTGGGAACTTGTATTATAAGTCGTGAAGCCCATCTTAAGTTAGGTGAAGTCAAAGGGAGGAACTGTCAGAATCGTGGCAAGTCTCTCAGAAGCCAAAGGCTGGACTGAAGCTTGGCCTCAGGGAAAAACTGGAATCAAGGAGTTGAACACTAAAGATCTAGCTATTCTCATCTGTACATTGGCTTTCTTCTGATTTCCTAAGAACTGAGTTCTCCTTATACTCACCCAAAACTTGGGGTTAACATTTGTTCTGATTGAGTTATAATTTCTTAGTTTCATTTCCAAAGATTTCTAGGAAGAGACTCTGTTTTTGTTCACATTAGGCCTGGTGTTTGTTCCATACCCAGTTGACTGTGGCAGTGGGTGGACAGACTCATGTACAAATATGATGGTGGAAAAATTTCCCAGAAGAGGAATAATTCAAAAGGAGCTGTAACAGGAGCTCTCTAGAAATCACATCACCTGCACAAATTAGGAGAAATCAAGAAAGGTTTTGTACAGGGCAGAGTGAGGGATACCTCACAACCCCCAAAACTGCCCAACTCTAAATGGGTTGTGCTGTCTGCCACATCAAGATAAAACATATTCCAGTGTGTAAGACTTTCAATAGGAAAGAACTTTAATATAACTCATGTGCAATAGAGAGAAAGAGAAAAGAGGAGAAAGAGTAAAAAAATATAGTTTCCAAACCAAGGACACAAAGTTACCAACCCCCTCATGAGTAAGTGTCCAGCCAACCAGGGTTGAACCAAAGCAGGGCCCCTGAGACCCAAAAGCCTGCCACAACTCTAAGCCAACTTCTGGTGGGGACCCATAGGGAAGTGGCAGAAGGGGCCAGGCAAGTCTGGAAGTAAAAGAGCAAAATCAACATTAAGATAAAGGCTGCCATTGCAGCCTCCCCACGGGCCTCTGATCCATGTCTCTGTCTCTTTCAAGTGCCTCCTTCCAAGTCCCCCTAGTCCCTGGAACAAGTTCAAGGCTGAGAGGCAAGCAGGGCTTCTTCACATATCTCTCTGCTCCATGTGCCTCCTCCAGGTCTCCTTACTGATCTTCCTTTCTTCTTCCTGTCTTCTCTCTTCCCAGCTCCACTCTTCCTTAGGGTAGGTCAGGCGACCTAGAACCTCCCCTTTTCCTGGGGATTACCCTGTTACAGTTTCTATAAAGTGACTAATCACAAAATGTGAATCAGTTGTAAGAGAGTCATAAGGGACCATGCAAAACCTAGGCTAGCCATAGCTACAGACTGTTGTGTACAAGAGGAGGGAGAACTTACCATAATCCAGAGAGAATTGGATAGCTCAGACTGTCTTGACAAAGCAGTGACACTCTGGAGGACATGGGCAGCTTAAGGCAACCTCATGAAGGAACAAACTGAAAAATATATACCTTTAGTCCATACCTTTGCTCCCATATCCTATCTGAGCATTCCATTGGCCAAACCCATGGAGGACCCCTGGGAGCAGGAATCCATTAATGCCATTCATACAGGTAGACCTTTCCTTCCTGGCAGACAGCAAAGTGAAGACAGTATCGAAGTTATTGGGTAGACAACTACAACTACAGACATAAATACGATTTGACTTTTCCACTACATTATCACATAGAATACACTCACTAAACTTTAATAACTGCTTTCCTTAGCAGAATCTATTGTATTAAGATTATTTACATGTTAAATATAATATTTATATAATATATATATAAATGTGTGCATGTATTCTCTACGAGTACACTGATTTTACAGTTTGGACATTGACTAATTTCTTTTGTTGACCACTAGAAAATAAGCTGCATTTTAAAGAGATGAGTGGTATAAATTTCATTGTATAACTGCCATGGTTTGACTTTATTGAGTACATTTGAAGTAGAGTCTCATTCTTTCAGATCTCTAATATTCAAAATATCAGTGGTAGACTGTAGTTAAAAATTTTGGTGAGCAAAATTAGTCTTTGAAAGAGAAGTGCATTAAGAAAAATTTGTAGGAAAACATTTTCTGAACAATTTCATTGTATCTTGGCCAACACAGCTTTATGTGAGTGACTACTTAGAGCTCTATTTAGAATTTGAATATAGATTTTTGTCTAATTTCTTATAATTTAGGTCATTTAAACATTACCTTCAATTGATTCAGACTGTTAACTTCAATATATATTTAGGACAGAGCTACATACAATTTGACTATTCTGAAAATGATGAATTCATAAGGGAAAATAGAAGAAGAAAAATTAAGAAACTTTAAAGTGATTTTGCCTTTAATAAAAGCAGTATAGAAATCTAAAACAATCCTCCTTTATTTTTTAAAAAAGACAGTGTCCTTTTTAATTACATTTCATAAAATGGCACACATTTGAGTTTGGAATGTTAACAGGGTAAAAAAAAATTTTTTAAATTGATCTCTGCCACAAAAATAAAAGGTGAAGTCATGACAAGAACCATTAAATAAAATGCATGCAAGTAATTCAGAAAGGAAAATCTTCTCAATCTGGGCATGGACACGTATATAAATGAATGAAATTTTTCATGTAAAGATACTGGAATGCAGTTTTAAAATTAAGAAGCAAGATTTTCAAATTTAACAATCTCTTTTAACTAGAATTTATTGTTTAAAAAAAAAAAAAGAAACCAACAACACTCCATCCTTCTCCCCAGTCCACCCAGGGAGTCTTTCTTTGCTCTAAAATTACGTTCCCGGCCTCCAGCTTTGAATCTGTGTTTGTAGCCATAGAAAGGTTATCATGTGGCCTTTTCCTCAGGCCAACTGTTGGTGTTTACAAATGAACGTATGTATTTCTAAAATGTTTTAGGTCAATCAGGTAGCAGAAACCTGGTAAGAAGGAGTGTTCTTCCTTGGGAACAAGTGTAGACTTTTAAAGACTTATTAATATAATTGCTTCGCTGTTCCAGGTAGTAGCTATCCCAGATGTTTTGAAAAGCACCAATGTATTTTGGCTTATGGTTTTGGTTTCCTTTTTTTTAAGTCAAATTTTATTGATTTATCATTGGCTTACAATAGTACATCATTTTTTTAATGTTAAAATGCTGTTTATTTTCCTCTAGTATGTACTCAGAAATAGAAATACAGCATTTTGGGGACACAACTTCACACCCACCACCAAAGCTCTAGTGCCTCACTGTCAAACGGACCCCTGGGCCCTTTTTGTCATACTGCTCCCTCTTTCTCTTTCAACCACCATATTTTCACAGCCTCAGAGTTGTTTTGCCAGATCATTTGCTTTAGTTATTTATATTCCACTTAATTAGTTAAACTATGGAGAATTATCTTTACTTTCTGACTGATATCACTTGACATACATATGATTCACAGGCATATAAAAAAATGCTCAGCATCACTTAATGTAAAGGAGATGCAAATCAAAACCACAATGAGATACTACCATGTATCTGTGCTAATGGCCTATGTTAAGAAAGCTGGCAAGGGAACAGACATATGAAAAAATGTTCAACATCACTTGTAATCAGGGAAATGCAAATCAAAACTACCATGAGATACCATCTCACACCAGTGAGAATGGCACATATTAAAAAAACTAGCAACAACAAATGTTGGCGAGGGTGTGGAGAAAAAGGAACTCTCCTGCACTGTTGGTGGGAGTGCAAACTGGTCCAACCACTATGGAGAGCTGTGTGGAGATTTCTGGACCTACTAAACATAGAGCTTCCATATGATCCAGCAATTCCACTCCTAGGTATTTACCCAAAGGACACAGAAACATCAATTCCAAAGAGCACCTGCACCCCTATGTTTATAGCAGCACTGTTTACAATAGCTAAGCTTTGGAAACAGCCCAAATGCCCAAAAATAGATGACTGGATCAAGAAGATGTGGTACATATATACCATGGGATATTACTCAGCATTCAAAAAAGATAAACACATGCAATTTGCAGCAACATGGATGGCGCTGGAAGGGATCATGCTCAGCGAAATAAGCCAAAAAGAAAAAGAAAAATACCGGATGGTCTCACTCATAGCAGGAATCTAGAAAACTTAAATAAGGGACCAGGAAAATGAATATAAGAAAGTGAAAATCAAAATCAACAAAAAACTATGAACCAGAGACACTTTTTGGGGGGTGGGGGGCGGGAGGGGAAGGATTGGGGTCAGAATGGGGCGTTTGCAATTGTATGGGGGAATATAAAAATAAAATTTAATATTAAAAAAAAATAAATAAATCTTTAAAAAATAAAAAAAATGTAGGAATACATGCATCTTAGAAATATGGTATAAATAAAAGTAAATTTAACTGCGAAAAAAAAAAAAAAGAAAGCTGGCAAGGGTGTGGAGAAAAAGGAACCCATACACACTGTTGGTGGTAATGTAAATTGGTGCAGCATCTATGAAAAATGGTATGGAGATCATTTAAGAAAATTAAAAATGGAAACACTACACAATCCAGCAAACCCTTTGGGTGTTTATTGGAAGAACATGAAAACACTAATAAAAATATTATAGATTTATGCACTCCTATAGTCATAGCATAATTCACAATACCCAAGAACTGGAATCAACTTAAATGCCCATCAACACAGCTTGATAAAGAAATAATGGCACATATTAAAAAAACTAGCAACAACAAATGTTGGCGAGGTTGTGGAGAAAAAGTAACTCTCCTGAACTGTTGGTGGGAGTGCAAACTGTTCCAACCACTATGGAGAGCTTTGTGGAGATTTCTGGACCTACTAAACATAGAGCTTCCATATGATCCAGCAATTCCACTCCTAGGTATTTACCCAAAGGACACAGAAACATCAATTCCAAAGAGCACCTGCACCCCTATGTTTATAGCAGCACTATTTACAATAGCTAAGCTTTGGAAACAGCCCAGATGCCCAAAAATAGATGACTGGATCAAGAAGATGTGGTACATATACACCATGGGATATTACTCAGCATTCAAAAAAGATAAACACATGCAATTTGCAGCAACATGGATGGAGCTGGAAGGGCTCATGCTCAGCAAAATAAGCCAGAAAGAAAAAGAAAAATACTGGATGGTCTCACTCAAAGCAGGAATCTAGAAAACTTAAATAAGGGACCTGGAAAAAGAATAACTATAAGAAAGAAAATATCAAAATCAACAAACAACTATGAACCAGAGACACTCTATGGGGGATGGGAGGTGGGGAAAGGAGGACTTGGGGTCAAAATAAGGGGGTTGTAATTGTATGGGGAGTATAAAAATAAAATCTGAATTAAAAAAAAGAAATTGTGGTATTTATTCTCAATGGAATACTACTTAGTTATTAAAAGAGATAAAAATCTTGCCTTTTGCAACAACATAGATGGTGTTGATTTCTTAGTATGTCAGTTCGGCATTTCTATAATATCATTCACATATTGAAAAAAAAACAACTTCTCAAAATGATTTTAAGATCCAGATAACATTGGAAAGGCTTCTAGCTTTTTAATATCTTCTGGATCCGAGAAGGTCATGAATAGTCTTGCTCATTTGAAAGGACAGTCAAAGCCAAGATTAAGGGCCAAAAGTGTGTGACTTAATCATTAAAAGAATGCCAATTGCCTGAGCCATAATATTTTTCCATATTTGGAGAGCTGACTAGTTCACAGCCTCTGACAGTCATTCCAGTGTGAACCAGAATTACTAGGAGAGCAATGGGCTAATGCAGTTTATCAGCCTGATTCCTTGTATTTGAAGCAAAGCAATTTAATGAAAATGATCCTTAACTCTAGTTTCATTGAAATGAGACCTTGGGTTCTAGCTACTTACCGACTATTGTGTACATAATTATAGGGGAATATGATTAGTTTCATCACATAAATAGAATTTAATGCATTTATAAAATTAAGACCATGAGATTTTATATTTTTGAACAACACATAGTATAAGAATATGTTCACAATAGGAAATTGATTTACAAAATCAGGTAGCGGGCCTCCCCTAGTGGCACAGTGGTTGAGCGCTGGGCTGCAAGGCTGCCTGCAGCCTCTGCAGTGCTGGTTCATTCCCCGGCCACCAGCAAGGGTCCCACAAAAAAAAAAAAATAAATAAAAAAAATAAACAAAATCAGGTAGCAAAATAATATTTAAAGTGAGATCCTAGTTTTGCTAAATATAGTTTAAAATTTACCATAAACTAAATATGTAAAGATATAGACTTTATATGGTAAGAATAGGGAAAATTTTTCTTTATATTTCTTTTTATTGTAATTTATTTTACAATGAGTTGGAAATTATGTTTTTCTTTTTCAAAATCAAAGCTTAATTTTTAGAGCAGTTTTAGGTTCATAATAAAATTCAAAGGAAGGTACAGAGGTTTCCCATGTACTGTCTGCCCCATTTCACATGCATAGCCTCTCCCATTATCTACATCTCCCAGCAAAGTGGTACATTTGTTATAATTGACACATCTGTATTGACAAATTATAATAAACTAAAGTCCATAGTTTATATTATGGTCCACTCCTGGTGTTATGTTGTGTGGATTTGAACAAAATATACGAGAAGTACCCATCATTGAGTAGTTTCACTCTCTAAACATTCTCTGTGTTCTTCCTATTCATTCCTCCATCACAACTCCTAGCAAACATGATTCTTTTTATTGTTTTGTCTTTTCCAGCATGTCATAATTGAAATCATAACCTTATATTTTTTTATCTGCTATGACAATCTCTGTCATTCAATTGGTTCATTTAGATCACTGATATTGGTTGCCCTTGTTCTGTTTTTCCACTATTTTTCTCTCATGGTTTTAAAGAAAGGATTATTTAATGGTTTATTTTATTTATTTATGCATATAAGAACTGGGGTGTAGACCAGAGGTGTGGGAGGTGAGAGGATTCACCAGAGACAGAGTGGGGAGCAGAACAGGCAGATCTACTAAAATACACTGCTGAGGGGAGTAGCAGGTGAGGCAGGAGAGGTCTGCTGCACCATGTGGGTTAGCATCCTGGCTGGGGTTGGAATTCATGATGTGCTGCAGTGGCCACAGATAGCTTGATAGCTCTGAGACTTAGCCCTTGCGCCACCAGGGAGACCCTCTCTTGTGGTTTTAATTGAGCATTTTATCTTTTTTAAAGGTTCTATTTGTTGAGGTAATGTTGATTTATATCGCAGTGTATGTCTTAGGAGCATAGGTTTATACCTCTACAAATGTATGTTATTTCACCACAGCCATCTCCAAAGCCCCTGTAATCCTCCATTAGTAATCCTCTCTCCTTTGCTCCCACTCCAACCCATCCCCCTTCTGGTAGCCTGAGTCATAGTCCATAGTGCTCCTTGCCCTCCTGTCTCACCCATCCCCCTCTAAAAATTATTTTTATAATAACAAAATCATTAAATAAAATGTTTACTAAAAAAGATGAAAAGAAAAAGATTCTAAAATAGTAGTATACAGAACCATTTAATGTTTAATCATTCTAGGGAATTTCTTTAGGGAACATTATAAATAACACTATAAATAAACAAGCCTACCACCAATTCTACTGGAATTAGGGGCTATATTATAAAAAAATATATGAATGTTGCTTATAATTAAAGACAGTAGTACAAAAGCAATCTCCTGGCTTTGTGTCTGTGATTCATAACCAATGATTTTTTTAGTTAACATTAATAAATACTCCCCAAACAGCTATTGTATTAAGAAATTAAAAATGTATTTTTATACTCCTTGAAAATGTGAAGCCCAGAACCATTAGACTGCTGCTGTTTTATGAGAGCAGTTCATTGTGTCTCTTTGGTCTCTTCCAGACACCATGGAACAATGCCCATGTAGGAATATTAATGAAGAAAAAGTACTGAGCAAAATAATTTAATTATCATTTCTTGGGTTCTTCCATCTAATTGACACGAATCTTTATTCCAAGGGCACAAGAGCACGTGGTATCATTTCATTAAAGTTGGCAAATAACTGCTCCCATCTTTGTGGTCCTCTTTTTAAAAAGAAAGAAATTATTTTTTTAATGGGGTCATATCCATTGGCCTTTGTCTTTTCTACTGATTTCATTAGCTGATTCAACAAATATTTATTACGCACTTGGATCAACCAGGTACTGCTCTATGAGGTTATAAATGCTTCAGTAATCCAAAATGACAAAAACCCTTACCTTTATGGAGCTTATACAATTGGGAGACTGATAATAAATAAGTAATGCAGATCGAGTTTTGCATTGCCTGAAGCATAAATAATTTGGGGATGTCTTAAGAAAAAGAATAAGGAATACGTTATAGAGCTTTAGATAGGATCTGTGCACATGGGAATGAGTTCTGTGGAAATAATGCAGGAGGGGAAGAGGAAAGATAGGAAAAGCTAGGGCAGAGGGAAAGGCACACTTTCCCATTGAGTGGTCAGAGAGGGCCTCACTAAGCCAAATTTAAACAAAAACCCAGAGGAAGGATGAAAGCATCCAAGAAGAGCCTATCAGGAAAAGAAAGTACAAAGTCCCTACTGGGAGAGTTTGTCTATTGTATTCAGGGTATGGAAAGGGGTTGGTATGGCAGAGAGAGCCAAGGAGAAAGAAATAGAAGCTACAGCAGTAACAGGGTGAGCTGGTGATGTAGGCCCTTGAAGACCTCTGTGAGTTTTCTTCACTTTTTTCTCTAAGATTGAGGGGTAGTTGCTAGAGCTGAAGTGATTTGACATATGCACTTACTCACCTTGCTAATTTAAGAATTAACCAGAAGGGAAAAAAATGCAAACAGGGAGATGGATAATAAGGATATTACAATAATTGAGGTAAGAGACCAGGGTAGGTTGGACAAGTTGGCTAATGGGGTGAATTTGTTCTGAAGATAAAACTGACAATATTTTCTGGAATATTGGATTAGTATACTGATGAAAAAGATAGATGTTAAAGGAACCTCTGGGTTTTGTTCTGAGTAAGCAAATGTAGAATTTTAAATTAATGAAATGAAAGACTATGACGGTAAATTTTGGGATAAAAAAGTGAGAAGTTCCTTTTGGGGTATAGTGAATTTTAGACACCCATTGAAATGGATAGATGTAGTAGAGTTCAATAGAGAAGTCCAATATATTTAAGTGCTTAAAATTTTTTTTTCGATGGAAAATACAAGAATATTACCTTGCTAGACGATCACTCTGAATTGAAGGAGGGACAAAGAATGTTAAAGACAAACACAAATTAAAGAAATTGTCCTTGAGGATTCAACCCCAATGACAAAGGAAATGAAAGTAAAAATAAACTAAAAATAGAACTATCATATGATCTAGTAATATCAGTTCTGAGTATCTACCCAAAGAATATGACATCATTAACCCAAAGAATTATATATATATTACAATGTTTATTTCAGCATTATGTACAAAAGCTAAGATTTAGATACAACTTAAGTGTCCATTGATGCATGATTTGATAAAGAAGACATATGTGTATAAGATGGAATACTATTCAGTGATAAAAATTATGAAAATTTGCCATTTGCTGCAAAATGAAAGGAAATCAAGGGGATTATGTGAAATGAAATAAGTCAAAAGGAGAAAGACAAGTTTTGAATGATTTCTGCTGTATGTGGAATATAAGGAAATAGAAAGTAGTGAAATAAAGAACAAAATGAAAATAAACCAATAGGCTTTGATAACAGGTTACCAAAGGAGAAATAATTAGGAGTAGGAGCAAGGGTGGAAGGGATCCAATGGATGGTGGTGGTTTCTTTGAAAAAAGCAAAAAAAAAAGTTTGCATTGGATAGGTTCATTTGAACATAATTGGCATAAACTTGGACTTTACAAATCATGATATATATATACAAGCTGTATGCACCATTATATCAACTAACCTAAGGAGGTAGTGTAGATACAGAGGAAAAAAAAAAGATCTGAAGTTTAAGCCCTTGGATCATGCCAGTATTCAAATTTCAAAGATGTTGAAGAAACAGTAAGGGAAAAACTGGTAGACAGAATAATGTCTTAACAAAAATATCTACATCCTAATCTCCCAAATCCCGTAAACATGTTACCTAACATGACAAAAGTAATTTTCCAGACACAAATATTAAGGGTATTCAGATAAGGAGATTTTATCCTGAATAACTGGATAGGTCCATTGTTATCACAGAGTCCTTGTAAGAGGGCGGCAGCAGGTCAGAACCAGAGAGATATGATGCTAGAAGCAGGTGTGAGTTATGTGATGACTGGAAAAGGGAGGGAAATCAGTTCTATCCTAGAGCTTCTGAAAGTCTTGGCACCTTGGCATTAATTTGGTGGAACACATTTTGACCTCCAGAATTATAGGATAATGAATTTGTGTTGCTTTAGACCACCATGTTTGTAGTACTTTGATATAGTAGTGATAGAAGCAATTACAGATACTGAGAAAGGATCACTTTGTAAGATAAGAAGGAAATAGGAAAATATTGTATCCTGGGCCCAGATAAGATACTGTACCTTTATCAGGTAAGATATAAAGCCTGAGAAATGACTAGTATTTACCAACATGGAGGTCATGATGACCTTGACAATAGATTTGGTAAAGACACTATAAGGAAAGTCACGCTAAGACTGACTTTAAGAGTGACTTTGAGAATGGAGGGAAGGAAATGGACACAGAATTGCTACAGAGCAGTGACTACTATGTGTTTCCTGTTCTCCAGTTTTTGAATGGGAATGTCTGTTGTCTCCATTAATGGAATAAAAAGAAATAACAAATTGTATGGTTCTTGGGAGAAGAATTATGCTGACAAAAATGGCCAATCCCAAACTCATGTAATATGTGATTCCATTTATAGAACTTTCTTGAAATGGCAAAGTGATAGAGTTGATTAAAGGTTTCCAAGAGTTGGTAGGGAAGGCTAGGAGGGAAAGAGATGGGTGTGAGTAGCAATTGGAATCCTTGTGATGGAACTCTTCTCTATTTGACTGTGGAGGTAGTTATACAAACTTGCCCATGTATACAACTATTAGACCTAAACACACAGATATGCATGTGCACACACACACACACACACAAGAGTACATGTGAAACTAGTGAAAACTGAACAAGACTAGTTTGTATTACTGTTTATTTCCTGGTTGTGATGTTCTATTATAGTTATGTTAGGTATTATAAAAACAGAAATCACCCAACAAACAACCATGAATCCTGAATATAATTACATTGTAATTTCACCAAGCAATCAGGGCTAAGATAATCTCTTTGTATGCTTTTTTCTAAAGAAGGGAACAAATGAAAGCACTCCTCAACAATTTTATATTTTAATAAAGAAAATATAACATTTGCTATAACCTTGATATAAATTGATTAGGATAGTTAATAAAAATAATTTCAGACCATTTTTCTTTTTATAAGCACAGTTGAAAAACTCTGTAACAGTACCAAATATAATAAAGATAAGTATACATATGTAAATTATGTAAAATATGGATTTCCCCCCCAAGAATATAGTTATAACAATAGATGACAATATTAACTATTAGCTTAATTTATCACAATAACAGATTGAAAGTTTTTCAAACATGATTATCCCAATACATGTAGGAAAGTCATTTGATAAAATAGGATCCACTCATTCCATAAACTCTTAGCAAAAAGAATTAGAAGAGACACTATTTTACTATGTTAAAAATATAGCCATAGCCACCAAATACTACTTATGAAGCAAGATACTTCATAATAAAATAATAAAATATTGTCTTGAAAGTCAAGAACAAGACATTTAAGTCTTCATTTATTTAACATATTGGAGTCTCTTTGAAATCAGTAAAGAATGTGAAATAAATTTTTAAGGATTAGAAAAAAATAAACTCATTATTTATAGATATTATGTCTATGAAAATCGGAGACACCACAAAGCATGATCGGTATCTTTTTTTTAAAAAAATCAAACAAATGAATGCATTCATACAGCAAACAAAATGCAATTTGGAAATATAGCAATCACACAATTTAAAACAAGAATACATGAGAACCTATGGCCACCTAAACATTCAGTTCCCATTAGATTTGGTTCCCATTATACATTAATTCAGGAAGAAGTAAATGCAATGAGCAGGAAATTGATAAAGGTATGATTCTCAGAAACACATGTTAATATCTTGACTCATGAAATCATCCCCATTCACTTCCTTGACTTACCAAAAGAGAAATATGTATCTGAGATCACATGTTAACTCTATGGGAAAATGATAGGTTATTTACATGTGAGTTTTCAGTAATACTACACGTGTGAAAAATGGCAGAGCTATGCCCGACAATAAAGACAATTTAATTTCTGACATAGTGCCCTCAGGCATGGTATAAAAATTTATTTCATTTAGAATGTTGCAGAGCATGATGAGCAATTGTAATCAATACTACTCCCATTACATTCTGAGTTTAGTAATATGAGATTGCCTTTTACCTTTTCTGAGTCATTCTGCTTTACTATCTCATCTTCCTTCAGCAGTAATTATTATAATTGGTCATGGTGTTACAGAAAAAAAAATCTCTTAGCTCATCTTGATGCCCTAAATTTCCTTAGATTTCACCACTTTTGTTTATTAGGTCACTTAAGGTCTAATTCTAAATTAGTTAAGTTTATGATTTAATATTAAGAGTGAAGATAAAATATGAACAATGATTTATCTATTCCATTATTCTATTAAAATGGAAAGCTCTAGCAACATAGCCCAGTCATATTAGCTCCATCTAGTCTATCTCTGTTGCTGCTGATCAGCATCCGAGAGAGTATTTTTTTAGTCATTGCTTTTTAGATTGATACTTGCTCAATTTCATAGCTCCACAACCTTAAAATACATAAAGCTAAGATATTTTTAAGTATAACACCATAGGGCATAGAGTTTCCATAGAGCAGAGGACACTAGTTTTCATATATTTTTAGTGTACCAACGGCAATTAATGCCAAATATGATTGAGATTTTGTGCTAATTTAACATGGGGCTTTTCACTAATACCCTCCCAGATCCTACAATTTCATTGTAGGAAATACAGTGCTTCAAAATAAAAGCTAACATTATAAGCCAGAAGTTATAATAGACTCTATTAGTAAAAGAAATTGAAGTGGTAGTCATTTTATCTATATCATGTTCATGCAGGTTTAATCTGGTCTATAATCTCCAAAGTATTTTTGCTATTAGAATTCTCCCTATAAACCCAAATCTGGTGTCTATTGTTTCCATCTTGAATATTTTACCTGCTTTGTTGTCATGTACAATTTGACATAAGTCTGTGTCATTATGAGACTGAAACAAAATTCTGTTGAGTTGGACAATTTAGAGCAATTCATCCTGTTGTCTGACTGAGCTGATTCAAAATGTTTAAACATAGTATCCTGTGTTGTGATGGGATTTCTGTATTTTTTTTAAAGATTTATTTATTTATGCATACAAGAACTGGGATATAGGCCAGAAGTATAGAGGGTGAGAGGATTCACCAGAGACAGAGTGGGAAAGAGAACAGGCAGACTGACTGAAATACACTGCTGAGGGGAGCAGTGGGCAAGACAGAAAAGGTCTGCTGTGCCATGTAGGTCAGCTCCCTGGCCAGGGATTGAATTCATGCTGCAGTGGCTGCAGATAACTTCATAGTGCTGCCACTTAACCCCTTGAGACACCAGGGAGGCCCAAGGTATTTCTGTATTTTAACATAACAAACACTGAGGAAATAAGTAAAATAAATTTTATTGGAAATTGATGTCTTCACACATTTTTGCTTTTCCTATTGATATTAGTCACAGGTGTATTCACTTCTGAGGAATTTTAAGGTGTCTCAATCAACAAACTACTAAGATTGATAAAAACTAAAAGTCACGTTCTTGGAATAAAAAGAAAAAAAATGTAAACTGACTCATTTGACATGCATTGGTCTTTAATGCATTTTATGAATACCTACATTAAAGATGACAAAGCAGGCACCGAGATGTCATTAAACGAATCCTGTGTTGCTATTGTGGAAGTTATAATACAATTGAGATGACAAGGAACATTCCCACAAAGAACTTAAAGGATAAAAAGCCACTGTAGATGAGAGGGTCACAAGAGTAATAAAGACTACTTCCAAAGGAATATTAAAGGCAGAGACAAGAAATCACAATGGATTGGGGTGATAGGAATTTGAACTGTAGAAATTTATGGTGAAAAAAAGTTTTAAGATGTAACTTCTGGAAAAAGTGCATTGAGTAAGGAGAAAAAGAACTGCAGGGAAGGATTAAGTGAGGCAATTGTATTCTTTTGAGGTTCTCATAAAAACTAGGGGCCTTCTTTCCAACTATAACACGATAGATAGGTTGATAAGTAGATGATAGATAGCTAGACTATTTAGCTTATCATTTTAGAGAACCCACAGATCACTTGAATCTTTAAGTATGTAACAGTTTATATGCCCATTGCTTCATATATTTGAATATGTCAAAAAACAGCTTAGACCCTGGACATAGAAAACTCACCTGAAGCTAGTTATAATGTCTTGATATGAGAAGACACTCCCCCACGCCCAGTGCAGCTCAATTATTTAGAATTTTATAAATGAAGTATTAAAATCTGTATTCTTACAAGTTATAATTAAACCATTTAAGATTATCCAGAGGAACAATATTTAAGTCTTGTCACAATTATAAGTGAATTCTTTTAGTAGGATTATTTTTCTGATGTTACTCACGTAAACCAGGCAACCTTAGAGTTGCCTGCTTTTTTTTTTTTTTAAACATAGTATCCTGCATTGTGAAGGGATTTCTGTATTTTTTTAAAGATTTATTTGGGCCTCCCCAGTGGCGCAGCAGTTGAGCACTGGGTTGCGAAGCTGCCCGCAGCCTCTGCAGCACCTGTTTGATCCCTGGCTGCTCCCCGGCTACCGGAGGAGGGCCCCGCAGACCTCTCCTGCCTCCCACTGCTCCCCTCAGCAGTGTACTTCGGTCCTTCTGCCTGCTCTGCTCCCTGCTCTGGCTCTGGTGAATTCTCTTGCCATCCCGTGCTTCTGACTGTACCCAGTGCTTGTATAAATAAATAAATAAATCTTTGAAAAAAAAAAAAGATTTATTTTAAAAAAAAGATTTATTTATGCATACAAGAACTGGAGTACAGGCCAGAGGTGTGGGATGTGAGAGGATTCACCAGAGGCAGAGTGGGGAACAGGACAGGCAGACTGACTGAAATACACTGCTGAGGGGAGCAGCAGGCAGGAGAGGTCTGCTGTGCCATGTGGGTTGCTCCCTAGCCAGCCGGGAATTGAACTTATGCTGCTGTGGCTGTGGATATCTTCATAGGTTGCTTCTCAACCCCTAGCTCCATCAGGGAGGCCCAGAGTTGCCTGCTTTTGCCCAGTCTTTCTTGTCTCAAGCATTGTTCCAGGTTTTCACTGTTAACCTTGGACTGGAGGCTTAATGTGTCAGAGGGAAACACAAACTATTTTATGTATTGAGATCTTTTAAGTTATTGATAAAATTCCTTAAACTGAGCTTTTTAGCAGTGGCTGTTCAGATGAAGGCAACTGTTACTACTCTCTGCCTAACTCAAATGACACCTGCACAAAAAGGAAGATATTCCATTAAAAAGGACATAGTATGCATGAGTTGTTGATCTCCCTTTCTTTCTGGGCCTGCAGCTTTTTGGTAATCCTTTTAGGTGAGAGCTCTACTAAGTAGACAAGCAGTATGAGACTGGAAATTGTTCTCCAGCTTTCTGCTTCTGCCAAAGTTGTGGGGAAGTTTGAATTTTCAGTTCTTTCATAAAGGAGGTGTTTTAAAGGTGTTGTCTGTTTCTTTCAAACATTTAATACATTCCACTTGCAATGGCTACGAAAAACTAGCTAGTTACATGCATAACCCTATTGTTTTCTCAACAATCATTGAAGATTTATAGCTAGAAGACAATCACATTATATTGAACGACACTTAAATACTTTGTTTATTTTCCCCTCAAGCAGTGCAGCTGTAATAGCTGCTAGGAAGTTTTAAAAATATGCAAGAACATTTTAAACCTCCAGGAACGCTCAGACTTCAAACTACTTTTTCTTCTTGTATAACATCTTTTAATAATTAATTATTTCTTTTGTTTCTTTTTTAGTCTCCAGGGTTGGGAAATATTAAGGTAACTGGAAATGGAGGGAAAAAATCATAAAGGAATTTATTTGTGATTTTTCAGTTTCCATAAAATCAACAAACTTGTTTTTGAGATTGTAAGAGTAGACTCTAACTGAGGTCAATAGTACACTTGTTTGTCACTGAAATTTGTTAGCGTTCTTATCTAAAAGCCACAGGACAACATTCCAAAGTATGTGTGAACAATAATGTGAGGGCTGCCCAGGATCTCATTTTCCATCACCACTAGTGGATTTTTTTCAGGAGCATATTTGAGAAATGGTTGGAAGCTTGCATCAAATGGTTTGGAACAAATTTGTTTTGTTGGAAGAAGGGGTTTAATTAACTTTGAGCTGCACAAATTAATCTGGACCTGAGTGAGGGCCTGATAATTGATTGAACTGTGAGCACCTATTCAGGAAGTATTTGACCAGGAAATAAATTCATTTCTTCAAGGTCAATAACCCTACAAGTTGATGGGTAGCTTAGATTAATGCCCACTAGGTCTCTATCTTTAATCTTTGCTTGGCATAGCTACTTCCCCTCCCCCATTTTGCTAGTCTTCTACCTGACACTGTTGTCAGTTCTTTTTCTGGACTAATATTTTCTTACAAAAACCCTTCATGGCATTTTATTTTGTTTTGTTTTGCTTTTGTGGGGGGTGAGTAAGGCATGGCAATGTTTCATTTTAATTGTTTTATTTTTATCCAAAGATGAATCATAACATGTGATTTAAAAATAAAGGATGGCCTTATCCAGATTAATTTTTCCTTATAAAAATATTAAGTGGCCATCAAACAGAACATATTTATCAGGTTCATAAAATCCTACTTGATTTAGTGATCTATTTTTGCAATGTCTTTCATTTTCATCCCTGAGGCTAAACACGCATACGCACAAACACACACACACACACACACTGCAAGCATTTGATACTTACATATTCTCCTCTGTATTTTATCTAGTAACACAAGCTTGGGGATCCTAAACTAACTGTAAGTAAACATTAAAATGGTTAGTGAAATTTTGTTTGAGGAATGAATAAAAATTCTTACTGTTAATTCTAAGAGAAGAAATGGCAAAAAAAAGTTTTATCATTGATTTAAGAAGAAAAATTGAAACATGATTCAACCTTGCTATCCTCATTCAATCCTGAAACCTCATTTAAAAAATAATAAATTGTGCTTTTACGAGGCTCTCGTCCACCACATTCTTCCCTAGTTTACTTGAATTGGCCATAAAATGATTTAGGTGTTTCTCTTTCCCCTTGATTTAATGTCAATTATAATTTAGTGGACAATTATATATAATACCTTTGATAATTAATTTTCCACAGCAAATTGGGTTTTAGCAATGCATTTCCTTTTTTTTTTTAATAATTTCATTTTTATATTCCCCATACAATTACAACCCCTCCATTCTGACCCCAATCCCTCCCCTCCCTCCCTCCACCCCACAAAAAGTGTCTCTGGTTCATAATTTTTGTTGATTTTCACTTTCTTATAGTTATTCAATTTCCTGGTCCCTTATTTAAGTTTTCTAGATTCCTGCTATGAGTGAGGCCATCCGGTATTTTTCTTTTTCTTTCTGGCTTATTTCGCTGAGCATGATCCCTTCCAGCGCCATCCATGTTGCTGCAAATTGCATGTGTTTATCTTTTTTAAATGCTGAGTAATATTCCATGGTATATATGTACCACATCTTCTTGATCCAGTCATCTATTTTTGGGCATCTGGGCTGTTTCCAAAGCTTAGCTATTGTAAATAGTGCTGCTATAAACATAGGGGTGCAGGTGCTCTTTGGAATTGATGTTTCTGTGTCCTTTGGGTAAATACCTAGGAGTGGAATTGCTGGATCATATGGAAGCTCTATGTTTAGTAGGTCCAGAAATCTCCACACAGCTCTCTATAGTGGTTGGACCAGTTTGCACTCCCACCAGCAGTGCAGAAGAGTTCCTTTTTCTCCGCACCCTCGCCAACATTTGTTGTTAGCAACGCATTTCTTATCTTTGTATAATTATTATAGAATAAGATATACTTTTGTTTTCTCTTTCTATATAAATTCTTAATTTTATCTTAATTATATTTGTATAAATTCTTAATATTAGCTATGCCATATAATGTCTAAGTAAAATCTTCATATTTTAATAATGAATTTACTTATTATAGAGGAAAATATTCTTTGCAATATATTAGCAAATATAAAGAGAAGCAGGTCAGAGTTTGGTAAAGCAGTTTCTTTAATACTTAAAAAAAAAAAAAAAACTAACTTCCATGTATTTTAACAACTTCTTGCTCTCAAAGGAGAAGAGTTTTAATATATATAGTTAAATCCAAAAAATGAAAAAAATCAGGAATAATGGCCTTGTCAGATATTGATATTTATACTTCTAAAAAATTTAAAAATTACTCTGAATTAATAAAAGAAAAAGTATGACTTTTTCATAGGATATCTTCTTCTATGACTAGTAGCTTAAGTCTATTGCCCAAAGGCCAAATGTATTTTGGGTTATTTAAAGATTCATTCATTCATTCATTCATTCAAGCACTGGGTACAGTCAGAAGCTTGGGAAGGTGAGAGAATTCACCAGAGCCAGAGCAGGGAGCAGAACAGGCAGACCAACGAAGTACACTGCTGAGGGGAGCAGTGGGGGCGCGGCAGGAGAGGTCTGCGCGCCATGTGTGACCCTCGCAGGCTGGTCGGGGATTGAACCGGTGCTACAGAGGCTGCGGGCAGCTTCGCAGCCCAGCGCTCAACCGCTGTGCCACCGGGGAGGCCCCTATTTTGGGTGATTTAATGTTTGGTATTATTGATATTTGTCCATTCTCAGGACTGATATTGATGAATTATTTTTGAGACTCATTTTCAGAACCTTCTTCTAAGTCCATAATCCCACTAGTTTTTTCATAATTCTTGCCTATGGAAGCCCATTCACTGTTGAAGTTCTGGCCGATTAAAGATGACCATCATCTTCATTTTTCTAGAGTTAAAAATATATAATATTTACTTATTTATATGTTCTTTTTGTTTTTCAAAAAATTGCCTAATAACTTCTAGTGATTATTTCTCTCTGGAACTTGAGCTATTTTAGCCAACTTCTGTTTCAGAAGTCAATATAATGAGATAAAGCTTAAAATGTGGTCAGAGAATATTTGCTAATTTGCTTGCAAATACAACCTCATAATTTCATAGCTACATCTTTTCACACTACTCCATGATTTTCCTTGCAATTTTTACAATTTTGCCCTTATTTTCATCTTTAGCCCCCATTTATGCCTTTGGGAAAATACAAGGAGGAAAATACATGTAGTGTGATGAAAATAAAATAGAATAATTCGTTGTAACCTTCAATCCTGGTTCGCTGATGAATTCTATGGTTTTGCCAATGTCTTCAACTCTCATCTTTCTTATAGCTAAAACAAACATTTATTGAGCTTTTGCTATATGCCAAGAATTACTCAAGGTTCTATTGTGAGTTATCTCATATATATCAGAGCACTCTTTTGACTTAGGTATTATTCTTTTTTTTTTTTTTTTTTTTTTTTAAATAAATTTTATTGTTATATTCCCCATACAATTGCAGCCCCCCCATTCTGACCCCAATCCCTCCCCTCCCGCCCCCCTAAAAGTGTCTCTGGTTCATAGTTTTTTGTTGATTTTGATTTTCACTATCTTATAGTTATTCATTTTCCTGGTCCCTTATTTAAGTTTTCTAGATTCCTGCTATGAGTGAGACCATCCGGTATTTTTCTTTTTCTTTTTGGCTTATTTCGCTGAGCATGATCCCTTCCAGCGCCATCCATGTTGCTGCAAATTGCATGTGTTTATCTTTTTTGAATGCTGAGTAATATTCCATGGTATATATGTACCACATCTTCTTGATCCAGTCATCTATTTTTGGGCATTTGGGTTGTTTCCAAAGCTTAGCTATTGTAAACAGTGCTGCTATAAACATAGGGGTGCAGGTGTTCTTTGGAATTGATGTTTCTGTGTCCTTTGGGTAAATACCTAGGAGTGGAATTGCTGGATCATATGGAAGCTCTATGTTTAGTAGGTCCAGAAATCTCCACACAGCTTTCCACAGTGGTTGGACCAGTTTGCACTCCCACCAACAGTGCAGAAGAGTTCCTTTTTCTCCACACCCTCGCCAACATTTGTTGTTGCTAGTTTTTTTAATATGTGCCATTCTCACTGGTGTAAGATGGTATCTCATGGTAGTTTTGATTTGCATTTCCCTGATGACAAGTGATGTTGAACATTTTTTCATATGCCTGTTGGCCATTTGCATTTCCTCTTCAGAGAAGTTTCTTTTAAGCTCTTCTGCCCATTTTTTGACTGGATTATTTTCTTTGTTGTTGTTGAGTCTCATCAGCTCTTTGCAGATTTTTGTGATCAGTCCTTTATCATTAGTGTTGGGTGCAAAAATGTTCTCCCAGTTGGTGGGGTTTCTCTTTGTTTTTGTTATTGTCTCTTTTGCTGTGCAAAAGCTCTTTAATTTGATGTAGTCCCAGCTGTTTATCTTTGCCTTCACTATCACTGCTTTGGGTGATGTGTCTGTAAAGATGTCTTTGATGTGCAAATCACGTAGTGTTTCGCCTATATTTCCTTCTATATATTTTATGGTTTCAGGTCTTATGTCTAGTTCTTTAATCCATTTTGAGTTGATTTTTGTGTATGGTGTGAGGTGGTGGTCAAGCTTCATTCTTTTGCATGTAGCGACCCAGTTTTCCCAGCACCATTTATTGAACAAACTTTCTTTGCTCCAATGCATATTCTTTGCTCCTTTGTCAAAGATTAGTTGACCATAAATCTGTGGGTTTATTTCTGGATTTTCTATTCGATTCCATTGGTCTGTATGTCTGTTCTTGTTCCAATACCATGCAGTTTTGATGATTATGGCTTTGTAGTAGAGTTTGAAGTCTGGGAGTCTGATGCCTCCATTCCCTTCTTTTTTTTTCAGGAGAGCTTTGGCTATTCGGGGTTTTTTGTGATTCCATATGAATTTCATCAATAATTGTTCTATTTCTTTGAAGAATGACATTGAAATTTTGATTGGAATAGCATTGAATCTGTATATTGCTTTTGGAAGGATGGCCATTTTAATAATGTTTATTCTTCCAATCCATGAGCAGGGGATGTCTCTCCATTTCTTTGTGTCTTCTTCTATTTCTTTTAACAGTGTTTTATAGTTTTCTTTGTATAGGTCCTTTACCTCTTTTGTTAGATTTATTCCCAAATATTTGATTTTTTTTGTTTCAATAACAAAAGGGATGGTCTTTTTGATTTCTTCTTCTTCAGATTTATTGTTTGTGTATAGGAAGGCTACTGACTTTTGCGTGTTGATTTTGTATCCTGCCACTTTACTGAACTGATTGATGAGTTGAATTAGCTTTTCTGTGGAGTTTTTGGGGTTCTCTATATATAATATCATATCGTCTGCAAATAGTGATAGTTTGACTTCTTCTTTTCCTATTTGGATTCCTTGGATGTCTTTCTCTTGTCTTATTGCCCTGGCTAGGACTTCCAGTATTATATTGAAAAGCAATGGTGAGAGTGGACATCCTTGTCTTGTTCCAGATCTTAATGGAATTGCTTTCAGCTTTTCACCATTGAGAATGATACTGGCTGTTGGCTTGTCATAGATGGCCTTTATGATGTTGAGGTATGTTCCTTGTATCCCAAGAATTTCAAGGGCTTTTATCATGAATGGGTGTTGCACTTTGTCGAAAGCTTTCTCAGCATCTATTGATATTATCATATGGTTTTTATATTTCTTTTTGTTGATGTGTTGGATAACGTTGATTGATTTTCGGATGTTAAACCATCCTTGTGCCCCTGGAATGAATCCAACTTGGTCGTGGTGAATTATCTTATGGATACATTGTTGGATTCTGATAGCTAAAATTTTATTGAGGATTTTTGCATCAGTGTTCATTAGGGAGATTGGCCTGTAGTTTTCCTTTTTTGTGTTGTCCTTGTTCGGTTTTGGTATTAGTGTAATGTTGGCTTCATAAAACGTGTTTGGTATTGTCCCTTCCTTCTCAATTTTTTGGAAGAGTTTGTGAAGGATAGGCACTAATTCGTCTCTGAATGTTTGGTAGAATTCATTTGTAAATCCATCAGGTCCTGGGCTTTTGTTTTTGGGGAGGTTTTTTATTACCATTTCAATTTCGCTAATTGTAATTGGTCTGTTTAGGTGTTCTATTTCTTCTTTATCTAGCTTTGGGTGATTGTAGAGTTGTAGGAATTTGTCCATCTCCTCTAGATTGTTGAACTTGTTTCCATATAACTGTTCATAGTAGTTACTGATTATTCTTTTGATTTCTGCTGTGTCCGTTGTGATTTCTCCTCTTTCATTGATGATCCTGTTTATTTGTGCTTTCTCCCTTTTTTCCTTTGTGAGCCTGGCTAGGGGTTTGTCTATTTTATTGATTTTTTCAAAGAACCAGCTCTTGGTTTCATTGATCTTTTGGATTGTTTTTTTAGTTTCAATTTCATTTATTTCTGCTTTGGTTTTTATTATTTCTTTTCTTCTACTGGTTTTGGGGTTTTTTTGTTGTTCTTTTTCTAGATCTTTGAGCTTCGAGATTAGGTTGTTTCTTTGCGTTCTTTCTTGTTTCTTGATGTGAGCTTCTATTGCTATATATTTTCCTCTTATTACTGCTTTTGCTGCATCCCATACATTTAGGATATTGGTGTCCTCCTTGTCGTTCAATTCAAAAAATTTTTTAATTTCTTCTTTGATCTCCTCATTATTCCAATGGTCTTCCAGTAGTGTGGTTTTTAATCTCCATGAGGTAGGAAAGTTCCTTGCCTTCTTTTTATGGTTTATTTCTAGTTTGATGCCTTCATGGTCAGAAAAGATGGTTGATATGATTTCAATCTTGGTGTATCTGTTGATGTTTGTCTTGTGCCCCAGTATGTGATCGATCCTGGAGAATGATCCGTGTGCGCTTGAGAAAAATGTGTACTCCGTTTTTTTGGGGTTTAGTGTTCTATAGATGTCTGTTAAGCCCAATTGCTCTAGGTCCTTATTTAGAGCTTTAGTTTCTTTACTTATTTTTTGTCTTGTTGATCTATCCATTGTTGATAGTGGTGTGTTGAAGTCTCCCACTACGTATGTGTTTTCTCTGATGTCTGTTTTCAGAGAGGACAACAGTTGTCTGATATATTTTGGTGCTCCTTCGTTTGGTGAGTATATGTTAATGAGTGTTATTTCTTCTTGAAGTATTGTCCCCTTGATCATAATGTAGTGACCCTTGGGGTCTCTTTTTATCTTTTTGAGTTTGAAATCTGTTTTATCTGATATAAGTATAGCTGTTCCTGCTTTCTTTTTTGGTCCATTTGCTTGTAGGATTGTTTTCCATCCTTTAACTTTGAGCCTATTTTTATCTTTTGTAGCTAAATGTGTTTCCTGGAGACAGCAAAAGGTTGGGTTTTGTTTCTTAATCCAGGCTGCAACTCTGTGTCTTTTTATTGAAGAGTTTAGTCCATTTACATTCAGAGTTATTATTGATATGTTAACATCTGTATTTGCCATTGTGTTTGTCTTTCCTTTGATTTTATTTATTTATTCTTTTAATAACTTTTTTTTTTTTGGCCTTCTTTCATTGTTATTCGTCCCTCTGAGGTTCTGGCTTTAGGACTCCTTGTAGTATTTTTTGGAGTGGGGGTTTAGTTGCAATGAAATTCCGGAGTTTCTGTTTGTCTGGAAAGGTCCATATTCTTTCTTCAAAGAGGAAGGAGAGCTTTGCGGGATAGAGTATTCTTGGTTGGCATCTGTTTTCTTGGAGTCTGTTGACTATGTCCCTCCACTCTCTCCTTGCCCGTAGTGTTTCTTCGGAGAAGTCTGATGTCAGCCTGATTGGTTTTCCTTTGAATGTTATCTGTTTCTTCCCTCTTGCCAGCTTCATTATTTTTTCCTTGTCCTGGATTCTTGGGAGCTTTACTATTATGTGTCTTGCTGTATTTTTCCTTTCGTCGTGGAAGTTTGGTGTTCTTCTTGCTTCTTGTATATCAATTTTCAGCTCCTTCTTCACATTTGGGAAGTTCTCTTCAATTATCTCTTTGAATATTTTCTCTGTTCCTACATCTCTCTCCTCTCCTTCTGGTATTCCTATAACTCTTATATTTCCTTTCCTCATGGAGTCAGATAGTTCCCGAAGTCTTTCTTCGTTCTTTTTCCTTCGTACTTCTCTTTCCTTTTCTGTTTTGGTTCTTTTTATTTCTATGTCTTCAAGATTACTTATTCGTTCTTCCATTTCATCTATTCTGCTTTCATTGCTTTTCCCAGAATTCTTTAGTTCTTCCATTAATTCTTTGATCTCCTGCATTTCTTTTACTTCCCTCTTTAGGGACTCAATTTCTTTCTTCTGACCATTGTTTTCCCTCTCTAGGGACTCAATTGCATTCTTCTGATCGTTGATTATTTTTCCCTTATCATTGTTTTCCTTTATGACTTCTGTTAGTTTTTTAATCACGGCAATTTTAAATTCTCTTTCTGGAAGGCTCAGAAATTCTTCCAAGTTATTGTCTTTGCAATCTGGGGGCTGGCTTTCTTTTTGTGGTGTGCTTTTTCTCTGGAGAGTTGCTAGGTTGCGTGTGGTTCTTCTCTTCCCTACTGTCTGTTTTCTAATTTGCCGTATGCGTTGGGACAGTGTGTTGTTGGGACTGGCCGGCATCTTGGGTGGGCTTCTCTGTTCCCCTCTGGTTCTTCCAGGAGTCATCTGTCAGTTTCAAGCAGTCTTTACTGGAGAAAGGTCCCTATTCTAAAATGCCGATGTAGGGACACACTCCCCTGTGCGCCTGGTCTGCCCCGGCGGTGGGTTCCTGCTCCCCTCTGGGCTTGGACTGCAGGCCAGAGGGGGTCTGGCGTGGGCGAACTTCCCCCGCTCACCTCTGGCTCCTGAGGAAGCCTTCTGCAGGTAGTCTTTACTGAAGAAATGTCCCTGTTCTAAAATGGTGATGTGGGACACACTCCCTGCGTGTCTGGTCTCAGGCACACTCTTCTGTGCACCTGGTCTGCCCCGGCTGTGGGTGCTCGCTCTCCCTGTGGGCTCAGACTACTTGTTCGGAAGGGGCCCGGTGTGGGCAAACTCCCCAGCTGGCCACTAGCTCCTTCAGGAGCCTCTGCTGGCTTCAAGTCGCTAGGTGATGCCAGAGATCTCTCCTAGAGCCCTTGGGGAGCTGATTTTCCACCCCGTGGGACAGGGAGCAGAGCGGGGATGGTAGGGTACACCTCAACGGCTTTGGGGTGCTGTGTCTGCCTTGTGCCCCACCGTCGTGGGGAACCCACGCCCCTAATTTCGTGCCCCGGGTCTCTGTTCCAAAGCCCTCAGTTCCAGGATGCGGGCTGTAGCCCAGATCAGTGGCGCGGGAATGGCGCCTTTTGAGTCCAGCTCCCTTGCCTGGGCGCCTTGTTCCTGCTCACTCAGGGAGGGCCTCCGCAGTCTTCCCCTAATTTCGTGCCCGGGTCTCAGTTCCAAAGCCCTCAGTTCCAGGACGCAGGCTGTAGCCCAGATCAGTGGCGCGGGAATGGCGCCTTTTGAATACAGCTCCCTTGCCTGGGCGCCTTGTTCCTGCTCACTCAGGGAGGGCCTCCGCAGTCTCCCCCTAATTTCGTGCCCCGGGTCTCAGTTCCAAAGCCCTCATTTCCAGGACGCGGGCTGTAGCCCAGATCAGTGGCGCGGGAATGGCGCCTTTTGAATCCCGCTCCCCTGCCTGGGCGCCTTGTTCCTGCTCACTCAGGGAGGGCCTCCGCCGTCTCCCCCTAATTTCGTGCCCCGGGTCTCAGTTCCAAAGCCCTCAGTTCCAGGACGCAGGCTGTAGCCCAGATCAGTGGCGCGGGAATGGCGCCTTTTGAATCCCGCTCCCCTGCCTGGGCGCCTTGTTCCTGCTCACTCAGGGAGGGCCTCCGCAGTCTCCCCGCAAGCCTAGGTCGCAGGCGCGGGGACCTGGGCAGCTGCGATCCGGTCCGGATCCGCGCTGCTTTCCGCGCGCAACCTTACCGGGCGGCCGGGGCTGTGTGCTGGTGCTGGTCTCCTCCTGGGGGGCGTGGCTCTCTTTAATGGCGCCTGGAGCTCACCTCCGCGGCGGATCCTGCAGGGTTCGCCTCTCCCGTTCACAGGGTGTGGTGGCTGCAATAGTTCCTTTCCACTCACAGTCCCACTTGCTGCGTCCGTTTTTCTTGTTGGCCGTTTTGGTTTGTTGCTTCCCTCCTTTCTGCCGGTCGGTCGGAGAGTGCCGACTTTGTGGGCGGGGGAGGGGAGCAGGGTTCTGCGCTTCCCTCCCTTCTCGTCCTCTTTTATGGCAACTTTCTTCTTCGGGCAGTTTGCTGGAGTAGTCCGTTTATCTTCCGTGTCCCAGTTCTCACTGGGACCTGCCGCTTTTCCTCCCTATTAACTTTTTTTAATGGGAGATCTTACTCGCAGCGTCTCCTCGCCGCCATGTTGCTCCGACTTAGGTATTATTCTTATACCCCATGTACTGTAGGCTGACTTCTGTTCTTATAAAAACTAAGCTAATTTAAAATCCTCATCCCTGGAACGGTAAATGTGACCTTATTTGGAAATAGGATCTTAGAAGATATAATGAAGTTAAGATGAATTTATACTAGATTAGGTAGACCCTAATTCAATGACTGGTATCCTTATAAAATGAGGGAACCATGGACATGACACATATGCTGAGAAGACTATCATCAAAATAGAAGCAGAAATTGGAGTTAGGCTGCCAGAAACCCCCAGCAAATAGGAGAGAGGGCTAGAATAGATTTTTTCCTTTGAGTCCTCAAGAAGGAACCCATCCTGTCGACATCCTAATTTTGAAATTCTAGCCTCCACTACTGTGAAGGAATGCATTTATATTATTTTCAGCAATCCAGTTTGAGATTTGTTAGCACAGCCTTAGGACACTATTACACAATGTAAGAGTTGAGGTAACAGAGAGTAGTTAAATAGTAGAGCCAGATCCAGAAAAAACAGCTGGACATTCCACTCATGCTCTAACCACCGGATCCTCTGCTCTGACTTGATTAGCCATCAAAAATCTTCCCATGACAATCTTCCCAATACAAATATCTTCCTTGGTATAGGAAGCTATTAAAGAAACTTATTAGAGCTTAAAAATCAATTCTAGGCTTTTCCTGTATTTATCTATAAAATGGTGCCATTCAAGAAATTTGGGTCTTATTCTTGACAACTTTCCATCTTCCTTCTGAATGCATTTCATTCATTAAGTTCTGAAAAGTTTCTCTTAAATATCTATAAAATCTTTCCACGTCTCCATTTCTATCACTGCCACTCTTGTTTTCATAAAACATCTTTATTCACCTGATCTACCAAAGTGACCACATAATGTAACACCCTAAATTCATTCTTGATATTCTACAATCAATTTTCTGCAGTACAACCAGAGTGATCTTTTAAAAAGCAAAGCTAATCATGGCATATTTTAAAACATCCTTCAAAATTTCCCACTGGAAAAAGACCAAAATTCTTGTGACTAATAAACCTCCCACCTAGTTTTCCAATTTGTTTCTCTCTAGTCTTCCTGGGTTTCTCTAATACCATAAATATGTCATTATCTTTTCATCTTCAGGATTGATCTTTTCATTCTACCTGGAATATTCTTTTTACTTTTCCAATAATTCCAAAGATCTCTGTTCAAAATTCAGTTGCTCATGAAAGTCTTGCCATTCCCTCAATTCTATGTTAGAATTCTTGTTACAGTATTCTAATGTTCTGTTTTAGAATTCTATAATTTACCTACCAGTACTTAAGCAGTCAGTAATTCTATCTTCCTATTTATCTGTCTACCTATCAAGCATCTATGTTTATGGCCCCCTTTAGAATATAAATTCCATGCAGAATATGACACACAGTATACATTTAATAAATGTTTAATGAATCAATAAATGAAAATGATCAGATAAAAGTAGAAAACTCAATCTGCCTGATTTTATTTTGAGTGTTGTTTGAGGGATGCGTCAATTCAAATATTTTAAAAATGTATAAGCAAAAAAGCATTTTCTGGCACTATAAGATTGAAGAAAGCACAAAAATAATTCTATTAGATATGCATGTTTGATTGTTTTCAAGCCAGAATAATGACCTCCCTTTCTGATGCACATTAATAGGTAGAATGCACATTAATAGGTAGAATATTAGTCCATAAAGAAGTAGAATACTAGAATCTTCATAAGTACACTTATCCATCTTAGAAATCTAAGTAGAAAAGCCATAAGTTATTCATAAGACGCAGAATATATGCTAACACTTATTTTTCCATTCTTCTTTAAAATTATAAAATAGGAAAATTTATCAGACTTTCTAAATTAAATTTCATTTTTAAGAACCTCTATTTTTTCATATACAGTCATGCACCACATTACAATGTTTTGGTCAATGACAGACCACTTATACAGCTATGGTTCTAAAATTCCTATTGCCTAGGTGATGTCATAGCCATCTTAACATCTTAGTGTTTCATGCTGGCAGCAGCCTCATATTTCTCCTGTTTACTAAAGCTCTGATGGCATCATTTTCTACTTTATGCTTTATTTATAATCTTGTGTTGTTCTTTTCATCATTACCCATAAGCATAAAAAATCCACTAGTAATGCTGCATTTGTACAACCATGAAATTTTGCCCTAATGATGAATTTCTCAGAATGCATTCCCATTGTTAAGCAAAGAATGCATATATTCCTCAGGAGTTTAAAGGATTCTTCTTTGTATAATTCTTACCCAAAAGTCAACATAATGCTTAGTGGTGAATGATATTAAAATATTCATTAAGGTCAGGAAAAACACAGGATGCGCACTCTCACCACTATTCTTTAATATAGTTTTTGAATTCTTTTAAAGGAGTGATACTGGAAAGATTAATTTGTTAGAAAGACAGGGGTTTTTAAAAGATATTTGCTTTTTTTTCTTTTATATGATGTTTAAAATTTTGTCACAACTTTCTATTTTTTTTAAAAATCAATACACCCCAATCAGAGATCCCTATCCATATAATCTATATTTGCAAAGTTTAATGTGTAATTCAAGAAAATATGTTTCATATACACCTCAAAAAAAAACCAAAACAGTGACAATGCAGAATTCTATAGTAAATACACAAAAATAAAGGAATGATCATAAAGGAAAAATTACATCATATAGAAGATCATCAAATCATAAAGGAAGAGAGTAAGGGAGGAAAAAAATGAACAAAGGAATTACAGAACAACCACAAAATAATGAGCAAAATGGCAACAGTTAGCATATACTTGCTGATAATAGTTTTGAATGTAAATGGACTGTATTCTCCAATCAAAAAACAAAGTGGCTGACTAATATTCTTAAAATATTCATAACACTCAAAGTGATCTATAGATTTAACAAAATCCTTATCAAATGTTCAGTGGCATTTTAACAGAAAGATATAAAACAATTCTAAAAAGAACAAAGCTGGAAGTCTTACCTGTCTTTATTTCAAACTATATTATAAAGTTCTGGTAACCGAAACATGATTTTGGCATAAAATAACACATAGATTCAATAGAACAAAAAAGAGCCTAGAAAAAAAACCACATATAAGATCAACTGGTTCTTGACAAAAAGGCAAGAAAATATAATGGATAAAGGATAGTTTCTTCAATAAATAATGACGAAGAAATTGAATATCCACATGCCAATGAGTACAAATAGACCCCTATCTTATACCATATGCAGATATTAACTCAAAATAGATTAAAAGCTTAAATGTAAGCCCTGAAAGGATAAAACTTCTAGAAGAAAACATAGGGGGTTTTCTCATTGATATTGATCTTGGCGATGATTTTTTAAATTTTGACACGAAAGGCAAAAAATAAACAAGTAGGAATAAATCAAGTTAAAAGGCATCTGCACAACAAAGGAAACCATCAATACGATGTAAAGTCAACCTACAAAATTAGAAAATAATTTGCACATCATAAGGAGTTAATAATCAGAATATACAATGAGCTCATACAACTCTATAGCAAGCAAACAAATATATAACCCAGTTATGAAATAAGCAAAGGAGCGTAGTAAACATTTTTACAAAGAAAGCATCAAAGGGTCAACAGTTACATGTAAAAGAGCTCAATATGATTAATCATGAGAGAAATAAAAATCAAAAGGACCATGAGATATCACTTTATACCAGTTAGAATGATTACCTATTCAAAAAGATAAGAGATAAATTCTGGTGAGGATGGTGAGAGAAGGAAATACTTGTACACCATTGTTAGAAATGTAAAGTGGTATAGTTATTATGGAAAACAATATGAAAGTTCCTTACAAAGTCTAACAGAATTTACATAATCCAGCAGTCTCAGTTCTGGGATTATAACCAATGTAAACAAAACTTTGATCTCAAAAACAGCTGTACTTCCATGTTCATTGCTAAACTAATCATAATAGACATTGTATGGGAACAATATGTGTGTCCAGATGAATGGATCAAGAACATGTTGTTTATATACACAATGGGATATCATTCAGCTTTAAAAAGGAAGAAAAACCTCTCATTTGTGATGCATGGGTTGAATCTGGAGGTCGTTATGCTAAGTGAAATGATACAGAGCAGGGCAAATACTACATGGCATTATTTATGGGTAGAATTGAAAAAAAAAAAATCAAACTCATAGAAATAGTGAAAAAGCCGTTGCTTGGAGGTGGGGGGAGCGAAGAGGAATAGGGAGTAGTTGATCAAAGGGTGCAAACTTTCAGTGATAGGGTGAGTAATGTCTGAGGACACAATGTTAGCATGGTGTCTACCGTGGAAAACATTGTATGAATTTGCTAAGAGAATAGAACTTAAATATTCTCATCAGTTTTAAAAAAGTTAAATATGTGAGGTGATGGATGTGTAATTCAATCCAAGGAGGAAATTCTTTCATATATATGTATATCAAATAACCAAATTGTACACTTCAAATAATATCACACAATTTTAATTTGAATGTTGAGGATGTACAGAAAAATGAATGCTTTCAGTTATACCTCAGTACACCTGAAAAATGTCAAATAATCAACCAAACCCTGAGCAAAGGAAATGCATAAGTATTTGATACATACAGGCATACTTAATCTCACCAGATTTAATTCTATACATTCTCTAAAAGGGTTGGAACTGTTAACCTTATTTTATAAGAAATGAGATATAGAGAAATTAAGTAATATTGTTGTCTGAAATTAAACAGCTAGAAACTGGCAAGACTGGAAGTTGAACCCAGGTCAGACTAACTCTAAAAACATTACCTTTTACTATACTGCTGTACATTTGAATGGTCCTCAAGGTAAACACTATCTCAAATTCAGAGGATTCTATCAGATTAATTTTATCTGTTCCTTTTATACACTATTTTGACTGCTTTTCCAAACTCAGTTTTTTTCAGTATAGTAAGTCCTCACTTATCGTTGAAGATAGGTTCTTGAAAATTGTGGCTTTAAGTCAAAGGCCTTACAATGAAACCAGGTCTTCATATAACTCATTTTGTTCAACATTGCCCAGGATTCTTTCTCATCAACTTTGTCACAAAACAATGTTATTGAAGGATCCACTGTAATTTATAGAGATTACACTGATCTTTTTCCTTTGAAGCATTTCATAGAATTTACTGACTATAGATAGATGTTTTTTAAAAACTCTGGAGCCAGCTGAAGTTCATGGAATCAATTTAGTGGATTGTCTCTAGTATGCTTTTAATGTAATAGTACAGAATAAGAATATATTGAGAATATCAGTTTTCATTAAATATAGTGATAGCAAATGTTTACTGTGATATGTTATTTCCAGTGTATATATGTATGGATTGCAATTTAAAATGTGTTATTTATACTGAAAGATTTTGTTTATAGAGTATCTTGGTATCAGATTAAAGGTTATTATACTCCCTAATTTTTATTTCAAGTTTATGACGTTATCTCTAGTCAAATTGTAATCTTAAATTAGGGACATGGCATGCCTCTTTGGGTTTCCTATTGCATTAATGTGATGCTCAACAGTAACAGATTCTCAATAAATAATTTGAATTAGTTGTAAAGGCTAGGAAAGCAGTAAGTGCTGGGAAAATTCATACCTGAGCTTTCATATCTTTGTCTTCCAAAATTGCTGTGTGAACTCAAGGAGAGATATTGAATGATATGAAAGGTGTTAGGTAGTAGCACTAATTTTTTTTTTTTCATATAGTTTTATCCCCTGAAGTATTAGGGTATAAATGGAGAAAAAAATTGCAACACAGAGAAAATTTGAAGGGGAAAAATACATCCCAAATTCTAAAACTAAAAAAAGTAATTAGCAATTGCAGCATTTGTAGCCTGCCTAGTAGTATTTGCTGAATATTAACCTTATTTTTTCATTAAAATTGCTCTGTAGTGGCTCACCATAAGTTCTCTTTAGAATCACAGTTTCTATTGGTTATTTAACAGTCCATTTATACATCTGTATCTTAGCTTCTATAAGCGTTCTCTTACTGTCAAAGTGTTAGAATGTTTCTTTGTAGTATTATAAATAATGACTTAATGCACAGTTTTATGTGCAAAGCTTTTGTAGACTTTTTATTTCCTTTGGTTCCCAGAAATGAAATCAATGGATCAAAATATATGAACTTTTAAAGGCTTTTGCCATGTCTTGGATCTTTCATGGAGATCAGAGTTAAATGGGTAGTCGCTGAGTTCTAGGAAAACCCACTTAAAAGGCCTTTGTACTTTTCTCATGAATTGATTGTTGTTTTTGATTAACCATATGCATTTCCTCCTTTGTTTCCTGAAACAGTGTCCCTCAAGTTTAACCCAATAGTGCTTTTTGACCTGCGCAACAGTTGGAGCCTCTGTTATGAAAATTTGCAAGGCCAGCATTTTAACCAGAAATAAGGTTTGTGCTCTCATGTTTGAATTGCATGTGACTTACTAGATCTAAGGTACTGCTGTAGATGAAAGACTTACCTTTTGTGCATTGATGATAGACTTTCTTTTTTGGTTATTCTCAAGTTTCATTAATTTGTCAATCATTTATATAACTATATGATTTGGGAGTACAACATCACACCTCCACATGGCCACATGAATCACTGACCCTGGACCAAGGCTCCAGTGCCCACATCCTATCCACTTCTTTCCTCTACTCCCCTCCCTTTCCCTTCTACCTCTGGTGACCAGTATATTTTTCACAAAAACTAAGAATAAATTTTGCTATGCGTTGTGAGATTGTTTTCTTTGGTTAATTATATTCCACAAAATGAACGAAAGAATTTGGTAACTATCTTTCAATTTTTATTTTACTTAGCATAATCATCTGTAGATCCATCCATTTTGTCCACTATTTTCATCTTTTTTAATAGCTGAATAGTTTCCATTGAATAGATATATATATTCCCCACTTTGTTCTGTCATCTGTGGATGGCCTTCAGGTTGGTTCCATGATTTGGCTAATGCTGCTATGGACATAGAAGTGTATAAATCTTTTTTGTATTAGAGTTTTCATATTCTTTGTGTAAATATCTTGCTATGGTGTAGCTGGATTGTATGGTATTTCCATTTTTAGTACTTAAGGAATCTCCATACTGTTTTCTATAGTGGCTGCACCAATTTACATTCTCACCAGCAGTGGATGAGTATTCCTTTTTCTCTATATCCTCACCAACATTTATTTCCAGTCTTTTTTTAATAGAGGTGACTAGATACCTCATGGTCTTGATTTACATTTCCCTTATAATTCAGTGATATTGCACGTGGTTTCATGTGTCTATAAGCCATCTGAATACTTTTTTTTTTTAAGATTTATTTATTTATACAAGCACTGGGTACAGTCAGAGGTGTGGGAGGGTGAGAGAATTCACCAGAGCCAGAGTGGAGAGTAGAACAGGCAGAATGACAAAGTACACTATTGAGGGGAGCAGTGGGCAACAGGAGAGGTCTGCGTGCCATGTGGGGCCCTTGGGCCGGGAATCGGGGATCGAACCAGTGCTGCAGAGGCTGTGGGCAGCTTCGCAGCCCAGCGCTCAACCGCTGCGCCACCGGGGAGGCCCTGAATACATTTTTTGCAGAATTGCCTATGTAGGTCTCTTTCCCACATTTTGATAGGTTTATTTATTATTTTCTGTTGTTGTTAACTTGTATCAGGTTTTTATAATTTTGGAAATTAACTTCTTGTGAGAGGTGTGATTTTCAAATATCTTCTCTGATTCATAGGTTGCCCTTTTGTTTTGTGGTAGTTTCTTTCAAGATACAAAACCTTTTTAGTTTGATGCCTTCCAATGTATTTATTTTTGCTTTTGTTTCCCCTGCTGTTGAAATTGTGTTCCCAAATACAACTCTGTGGTTGATGTCCAGATAAGTCTGATCTGTGTTTTCTTTTATGTATTTTGTGGCTTGGTCCTATTTCAGTGAGGAATAGTATGTTTTCCACCTTATTACAATAGAATCCTATTTTCATGTTATTCCTATAAATAAAATGACAGTTTATTTTTTCCTCAGGCAGATAAATCTTTGTTGTCTAGGAACAAAAATTACACAAAGCTTCAGCCTGCAGTCATCACAAACATTTAAACTTTGGGAGCCATATTTTGTACCACTGTAGCCAAGAACTTGATCAAATCAGCTGACATACACTCATCTGCCATTAGAGTAACAAAGGCAGGCATATTTCACCATGTTAAGTGCTCTCTTATTTACTATTTGTTTTTCCTCCATGTTCCATTAAAAATAAGACTGAAATGATTATGAGATTTTGCAGGTTAACACCTACTACTTCTCTCTCCTGTATCTCAGGACATTTTTCAGGTCCATTGACCCCTGGCATTTCTTTAGAGTCAGTCAAAGGCAGTCTTATGTGTTGAATGTACCCATCCACCACACCCAAATCCGTACACTGAAACCCTAATCCCCAATGTGAGTGTATTTGGAGATGGGGCCCTTAAGAAAGTAATTAAGGTCAAGTGCAGTTATAGGGGTGGGGTCTTTATTCAGTAATGCCACTGGGGAAACATTTTTAGAAATTCATCTTCAGGTAATTTCATCATTATACAAATCTGTAGATGTAGCCTGTAGAAATCTCTTCAGACAGTAGGCCTTAAAAGCTGCTATAACTCCTTGATCCCATGGTTGGATCAAAGAGGTGGTACTGGGGAGAAAGTTCATTTCGATATTGGAAAAAAGATGACCAATAAAAGGATTCCAAGCAGCATTATCAACAGCAAGCAAAATCTTGGAAGGCTTGTTATTCTCCAAACAGTGCTTTTTTTTGGCTGGAATTCAAGTAAGTCCTGGGGGCATTTTGAAAGAGGAGCTGGGTCATTTATGTCTTATTGTTTCTATAATATGTTGGTAGTGTAAACTTACTGATATACCTGAAGACTTTGGGGTTTTCACTGTGCCAGATTACAAAACATTTTAATTAGTAGATACAACATTGTCTCTAAGCAAGTCTGTTACTCTGTCCTTAAAAACTTTGAAACCTGGTACTGACCTGGCTTCCCTAAGGATGAAAGTCTGTTTAGATTTCCATTTCCAGAAAAAGGATGTTTCATCCACATTAAATATTTGCTATGCAAGTACAATCTTCTAAAATCAGCTAATCTAGAGTTTTCAAAATTTTTTTGACATCTTACATCAGCACTCACAACACTTACCACTCACACAATCTGTTATGAACAATGATTCTTGAATCATTTAAACAACTCAGAATTAGCAGTAAATTCATCATCATAGTTGTTTGTGTCCAGTGTTTTCTTTCAAGATCACAGAAAAACATTTTTGTTTTGGTCACTATCATCATGTTGCTGAGAGGGAAAACCCTCTAAGTCTGGTCTTCAACCAACGCCATTAGAAGTTTCTCCATATCTGACACAGACCCTTCTCAAATTTTTGTTAATCTCGTCTTCAGTGCAGATCCTTTAACAATTTCCATCACTTTGCTCTTGTTATTCAAGATCAAAGCTATAGTGGAATGGAGCATGCCTGACTGGAGAGAAATGGCTACTGATTTTCCTGTTTCATAGTCATTAATCACTTTTAATTTAATTTCCAGGTCAGTCTTGACAGAGCCTCTTATTGGCAACATTAGCAGTGAATTTTGTCTGCTTAGAGAGCATGATGAAAAATACAACACGAGATAAAATCAAGCATAAAGGAAACAATGCTACCAAGAGACTGCAAACCTGAGCAGTATGAGGCCACTGCCTGGTGAAAATGCTGTGGCATTATGATGGTTATGACATCACTAGGCAATAGGAATTCTGAGACCGCCATCAGAAGGTTGACAGTCATTGACTGAAAAGTTGTTTTGTGGGGCATGATGGTAATTCAGAGAATCCAGAGAGCTTACTGTCTTTCATTCTCTCTCTTATGTTCATACCCTGTGGAAAGGCCATCTGAGTCATAGTGGCAATGTACAAGCCAAGATAGTCATCTATAAATCAGGAAGGATGCTCTCACCAGGAACCTTGATTTTGGATTTCTTTTTCCCCAGAACTGTGAAGAACTTAATTTCTAGGTTTCAAGCCACCCAGAATATGGACGTCCCAAGAAGACTAATACAGGCAGCACTGGTCAAAGACTCAGGCACTGGTCAAAGACTAATCCCGGCAGAAACTGGAGGGAAATCTGACTGGTTAAGCCCCTTTCCTTTTGCTTTCTGTGGTGTCTCTATCACTGGTTGCTTCTCTGTAACTCCAGTTCTCTTCAAGAAGTCCTTTACTCTGAGCAACTAGTTCTGACCAAGCCATTTTCACTGTGGCTCTGGCCCCCGCTAGGTGAATAACATTAACAACCTCCTCTCTCTTGTCCTAAGGTGGTAATGGCTTCCTGCTGTTGCCAGTCTCTGGTTGCCTTTCTTGCCTCTGTTTTGTTTCTCAACAATTGCATCATCTTTGAAATAATTTTCTACATTAAGTTTTTCTGATTTAAAGACCTAGGTTGGCTTCAGTTTTTTGGATAGAGCTTGATTACTATAGGGACATTTTACTTAAGGTTCATTCTTTAGGGCTTAGGGTGAATATTAGCTAATGCATCTTTGAGGTAATAATTGTTAAATGATATCTGATTTGACAAGTTTGTAATGTGAAATCTGTTTATTTTTTCCTAAATTCTCTCTCTTATTTCTCAGAACTCATAATGCAAGCCAGTAAGTTAAAATTTCTTCTAGCATATTATAAATTGTGGCATTCACTTTTTGTTTTCTTTGATGTTCTCATTCCCTCTTATGCACTTATTTTTTTATTATAAATATCTGTCAGTTTGAATTTAAAAATGATGGAACCAAAATGATACGATTCACAATTTACTGCTAATAGACACTGAGAAATCATGAACTCAGGCTGATTTTGCCACTGTGAGTGCTTCTCCAAGATCTTTGATGATCCTTTAGATGGTGTAATAGATGATGAGTTCTGATTTCCACAGGTAATTGAATCCTGTATACTTAAGTTTAAATTTTTTTTGTCCACACTTTAAATTGTGCCCAGAAAATTCTCTGGATGGAATTTGATTGCAGAGGTCTATTATATTTTGATGAAAGCATATCAGCTCAGTGTTCAAAAGCATTTTCTATTAGAGTGAAGCTGACCTTGAAATACAGTAGCACACAGGCCATTGAAATCTCTCTCTTATGTAATAGTAGCCAATCTCAATTGACTGGGGGAAAGTTTGATAAGTGTCCACTGGAAACTTCTCTGAATACGTTCTTCACTTTGATTTTTTCCTGAGTATTTATCTGGAGCTATCTGAGCATACTTCAACTGGAGGTTGCAAGGAAATGTAATAGAAGACTTTGATTAAAACCTGTTCAGTGTCCCACAGAGAGAATTTTCTATAGATTTTATGTACAAAGTGTGATTGGTACACAATATATTATCATACTTTGATAAATACTATTCTAGTCTCTCAATTACTATGCATTTTCAACCTCACAATCTAGGAAGCTTGTATTTATAAATAAATATTAATATCCCAATAATTTAATAGAAACTGTAACAAGCTAATGTTAACTTCAGAAAATATATTTTGGTCTAAAATTATCAGCATTTATTAGCAAATTCTGTACTGCTGTATTCATCTTCTACATTTTCATCTAAACAAATAGTATTATTTTTTTCACCTAAAAGAATTGTCAATAGCTTCAGTTTAGTAACCTCTTCCAACTCATATGGATGAGTCACTGTGTTGTCAAAAAGACCTGCTTGGTTGTATCGCCTATTAGAATTGATAAATGTATAGGACCTTTTTTTCTCTTGAGATTGGAAAGTAGGTACCAAATTATCAGTGTCTTCATCAACAGTAATACTTATTGCTCTCCCCCAGGTGCATGATGTTGGGCTGGAGATTATTAAATTGCATTCAACTGCCTGTGTCTCTTTTTAGTAAGAGAAATTTGTCCAACTGTTATGCGGTATAGAAAAGGAAGGTGAGAGCTAAATGTCAGATCCAGATCATGTGTTTTTATGTGCTCTACCACAACCAGTATTTTACAATAATTCAAGTGTACTATATGTTTTTATTCTAAGCTAAAACTGAGCTGGGGAAAAAATTTCATTTTCTACACTATAAATTTGCTGTGCAAGAAATGAGAAAAAGTATCCCTAGGCAGAGTCAGATGCCTGCTGTTCTTCCCTGTCCGTACAATTAGAGTTCCCGCCCCAGCTGACTGGGGAGGTGCAAACAAAGGTGACTCGCTGCTGACTGACAGGCCTGTGAAGTTAGCTAGAAAGGGGATTCCTGGGAATAAGTAGAGGATCTTTTGCCTTCAAGAATGGTTTTGGAATAGGACCTGGCTTCTTGAGTAGATAAATACTTCGATTCTCTCGTGATTTGGTTAGACTAAAGTTGAGTTAGAAAGCACTCAAGGGACAACCTTAAAAGCCAGCATTTTATGTGGAGCTTCTATACCTGACGCTGGTTCCATCTCTGACTGCTACGTTTTCATAAGAATTTTATAATGTAGGGTGTGCAGTTTCAGTACCGGATGCTCTTTCAGCCTGCTCAGAGAATTTTTCTCTAACTGCTGCTGTGGATCAGACAACAACATATAGAGCATAAGAGGATGTTCTTTTCCATGAAATTAATATTTTCTGACCAAATTTAAGAAAAAAAGCTATAAATATCAGATGATATAAATTTATCTTAGTACATGAAATATGACTTAAACAGAGTAAATTGCCTTAAGATGAAAAGTCTTCTATTTTGTAGGTATTATCATTCAAACAATAACAGGATCATGTTCTTCAGCTTTCTTTCTAACTCATATAGAATTTTACTTTAAGTGTTTTTTTAGACAAGGCTACTAATTTCTGACACTGTCTATTTTCACAGTCTGCTACAGTATGAACGTGGCAGTTGAGATATGTTTCTTGAATTTCAGGCAATTATATCTAATTACTTACTGGAAAGCTCAAGCTGGATGCCCTATGGACAACTGAAACCTAACCTGTAAAAAACTGAAGCCATTATGTTTCCTAGGAAAACTACTTTCTACGCTGGCTTCTTTTAGTTTAGTGGATGCCATGCCACATAAACGATTTGTTTAAAAATAATCTGGAAATTGCCCTAAACTTCTTACCCCATATGTTCTATTTCATATGCCCTTTGTCTCACCAGCTTCACTGTTACTGACTTAGTTCAGGCTCCCAAGATGTATGGGAGGAAAAGTAGGTCAAGACATATAAGTGATGTGTGATACACACATTGTAATGTATTTATAATGTCCAGCAACAGAGGCTTGGTTACATAAATGCATAATAACTCATACAGTAGAACACTGTGCAATTAATGAAATGTTGATATGATATACATGCATGTAAAGTTACACAGGAAAAGGTTTGTCATATGATTCCATTTGTAATTAAAAATAAATATATGGGGCCTCCCTGGTGGCCAAGGGGTTAAGTCTTAGTGCTATCACCTTAATGGCCCACCACGATGGCCTGAGTTCTATCCCCAGGCAGAGAGCTAACCCATATATGGCACAGCAGACCTTTCCTGTCTTGCACTGCTCCCCTTAGCAGTGTATTTCAATAAATCCACCTGTTCTGCTCCCCCATTTCACCCCCGCATCTCTAGCCTACACCCTAGTTCTACACAGAAATAACTAAATAAATAAATCTTTTTAAAAATGGGGAAAAGGTCAAAAACACATATATGTATATTAGAGTAAACCTATTTTTTTTTCTTTTTGAAGAATATAATCTGAAACTGATAAAGTAGTCATGTTGGGGAGAGGAATGAAGGACTTACTGAGGAAGAAAATTTTTTTTCTTTCTTTTCTTTGTTTTAGGTGATTTTTTTTTTCTCTCCAGCTCAGTTCTTCCTTAAATTAAACAAAAAAATTCCAATGAACCTATATGTTACTGTAACATAACAATATGGTGCAGAGTTTAAATTCAAGGAAAATGAAGGAATGAAACACTTTAACGGGATGAATGAGATAAGGAAATGGCTGATAACAACTAATATCATCTCAAAAACAATGAAATTACATCAAAGTGCTGACCTCTTTAGAGTTGCTTATATGGGCCCTATCTATGCTTTTATAGAGTCTAGATTTGAGTGGTTCTCTGGAGGAAAAAGCAGAAAACATGAGTTGGAACTGCTGAAGTCTAGGTATGCTGATGTGTTAGTTTCATAAATCCTGGTTAATGGAAGTTCAAGGGAATGGAGGATGTTTTCTTTAGTGACTTTCTGAGAGAGGTGAACCCCTGAAGACACCCAATTTTATGTGCTGAAATCTTTAGAAAAATAGCTAAGGAGGGTACCTACAGGATATCTGTCTACCTACCTACCTACCTACCTAGCTAACTGTATCTCTCCCTCTCTGTCTATCTCTGTGTTTTTAATCCATATGACAACTTTCATATTAAATATTAATAATCCCCCCTGCCATGTTACAGAGGAAAATGACTAAAGTTTAGAGAGGTTGGATAACTGGCCCATGGTCAGACAATACAGATAAGAGCCAGCATTGGAATCCAGGTGATCTGGCTCCAGAGTCCAGGTTCTTATTTCTTATTATGACTGTTAGTGAAATAAATGTTAATGGATAATGGGTGAATTCAGGGTCGAGGCAGGTAATGTAAGTGAGCACAAAGGACTGAACATATGGTATCATATAGGAAGTGGTAGGGACTGTGTGAACTGGAGAATTGGAAAAAGACCTGGTTTTGTCAGATCTCCTGATTGTCTATGAGAAGCCAGAATCTGAATCATAACCTGGAGTCTGTATGCTCAGGCCTATTGTCCTACTTTTTGTCAGTTATGCTTTCTTGAGTATTTTGACATGGGGTAGCTAATAAACTGGTGGTTTCCTTAGCATAAACCAATTTATGACAGCCTGGAAATTTTCATGCCTGCAATGCTCCATATATTTAGGGATATTGTCAAAATGAATGGAAAACTCACTTGTATTTTATGTGGAGACAATTTGGACAACTTTAATAAAGCAGGTTAATAATTTTTAATCTCAGTTTCAAAATCTGCATTACTGTAGACTGTGCAAGGAAAAAAGACTGCTTGCCTGCTGGATTAGTACTCAGGGAACAGATTTTGTTAACAGAAATCTTTGACTGGAGATATATTATCTAATTCTGCCTTTCTTTTCCCAAATCTCTGAAATAGAGAATGTGATGAACAATATAATGTTGCCACTCAGATCAGCTTGAAAATGGGAACTTAATTCTCCCTCCCCTACTCATGAGATAAAAAAGTTATTCAGCACTTATTGAACTAGACACTTCACCAATCTTATCTCAATCTCATTTACCCCTCACAAGAACCCTATGAATAGATACAATTTCACACTTTTAAAATGAAAAAGACAACTCTGACAGATAATTATGTATTTTAACAAATCACACAGTTAGTGATCACACAACCTAGTTGTATAAGATTCTGAATATCACTGCCTGAAATTCAGCTACCATTTTTCTACGTCCAACTAACCAATTTAATTTTCATTTTTATTCGACTACTGTACATTGTGTAATGTTCTACTGCCAGGTTGGTTTCATTGTCATCAGCTACAGGTACACTCCATTCTCAATGACTGATAATGTCAGGAACAAACTCCTTTTTCTCCCCCTATTCTACACCCCACTCCATCCTGGTGAAGAGGCTAGAAACTGTGGAGTCATTTCTCCATACATCCATCTCTTTCCTCATCCCATTCCAACTCATCTTAAAGCCCTACTGATTTTGCCTCCTAAACATTTTTGAATTACAAATGCTTCTTTCTGTTTCAGTATTACCATTCTAGATGAAAACTAAGAAAAACTTTCTAACACTGGAAATGTGGTAAGTAAAAAGGAAAAGATAATAGGTATGACTTTACAGAAGTCATTTTATATGGAGCAAACATGTAAGTATGTGATAGACTAGGAGAGAATATTTCCCATGTATATAAAAGACTGAAAAGTTAATATCACTCACTAATTGTCAAGGAATATGTATACATCAATAACAAAGGTCAACAAATAAGGAGGTAAATTTAAGAAAATGTGTAGAAGTGTTGAGAAAATACAAGCTCTGTCATATTAGAAATATGATTACCACAAATTAAAATAACAGGTAAATAATATTTTCCCCCTAAATATTGGCAAACATTTTCAAAATTATAACATTCTCCACAGTAGTAGGTGTGTAATTGATGAAAACTTTGGAAAATTTTAAATGCCCTTATTCTTTCACCTAATTATTCCACTTTTAGGTATCTCTGCTGTATAAATACTTTGGAGATGCACAGGGAAATGTGTATAAGGATGTACACTGCAGTGTCCTTTAAACAGCAAAAAGGTAGAAGCAAACTGAGTTGCTATATGGTTACGAAATTAAATTACATTTTGGAACAATACTATATTATTGTTATTAATAATAAACCCATATTATTATTTTTTTAAAGATTTATTTATTTATGCATATAAGAGCTGGGGCACAGGCCAGAGGTGCGGTGGTGGGGGGCGGGTAAGAGGACTCACCAGAGACAGAGTGGGGAACAGAACAGGCAGATTGACCGAAGTACACTGCTGAGGGGAGCAGTGGGCGTGTCAGGAGAGGTCTGCCGCGCCATGTGGGTTGCTCCTTGGCTGGCCAGTGATCAAACTCGTGCTGCAGAGGCTTCGTACTGCTTCATAGTGTGGTGCTTATTAACCCCTTGTGTCACTAGGGAGGCCCAGTAAACCCATATTAAATGGGTTTGTAAGAAAGAGACTGAGATTCCACCCTTTAGATATCTTGAAGCAAAGCCAGGCTAAGACCAGGTTATGCTAATGAGAGGCTGCAGATAGAACTGAATATCTGAAAAACTTGAGGACTGGGCCCCTCTCCAAAAAGGAAGTGGCTATGGGTGTGTCTAGGGAGATGGGACTGTGTCAACTTCAGAGTGAGGACAACTAGGAGTTGGAGAAGGACTCCTGAACTGTCTAGGCTAGGCCAGAAACCTGCAGGTGTTCAAATAATAATGTTTTAACTTGAATTCTTCATAATGTTAATAAGGGAAAAATTGATTCCACTGTCTGTGTGGAGTTTGCACATTCTCTGTAAAGGTTTTCTCTGGGTACCCAGGTGTCTCCCTACATCCTAAAGATGTGCACAGTAGGTTTGTTGCTGTGTTTCATTTGTCCTAGGCTCAGTGTCTGTGGGTGAGTGCGTGAGTGCACCCTGGGATGTAATAGCCCCCAGACTTGGTTCCTACCTGTGCCATGAGCTGCTGGAACAGGTTCCAGCACCCGTGACCCTGAACTGGAATAAGTGGATTAGAAAATGAATGAAAGAAAATAAATGATTGAGTGAATGCAAATTGTTTAATGTTAGAAATGTTTGGGGTATTTATTTAAAAGTTTGGGGATATCAGAAATATGCCAGAGGAGCTTACTCTTGTTTATAACAATTATCCTATAGTAGAATTGGCTTGTTACATGTAATCCTTTCACCTAAATTCACCATTGCTAAAACCTATCAAAGGCATTAAGTAGGAACTTACTGTAATGATCAGTCCAGGAGTCCATTGGACCTTCAAGGGCTCTTCAGGGAGGGGCCTTAATGAATCCATGATCTAGGACATGTTAGACAGGAGTCAAATTAGTGGATGCTAGTGGAAAGATTAATAAGGATGAGAACAAGATGCCGCCACTGCTCTTCCCAAAGCTTTGTCACTCTGTAAGCTCACATTTTCCCAACTTTGAGGGAGAAGACAGGGTATGATTAAGGGAAGACCTGATTCTAAAGCATGGGGATCTTACTGTAAGTTAAGTGGGTGAAGAGAAAAATATTAGTTTTTATACTTGAGTTTATAAATGAATTTTGCACATGCCACCACCTAAATCTTTCTGTCTTCTCTCATTTCCTTTAAATCCCAAACTTGTATTTTTGTAACACCATCCCAGAGAGTTTCTAGGTAACAGGTAGAGATTTTCACTTTTTCCTTATAAACATCAATATAATGTTTAACTTTTTTTTATAGCAGCAAGCATGTCCTTTGTAATTAAAATAACAGAGAAAATAATTAACACCCCCCCCATGTACATAAAAGTAGCATAAGGTAAATCTCAAATGATTTGCACATTTTTTAGTAAACATCCTTTTTTTTTTAAGATTTTTTTATTTATTTATACAAGCACTGGGTATAGTCAGAAGCACGGGAGAGTGAGAAAATTCACCAGAGCCAGAGGGGAGAGCAGAGCAGGCAGAGGGACCAAGGTACACTGCTGAGGGGAGCAGCAGGGGGCAGGAGAGGTCTGCATGCCGCCATGTGGGACCCTCTCCTAGCGGCCGGGGATTGAACCCGTGCTGCAGAGGCTGTGAGCAGCTTTCGCAACCCAGCGTTCAACCGTTGCACCACCAGGGAGGTCCCAGCATCCCTTTCTTAACTGCAGTGGTCATTTATATTTTCTGTACTTAAATTTAAATTAATTGACCAAGAAAATGAGACAAAAGCCTTCTTTAACCAAAAATTCTGTGAAATGGGCTTGTTGAATCTGCTTTTTTTCACACCCCACCATCTCTCAGCAATTGAAGCAACTACTAACTCTGCTTACACTGTTAATGGTTAGATGTATTCTTTCAGGATTTGCTTCCCAAGACAGCAGGGAAGAATCAATGGCAGTTTCAGCTCTCTTGAAGATTGATGCAGCATTGCAGTGCTTAGTAACATCATGTGATCTTTTAATCAATCACTGAAAATAAATCTACGCAACTGGTGTCAGGAACCAAAGTCATTTCATACTCACCTCCCCAATTCCCTAGAGTCAGAGGAAATGGAATCCAAATTAGACTCACCACAGAGCCTCACACTGAACCTTTGTTCCCAGAGGGAGTTAAAATTTGTCACTGTCCAAAAGACTTGTCTTGCAATGAAAAACTGGATGTTGGCATATTTATTTATAAATATGAAAGTGATGGAGCATTCCTTGTGGTCCTGGTTGATAAGTAAACTGAGCCAGAGTATTGTTGCATGAAACCATAATTCCTATAAATTCCTAATTACTGGCACATAAACAGTAGTCGTATCTTTTCAGAAAATCCTAGAAAGATTTTATAGAAATGTTATGACTCACTCTCCTGCCTCACATATGATTTAATGAAATATTTCTACATGGAATATCTTCTTTTTACTTTTAATTATCTAGAGGGATAAAATTTCTCTAGAAATGTAATTTATAGCTTTGCCCTCTTTACTTTCAGGATTTTCTTCCTCATAAAATCAACTCTTTAACCCAAGTAATAGGAGATGAATGGACCAGTTAGCATAAAATGATAAATAACTTAAAAAAGCAATTTAACCTTGCCCTAAAGTGTCATGGAAGCATTATATAGTGAAGAACAATGTAATTCTATCATAGCAGTGTGTTTTGAAGAGCTTTTATTAGCTGATCTACCTAAAATTCAAGTGTGAATTAAGTAGTGGCCATATTTCAGTGCTTCTCAAATTCAGGACCAAAGTAGCATTTAAATCATATTCTTGGAGCAGTGCTGCGCCTGCCTGTGTCCATGCAAGCATCTCTCTTTCCTTTTTTAAAAACTTTCCTTAATAAACTTGCCACATACTGATGAATGAAAAAAAAAATAATAAAAAAAAAACAATTTTCTTGATTGCTATGTCTGAACACATAGCCTCTCCATGTACACTTTGTTAGTTGCTTAGCATCTCACTAGGTTTGTGGTAGAGGAAGCAGCAAAAATCAACATTTGACTTGAATATATGTAGCTCCCAGCCTTACATCTGTTTTTTTTTAAAGATTTTTATTTATTTATTCATATAATAATTAGGGTGTAGGCCAGAGGTGAAGGGAATGGGGGGTGAGAGTATTCACCAGAGACACAGTGGGGAGCAGAACAGGCAGATCTACTGAAATACACCGCTGAGGTGAGCAGCGGGTGAGACAGGAGAGGTCTGCCACGCCATATGTGGTCATCTCCCTGGCCGGGGATCCAACTCATGCAGCAGTGGCAGGTGATTGCTTGATAGTGCTGAGACTTAACCCCTTGCACCAACAGGGAGGCGCTGTTCTTTTTCTTTTGATTCAAATTGGACATCATGTCATATATATAAAACCTAGACTGAAAAATATGGTGGGGTCACAATAGATCAGGGGAATGGGAAAGGAATAGGGAGCAAGTGGTCAGAATTAGAAAACTCACTTGACTGCAGTCTTGGTTCTGGATGATGGGAATTAGCTGCCATCCAAGACTGGGTCATAGGAGAGTGGATAGCTTGAAGCTGACCCTGACTGTCCAAAGTTCCCTGTAGCCTTTTTGAGACATAATAGCATTGTAGTTTCATAATAGCTTTGTAGTTTCATAATAGCACTATAGTTTCACATTCTGCCTTATGTGAAAGATGGTAGCATTGTAATGACCAAAACTCCAGTTTACTGAGAGAAGAAACTTTTGACTGGGTTTCAGAATCAGTTCAGTTATGTAGCAGAAGTCAGGACACATGGGCAGAGAGCAACTACACAGTCTTGACAAACTACAGGAATTCAGGGAAAAGGTTGTAGTTCTTTGGAAAAAGTCTTTTGGGATATCATCGAGCACACCAGATACTGTAAAATCAATCCGATCCCAATAGCTGGTTCCCTGGAAGATACTATAATATTTTCTAATTGGCTCATAAATTGGGCAGAAATGAATGTGATTGAGGATCTCAGGACTAAAGATAAAGCAGACCTGAGGAAACCATGAGCACCAATTATTTATGTGAGCTGGATAGTTTGATATCTCTTCCCACCCAGCCACGGTGCTGAGGAGATATATGACACGGATACACCATAAGATTCCTTCTAGGAAGCATTCCTCTCCCTGATTAGTTTAAGATCAAATCATCTGTCATTTTTGAGCCTACATTTGAAGATGATATATTATCATTTTATAGCATATGCTACTTTATGTTTTATAAATGGAAACTGGGTGAGATGTATCCTTTGAAAGACTTTCTTTGGGGCTATGTTTAATCAAACTCTACACTCTGATGGTGTTCTTGGCAGAATTTCAAAATAAAGGCCACTCTAAGGACAGGACACAAATTATATTATAGCAAGGAGTATTTAAGCTATATCCTAAGATGACAATACCAATTACAGTGACTTTGGAATACAGAGCTGTGAGGTCATACATCACTGTAAAATTAGGTCAGGACATTTTTGTTAATAACATGTTTAAGAGCAGTGTCACCTACAGGTGCAAACATCTTGTGTCTTATGATTTAGTGATTTTTTCCTTTTATTATAAAATATAAAAATGATATTAAGAAGACATTTAACCAATGTGAGTGTATAACATTTTGTTATTGAAATAAATGACCGAAAGGCATAAAATGTTTAGAGAGTATTATGTACTTTGCCCAAGCTGTGTATTTATTAATTAGTGAGAATCAGAGACAAGTAGCACAGAGGCACAATTCTAATCAGACTGATTTTGATTCAGGATGAATGAGTGGCCTCCAGTACAGTAAAACTTATTACCTCTTCTCTTTCCATTTGTATGAATAGTGTCACTCTGCATTCAGAGAAGTGGTCTTCACGTGTCTTATATGTCTGGATCTACTAAGAATACCTCTGCCATCTAGAGAGAAATCTAGCCTAAAACATTACTCTTGTTGGAAAAAAAAATTTTTTTTTTTTCCTTAGGTTGCATGACTTACTAATATAGCACTGTGGAAAGATGTTTGGGAATTTTGACGGCACTCTGGCAAAACCTCACATCCTTCCGAGCAGGGACCTTGTTCTTACAGTGCTGTGCAGATTCTGAAACACAAGTTTATAATTGCAGGCTTGGATTCTGTGTGTGTTCCCAAGCCTTGAGACATAACGGTATTAAGTTTTCTTGCCTAGAAACAGCGAAATGTTTCTTATATCTGATTATTTAGTGAGGCAGAGACCACATCTTGTGCTGCATTAGAAAGAATGATTTATCCATTAACACCTTTACACATAGAGTAAGGAAACAAAATCCTGTTAAATCTATGAGAGTCAGTACCGCAGGGATCCTTTGTTTTGGATAGAGAGATGCCCCTGAGCCAGCTTAATTTTCCTTTAGAGGCAGGGAGCTTAATGTAAGATCTAGCCTTTGAACTTGGAGAAAACCGAGAGGTTATGTCTGCACCTGCTTTAGTAAAATAATCTCAAAGTCGTATTGAGTATAACTTCTGGACATTCCACTTAGCAGCGATCCATTAGAGGTGAGATGAGAAACTTATGATATTTATGACCAAGATTTAATGAAAGATGATGTTAGTACAGTGAGGAAGTTGTAAGAATAGACAGACATATGAGTGAGGAAAGAGGATTAAAACTTCTTATTTGTAACCTTAGGTCTTGCTACTTCTGCCTAAATCTTGTAGTTTGGGGCAGGTTTTCTCCAAAGTCCCTGAGTAGGCTGTGGCTGGTTGGGGCAGACAGCAGAGCCACTTCCAGGTGCCTAAGCTTCCCTGTCCTAAAGGAAAGAGCTGAGAATAATGAAAGCACATGATTGGAAGGCATCTCAAAGATATTGTCAAACCAACTAATTACTGAATCTCCTGTGTAATACATCTGCTGAATAGTCATCCAGAAATCAGGGATTTATTTTCTTCAAAAGCAGTTTACTTTATACTTGTAAAGTTCCTAGTATCAGAAAAATCTTGCAGGCTTCGAGCTGAATTCTCTCTGTATGGAACTTCTGCTACTCATTATTGCCAGTTATACTATAATACTGTCATTCTTCCTATTTGTGGCAGTTTCTCAGAGATGGGTCATAGCTATTCTATTATCCCCGAGGCTTTTTTTTCCCCCTTCAGTGGTAAACACTGACAGGTTTTTGGGATCATTTTTCATCTAACACCATTAGAACCCTTGCCAGTTTAATTGCTTTCTTTTGAGTATGTCCAGTTATCTTATAACGTTAAAAAATATGGTGAAATGGAGTGGAACCAGTCTTAAGAATTAAATAATCAAGAAATGGAGGAAAGTTGACCTGCTGCCTCCCTCTTGCAAGATTTTGCTTCCCATCAATACAGACTAAATTCATGTTATCTTTTTAGCTCTCTCAATATTCTACTGACTTCTTTGTGAACAAAAGCTCTAAATCTTTTACACTTATGATTGGTGGATAAACCACATTTTCCCTATTCTGTACTTGTACAGTTGTTTCAGACCCAAGCACAAGGCCTTGTACTTTTTAAATTCAGATTGAATTTTATTTTGTTAAAATCAGGCCATTATTCAAGTCTCAGAATCTTTTTGTATTAAGATGTAGCCCATTAACATATTTTCCTTCTGCTCATGGGTTTCCTCACACATGAGAATAAAAACTATAATATGGTTGTGAAGACTATGTTATTCAACACTTGGAAAATGCTCAGAATGTATAATATGCATACATATACAAACATATAATATGTGCTCAATTGAGTAAATTATTGTCATTTTGTAAACGAGTCCAGTCTACAAAAATCTCTTAATTCTAAAGTACATTTTCTGATATCATGTAAATAGGCCCCAATATTTTAGGATAAAACATTTTAATCAAGACTACAGAATAGGCAGAGTTTCACTGGAAAGTTGTTTAACAACGTGACATAAAATGAACACTAGGCACCATTATTATTGTAGAATTCACACACAAAATAAATTTCTAAAGATCTCTATATATTTCCTAACAAGAGATCTATATAATTGGACAAGTTGAGGCTCATTTTGAATCACTTCCTAAATCTACATTCCCACATCCTAGAGCCATCTGCTACTAGTAAACTCTAACTACCAAAATGATAAATTGCTTTGCATCTCATCTATGTGAAATCATTACTCAAAGCTGTAGGGGTGGATCCAAGTTGTTAATGACAAAGCACCATGTGTGAGAAAGTTGAGACTTCCCTTACACAGTAGAAATGCTCTTGATTTGTGTTACTCTCTGATCTGAGTTCACATCTTAGCACAAGAGTATTTTATCTATGTGGCCTTGGAAAAGTAATAAACCCCTCAGTCCCTCCATTTCCTCATTTATAGGAGTGGGAAAATAATAATGTTTAGAATTTTAATGATTACTATCAATCACTTATGTGACTAGATGATGACAATAATCATCAAGAATTTATTTGATGTCTACCAAATTTCCATGAACAAAATTTGAAAACTAGCCATGTCAGTAATGCATTCTAATTAGATGGCAATAGTAAGATGAGAGTTATTGGGCCATATTTTGATATTATGATCAAGTGCTTTGGAATCAAGATGGAAGCAAAATACTCTTAACAGAATAACTTTTCATTACTTAATTGAAAATAAAGGATATAAGTAGTCAGATGAGTCTAGAGAATGGCCTAATATTCATGCATATAATTCCACTGAAACATGGGGAAACATTTGTAACTTTGTTCAAACGTTTTTTAAAGGATTGCCATATTCCAGGTAACCTATACTCTAACAAGACAATGCCCTTAGTGTTCATAAAACCTTTCTCATCACTCTTGCGGTTTCTAAGCAATCTTTCTGAATCCAGAGAATCATAAATTGAAGATACTTTTTTCTCAAAAATCATTGACTCATGGGACACTGTTAACATCTTTCTTTCTCTACACAGCACATTAAGCATGAAATGAAACTCAACATCAGATAGCCAAGGTTCATCGTTTGAATCGCTTTTCTTTATCTCAATAGTCAGTGAAGTCTTTGTTTGCTTTGTAGAATGAAAATATGATATTGTACAGTTAAAATATATTTAATAAATGCAAAGAAGTCAATAAATTTGATCTCTGTGTTATAATATTTAATTATGTAGTCATACAAAAATGTAGCTATAGATTCACTTAAATTTAAAAACAGTGTTTACCCCAAAGCTAACGGAATCCTTCAGTAAATTCTACTCTAAAATGTATAGAAAATGTTTCAATTGCAATTTTTTCAAATATTCAAAATTATTACTTGGTTTCTATGTACATTATTATTTTACAGTAATCTTATATTTATCAGAGCTAGTTGCTCTGGCATCCATAAATGTTTCTACTTACAAATATTCTCTCTACATATTTAATAAAAGAACATTTATTTAAAACTGTTATTCTCTATTGAGGAAATATAAAAAATTTTAGATACTAATTTTTAAAAAGAGACTCCAAATAGACCTGGTTGCAACCTCTCTTCAAGTAAAACAGAATAGTATATGAATTACTATATTAGGGTAAGAACAAGATTTTAAAAACCACTGTGTAATGAATTTTGACATAATAGTCAGATATTAAGGTTCAGAAAGATGCTAAACACCAACTCAGGAAATTACAAATGAAAATGAAAAAAAAAATGGTTTAGAAAATGATCACTGAGCAAAAGCTGCTAATCAAACTTTTGGGTGTAAAGCAATCAATCAAGGATTATGAACAAAGTAAATGGTAATTATATAACATGGTCATTTATGTTATTTATTGAAGGTTATTTTTTTTATTTTTAAAATTATTTCCTGAGAAAAGAAATCATCAAAACATAGGAAGATCATCATGCCAGTAAAAAGTGAATACACTGCCAAAAAAAAAAAAGTGAGGGAGGACTACTATATTTGTACAAATGTGTCTTAGAGGCAATTACATGTATTTCAAATGCAGAGACCCTCTACTGAGAACAGTGTTTCCAGTCCTGAGATTCAGGCATTCATGGTTGGAAGCCTTAAGATGATAGCAGCTTACCTGTTGTGCTGAGCTATATGAGAAACAAGCTCCTAAACAGCAGTTTTTAAGGCTGACAGATTTCCTCTCTCAACCACACCATCAGCTCCCCACCCCACTTGTGAATAAGAATGAAGAGGCCCACTAGTATAAGCCTCATAGCAGGGAGAACATACTTGCAAAGCAGCTAGTCACAGCAAGGTAATTTCTCTAAGTCAGAAGTGTGAAGCAGGCAGAGCAGCTGGAAACCCAACAAAAAGAACAAAGATGATTCAGTTTCTATGCAGATAAGAAAGCTAAGCCCACTCTCGGTTAGGGGCAATTTAGAAATAGAGCAAGGAAGTATTCAAAGAAAGGTGATAAAAATATCATGTGTATTTCCAGGGTAGCAGTAATATAAAATCTACCATTTCCTATTAAAAGTATTTTTATCCTCAGCCAGACTCATGAGGGCAGATTATTTTATTCTCATAAACAAACTGAGGCATCAAATGACTGGGTGGAAATGCATATTACTAGGTCTAGGTGGTAGCGTGATGGTAGCAATGACTGTCCCAGACATCTAGGCTATTGTGATGGGTGCTAGCAGCTCTATCAGCTCAGAGAGAATCTTGAATGAAATGACAAAAAGCTCTGAGCTTTGCTGAAAGATAGTTGATAGAATAGTTTCAAAAGGAATATTAAATTGGGAGTCAGGCAATGTAGATCCATTAAGGGCTCCATCACTGGCTAGCTATGTGGGACATTGGGAAAATGACAGAACCCCTCTAACTTTTGGTTCTCTTGAACGAGGTAGCAATCATTTTAGGTCATCCTACTTGCTACTTCTCTAGAGAGAATCTCACCGAGGACATGATCTAGCGGTTTGATTAGAATGGACTCTGCTGCCCCTTCTCTCCCTATGCAGTGCAGGGGTGGTATTGACCAAGTACCCCCTTTCATCCTGCACCCTCCCCAGACAGAGATTTCAGTTCAGGGATGGATATATGACCCAAGCTGGGCCAGAGTTCACCCAGGAAAAGACAAATTATTTCTTCTGTGATCATTAAGCCGGTAAAATGTGAGTGTGGTTCTAGGGTAATCCTATTTTTCTTCCTTTTTCTCACAATGTGAAAAGAGCTTTACTGAAAGATGGATCAGTGGAAGAATCTGGATGACATCATACATCAATTTTTTATAGAGTGAAAGTGTTTATATTCTTGGGTTTGCTGGTCACATAATGCAGGAAATTGTTTCATTTTTATAGTTATTAAATTTATTTTCTTATATAGTTTTTAATTTTTGGACAGTATTTGATTTCTCCCCCCAGGTGTAGTCCCCATAGTTCTCCCACCACAACAACACCCGTGAACCATCACCACAGCCCCTTGTGTCCTTCCCTCCCCTGTTTTGAACCCCTCCTGGATGCCTCAGATATGGACAACTTGGAAGTTTTGTCTTTTCCCTTACCTTTTCTTGGGTTTCTCTATATTCTGCATATAAGTGGATCCATCTGATATTTATCTTTTCCTTCTGAACTGGAAGCATACTCTCTGCTAGTTCCATCTGTGTTGCCACAAATGAATGAGTTTATTTATTTGTTGTTTTTTTTTTAATCACTGTGTAGTATTCCATTGTGTATATATACCACATCTTGACCCATTCATCTGTTTGGGGGCATTTGAGTTGTTTCCATATCTTAGCTACTTTAAATAGTGCAGCAGTAAACATGGGTTTAGTGCAGTTTTCTTTAAAATTAGTGTTTTAGTGTCCTTTGGATAGATTCTTAGAGGTGGAATCACTGGAGCATGTGAGACACATTTTTGGTGTTCTGAGGAACCTCCACACAGCTTTCCATAGTGTCTGGGCCACTTTACATTCCCACCAGCAGTGTAAGAAGGTTCCTTTTTCACCATATTCTCACCAGCATTTGTTGCTTCTAGTTTTTAAAATATTGGCCATTTTCACAGATGTAAGGTAGAATCTCATTGTGGTTTTGAGTTGCACGGGAAATTTTTATTTTTAAAATTAACTTGAATTGGGCTTGTGTTGGTTGTAACCCCAAGAGTTTTAATAATTTGTCCCATTCTATTTGAATGTTTCATGAAATTAGAAGATATGTATGTTACTTACAACAAAGATACACCATTTTCTTAGAAAGTTCATCTTTGTAATATTGGGGAGGAAATTTTCCACTTGATCCTTTTTGTCAATTATTTAGTCATTGAAAATTCACAGTGGAACAAATGAATAAAACACTTGTTCCCAAGATTAATTTGTAGAATCGTGTAGGTAGCTTTAAGAAATCCATTTGGAGTACAGACCTTCCATATCCATGATCATCTTGAGCTTGAAGGTATAATGTATATGGAGTCTTGGGTATGCTGCCTGCAGACATGGGGAAAAATCAAATAAAGATGTTTGAGTAGCTTAGGTCTCCACATTAATTATAAAGAAGGCCAGAGTATACTTCATCTGTCAGGGGAAATGTCACAAGTGTATGTGGGTCATACAGCTGGATCTCCAAGGACAGGTGGAAATAAATCCATCAGAAGACAGGGTGGAATCATAGTGGGCCCCTTTAAATTCCATGACACTGTGCACTCAACTTGTTACCCTGTGCAGAGCTATGCTTTTAATGGATACTAAATAATAAATATTTATTGATGATAAAGATAAGAAGATCTGGCAAGGCTTCCTTGACCTTTGGATATAAGAAAATTGAGCTAGCTAACAGGATGCTTGCAATTAGGCCAGGACTCAACAGAAAAGAGAGAAATGAAGAAGAAATGAACAATTCTTCACTTTCTTCTTAAATTTTTTAGTTCTTCCACTCTGTAGTCTTTGATCCTTTTATTACATCTTCTCTCTATAAAATTTACTAGTCACCATTTTGAGAATACAGAAATGGCTTGTAAATTTCCAGGACCTTAACTTGATAGTTTTGTTTTTCCTTTGTTTCTTCTCATTGATCTTTACATGTATGGTCCCTTCTTATTTCTTTTAACATAGATTTGAAAGGCTTTAAGCACGTGCAATGTATAATCTCTGACTTTTCTGTCCTCTGAGGGTTTAGTTTCTTTTTCTGTCCAATTTTTAGATGAAGATATATTCTAAGACTCCAGGCACTTCATATAAATCTTATTCATTGAACATTTTGGATAATCTACTTGCAGTGCTTTCTATGTGTTGTTTCATTGGAAATAAATCAGTAGTATAAAACAAAGAATTGGGAAATGTATGACACTTACTTTTAGTGTTCAGTGGGCTGGTTATGTCTCCTTGGCATAGAATATGGGAAACAGAGTAGGTGACTGTGAACATGCAGACCTTCCTTAATCAATACTATTTAGAATATGAACTATATGATCCTGTTCAATTTATAGGGAAATAAATAAAGCAAAAGAGACACTCTGGACCCCAGTGGAATTCCTTTCCCAGAGCAATCAGACATCTGGAGTTGTGGTCCGATAAAAATCAATGAGTCTTTGAGGGCAGTATATCTTTAGTTGTGGGTGAGGGGAGGAGCACAAAATGAGAGAGGAATTGGTGAGGGTGGCAGGCAGATATGAAAAAAAATTGATAAGAAAAAACACTGTAACATTTTCTCCCTGCAATAAACCATGCCAATGTGCAGGCTATAGCATAATTATGTATGTATATTTATATCACTGTGAATTCCAGAAATAGTAAATAGGGAAAATTTCTGTATTAGTTGACTTGTGCATAGATCAGATGCCTTCTCTTATGTGTGTTTATCTATGCTTGTGTTTTCTGGCTCTAATGGATAGGAGAAACATCTCATTTTTTCAATAATAAATTGTAATGAACCATGTACACATGAGTGCTTGACAAACACTATCTGACTGTTTGAATTATAAGTTCACAAAATATGACTATATAATGAAAACTGGTTTTTAAATGGGGGGCAGGGAAGAGTTTGTTCCACTGTTATCACAGATGGCTTGACCTTTCATGTATCGATCACTCTGCCTGCATTTACCCACTCAAAAAAATATTTCAGCAAGCAAGCTTTTACATCTATTTAGTAAAGAAATGGTACCATCATGCCTTCAAAATATACATAGTCAAAGAAATGAAAATATGCCTTTTTCTTCTCATTTAGTCTATATTATTTAGACTAGAAGTGAGCCACTGTTTGAAATCTTATTGAGGAGTATTTAAAAATGCATCTAATTATTACTATAGTTCTTGTAGAAGCTCCCTTTGAAATATTTTTAATTTCTCAAATGCAAGTGATGAATTTAGACTGTTCTATTATGATCACCATAAATGAGATGATTTTATGACAATATTACATACTTTATTTTTTCTAGACAATATTTTCCAAGAATTTTAAAATCTAAGTTGATGCTATAAAATGAATCCTGGATGTCAAACACTCTAAGTGTTTAAAACAATACAGAAACATCTGGAAATGAGGATAGGGTGAGATTCGTCATGGAAACAATTAATCATTTAGCATTTAAATTCAGACATTGTGAAACAATTACTACTGTTGAAGCTGACTTTAAAACATATCTCATTTGAGATACTGTGCACATATCTAAATGGGATTTGGCAGGTGGATAAAAGATTTATTGATTCTTGTTTCAGGGATTGCTGTAGACTTGCTGCTGCAACAGGCTTTCAAGCTAGGTTTGATTCTTACATAGCAAAATGAACCCTGGAATTCTTTCCTGGCATTGCAACCCCCACCAAAGTGACATGTGTAAGTGACAATAAGCCAGCTATAAGGAAGGTTCTGAACTGCATGTGGAACAGCTGCTGTGAGCTATTGCAGAAGCTCAAGAAGAAAAGGCTTTGAGGAAGAAAAATTGACTGTTAATTAGTCTTTAAATGCTAAAAATAGTTCTATAAACAACAGCACATACTAGTCCTAATGTGTCCTTACCTAGACAAATCGCTATCCAGGGCGTCCCCGGTGGCGCAGCGGTTGCGCGCTGGGTTGCGAAGCTGCCCGCGGCCTCTGCGGTGCAGGTTCGATCCCCGGCTGCTCCCCGGCCACCAGAGGAGGGTCCCACATGGCGCGCAGACCTCGCCTGCTGCCCGCTGCTCCCCTCAGCAGTGTACTTCGGTCCTTCTGCCTGCTCTGCTCCCCGCTCTGGCTCTGGTGAATTCTCTCACCCTCCCGCGCTTCTGACTGTACCCAGTGCATGTATAAACAAAACAAACAAACAAACAAATAAATAAATAAAACATGCCTCTATTAAAAAAAAAAATCACTATCCAGTTACTTGCTCCCCTGTTGACTGGACTTTGCTTTCATCACTACTTTTAGTGAGAACACAGAGATCTGGGATATTTAAGGCACTGGTTAAATGATATGTGATCTGTCAGCTTAAAAACTGCTTTCTACCCAGACCTGGTATCTGCAATTTTGCTTTGATTATTGTAAATAACATAACCCAAGACAAGGAGTGTGGAGAGGATTTCTATCCAAAGCACCAAGACTGGAAGGATAAAATAAATTTCTAAATTATATAGTCAAAAACTCTATGAAACACCTTAAAAGAAAATGTCAATAGACTTGACTTAGATCATAGGATTCATCTTCATTTTGGGAATGAGGCCACTCAGTTACTCAAGAGCAGAACCCCAAACTTTCCTACATCGTAATTCAGCAAGCCTTTCCCTTCCTCACTCAGAATGGTCTAGGAAGACCCAGGAATATCACTAACTCAGGATCCAGTGATAGGTCACAGTAGCTTGAAGTCAGAAACATCAGGCACAGGGTACATTACAAGGAGTAAGTGTGATCTTTGATTTTACACAGTAGCAGGACCTTTGTGCTTTGACTTCCCTCAAGTAGCCCTCAAGTTATGGATATATTTTTAGAGAGAGAGGATCCATATCAAAAATCTTAAGAAAAATAACATGAACACTCAGTTAAGCTGTTTATGTGGGATCAGCCACTTAGGCTGAGAGGCATTAGTGACTGCACAGCTTGCCAGGGGTTACAACTTGCCAACCCACTAACCATATCTCACAGAAACCTCGCCATGCTTCTGCTATATTTCCAGAAGTGTTTCAGCAAGTATCATATGCCTCCCCGTGGACTACAGCAGATCCAGAGAGTTTTTGCAGGAAGTCATCTCTTTCACAGGGGAGTAATTATTGATCAAATGGTGGACTTCTGTGTAGGAAGATAAAATCTGCCTGTTTGCATCTATCCCTCTCAAATTTCAGTCTCTTAAAGATGACACTGAAATTTGTTCCACCTGAGGGTTAAATTATTGCAGATTCTGGTTTGTTTGATCATCACAACTTCTGGGTAAGGGAATAATCTAGATAGCTGAGATAAGGAGAGATTAAATTTTGCTTCTTAAGTACAGATAAGAGGAAACATGTGTGAAGTATTAAGAAGAACAAGGATAGAGGAGACATTAGAGGAAGAAGTAGTAGAGAAGAGTAGTAGGGAGTGTGGACAGACCCCCTTTAGAGCCCTTTTTCAAAGAAAACACAGAGAATAACTTCTTAAAACTCATTTGCCTTGTGGCATGTCTGTGGGAAAGGATTGACACTCCATCAACTCCAGGCAGGATTAAAAATGCATTTGTTAGAGTCAGGGAAAAAAGAGTCAAAGGCAGAGTGAGACTGGGAGCGGTGTGAGGCCTGACAAAGTGCTTGCCGCATGGCCATCAGAGAATAGGGAGTGTAAAAAACTTGCACACATGGCTTCATCTATAAAAAAAACAGAACCACTTGGCATCTCTCTAAGTAACAAATGGATCTAAGGGCTAGAAAGAAGGGTTGTTGGCAGGAAGCAGTCCCCAGGGCAATGATATTTTCAGACCATGTGCATTTCCCTATAATGCATAGATCATGGATCATAGAAATCTGTTCTACCTTAGGGCTAAATCTTGCAGATTCTGGTTTGTTTGATCATCACAACTTCTGGGTAAGGAAATAATCTGCATAGTTGAGATAAGGAGAGATTCAATTTTGCTCCTTAAGTGCAGATAAGAGGAAAGATCTGTGACGTATTAAGAGGAACAAAGATAGAGGAGACATTAGAGGAAGAAGTAGTAGAGAAGAGTAGTAGGGAGTGTGGGCAGACCCCTTTTTCAGCTTTTAGGACTTGGGCTTTAAATGAAAAGCTCTGTTCTATATGAATAAGTAAAACAGACACGAAGATCTGAAATCTTTTTGTGACTGAAACTCTGGAAGAATACACCTTGCACACAGCAAAGCTCAAAGGCAAGATTTCTATAAATTCTAGCTGATTGGCTTTTGATCCCAAATTGAAGTGCTGAAGTCACTGGTGGACTAATGAATATGCAGGAAGAGGGATCCCTCAGCAGATATTGTAGCCACAAACGAGTTTAATTTTAAAACTGTTGCACCATAGTGAACCAGTTGTTCTGCTTTGAAGCCTGTGAAACATGGAGACAGCAGATCAACTTCGTTCCACAGAAACTATCTACAAAATAAGAAGTCTCCATTTCCTTCCTACCTATTAGCTAAAGTAAACTGCTTTTCATGACTCACCCTTGACTACATGTTGACTCTGTTCCCCTACCCAGATTAAAAAAAAAAACAAAACCTAAAAACAAGAAAAGTCAAACAATCAACTCTTACCTGCTAAAAAGACAGGATCAACAGATACATTTCAATATCCCTTTTCCCTCTCAAGCCTGATACCTATTAGCATTCAAAAAAAAAAATCAATCTAGGCCATAATTTCTGGCAAGATATACTTTGAGATTGAAATTGACAATAGTGGACAGGATATTACCACACTCATACCTCTAATCCCAATGCTTTGAGTCACTAACATCGTTTATACCAATTGTGCTACTTCAGAGTGAATGGAGAGCTTTATTGTTATTTCATTGTAGCCAGTCTTGTATCTATTACGGTGAATTCTTTCATTGTTGTATCAATTATGCTTAGTTTATATTCTTAAAAACATTTAGGACCCTACAACAGGTATAAAAATAATCTGCTCTTATTTAGATTTAGCTTGGGTTTTCACATTTGGGTTTAAACCTTTGGATTTTCACATTGAAAGTTTTCTAGGCTGTTCTTCCCAACATTATTCACTTTCTGTATGCTGGAGACCATCTGTAACTCCACTCAGGCCTCATGGGCCCTGACATTCAGGACACAGGCTAACTCCAATGAATCCCTTTGCAGAGCCTGGGGCTGATCACTCTAAATTAAGAGCAGGCTCTATTTTTTAATCTTGGCCTTTCACTAGATAAGGTAACATGGCAAAGAATGCATTTTACGTTTTAGTAACAATGGTGTTCCTCAGGGAGAATTAGCATCACGATGTTTTTTAGCACTTTAGCAGCTACTTTTCCTCATATTTATTTATTTATTTATTTAGAGCCTCCCAACGCCCTCTTGCTGACGTTGGTCAGGGGAGAGACGCCTTCTCTGAAGGCTGGCCAAGCTGTCTCTTCCTTTCATTAATGGTGCAACCCTGTGCTCCCGCCCGAGCCCTGCATGGAAGTGTAATCTTCCCGTGGGGACCTTCTGTTGTCTCGCTTTGCTCAGAGAACTCAGCCTAAATGAAATATAAAAAAAAAAAAAAATTAACTCCTAGGAAAAACAAAGGCTGTTGCCTCCAGGATGGCTCCAGTGCCCGAGGTCTCTCCTTGTCTGCTGGCCTCTCCGATGCGTTCCCACCCTCGTCCCTCCACGGAATCCAGGAGTTGATTCGCAGCTGTCCAAAGCGAATTCCCCAGCCTGCAACCCGACTCCTCACCGCCATGGGTTCCCTCCTGCCTAGAATGCAGAATGACCACCAGGAGGCCAGGAACAAAAACATTTAAATATTGCATTTATTAAGGAAATGTCAAATAAGAAAAAAGTCAAAACGGTGTCACGAATGTCAAGAGCACTTTTGTAGCGTAAACCGTGCAGTCACCAGCTACAAGTTCTATTCCGGGTCTTTGGCTGGGGCCAGCTGGGGCGCCAGCCCTTTCCAAAGACCCAGTTGAAAATGCAATAAAAGAAACAACTCACCCCCTTCACATCCACAGGCTCCCCTCCCCCACCCCTCCTTTCACGAAGACAAAACTCCAACCCCTGGCAGGCAAACAGGCCACTAGGGCAGAAAGGGACTTATCAAATATTTGTATTCAAGCAAACACACAAAATCCCCTAACGTTACAATCAGTCAAAGGTATTTATGGCCCCTCCCGCCCGGGCTGGGAGGCGCGCGAATACGGGCAAGTGGGCGCGAATCCAGACACAAATTTGTGTCTTTCCATTAGGGTTGTTGAGTGTATACACGGGTCACTTTTCCAGCAGGCCGCCGGGCATAGTGCCCTCCGCTGCCCCTGCCCGCCGACTCGCCTGCCCCCAGAGTTTGGCCCACCTACGGGTGGAGAAGGGCTTTCGCTCTTTGCCTCTCCCCGCATCCCACGCTAGCGGCACCTTCCAAAGTTCTGCACCCTCCTGGCCCTGTTGCCACTTGCTGCAGAGTCCACTGTCAGGGCGCTCTCCTCCTCGAGCCAGGCACGGGGACTTTCAGAGAGTGAGCGAGAGTGAGCTTCTTCCCGAAAGTCAGAACTGGAGAGAAATAACTGACTCCGACAGGTTTGCTTCGCCCAGTCGCGGATGGTGAGGGGGCGCGGCCCGGCGGGCGAAGTGGGGAGACGTGGGGCGGCCGCCGCAGGGGCCGGAGGGCCGGTTAGTAGGGCCCCACGACCACAGCCTCCACCTCCTTAGACGGTCTCCGGTCTTTCACCAGGAAGTTGATCATTCCCTCCGACTTGATGAGCAGGTTGCAGCCAAGAAAGAAGATGCCGAAGACCACCGTGAGCGAGAGCACGCACATGACCGCGATCTGCACCACGCGCATTATGTACAGGCTGCGCTCGTCAGGGCCACCCTCCGCAAAGCCGTCGTCGGTGACCACCGATGCCTGGGTGCAGCAGCGCACGGCGCGCTCCAGCGCCTCGCTGCTGTTGGCCAGGAACAGGCCCGCCACATCGGTCTGATTGCCCAGCGCCAGATTCATCGCGGGAGCGGGCGGGCGCCCCGGGAGGCGCGAGCCGGAGCGGTCGGGAAGGCGGCGGCGCGGGAGAAACAGGTGCCCGGCTGAGCGCTCCCTCGCAGACTCGCGCGCGCCGGGGTGCTCGCCCCCTCCTTCCAGAGTCCCCGCGCCGTGGGAGCGCCCCGAGAGCCTTCCCGACGCGCGCCGCAGCCTCTTCTGTGCGCGCTGCTCCAGCCCGGGCGGTGCTTGTTCGTGGCGCTCGCTCTGCTGGGGGCTTTTAGAACTTGGCGGGGCTGGGCCAGCGGGGCCGTGGGAGGCGCGGACGGCGGGGCCGCGAGGCTGCCATGAGCGAGCAGCGACCTCTCCCGGCGGCGGCGGCGCTCTGCTCCAGCTGCTGCTGCGCGCTGGGGAGCAAAGTAGCCAACCTCCTGGTCTGGCCTTGCTTGTTTCGCGTCTTTTTCAGCTCCGAAGCCTTGGCAGAGGTCGCTGGACTTTGGTGGCTTGATGGATGATCAGAGACTCTAGGGTGAGGGAGGGACTGCGATGAGCCGAAAGTTTCAGAACCGGGCCACGCCAGCGCTTCGGGCCACCGCCTGCCGCCCCTCTCACCCCTGGGCGCGTGCTAAGTGGTGATGACTCGCAGGTGCCAGATGGTGCTTGTAAATGCGCAGGCGGCCGCTGTGCCTCGCGACGAATTTCTAGTAGAGTAGGGGTGATCTGTGAATATATTTTTTTAAAGCAATGATTTTAGGAAGAAAGAAAGCAGGGAGGCAGGGGAGAGTCGAGTGGGAGGCAGTGAGGCAGGTTTTGTAATGATTTTTGAAGCAAGGAGAAAGGGTTTGGGGAAGGAGAGGTTCTTCTGGGGCCTTTGTATTGAGTTGCCAGATCAGGGTTAACTCTCTGGTAGGTGAGGAGAAGGTGGGGAAGAGAGTCCGCTGGCTTGTAATCTTAATTGCAGATGACTTCTTGGATATGCTTCCCGTGTTTTTCTTTGCTGGCAGTAAATCAGTTGTTTAAGGGAATTGCTCATCAACATCCATCACCCAGAACACTGGTCACATGCTGGAAGCCTTCTGCATTTTCCATAAGCTGATGCATTTCACCTAGTTATTTAAAACAAAATACAGATGTTTTAGTGGCTAGGTTGACGCTTCAGCCCATTCTGATTTTGCTCTTGGTTTCAGTAATATATCAAAATTATCCGAGTATTTCTTAAACTCCACGAAAATACTTATTTCTCTTTTCTACTTTCTTTCCTCTCTTTTCTTTCCCTCCCCTTTTTTCTTTTTCTTTTTAAAGATTTATTTATTTATTTATACAAGCACTGGGTACAGTCAGAAGTGCGGGAGGGTGAGAGAATTCACCAGAGCCAGAGCGGGGAGCAGAGCAGGCAGAAGGACCGAAGTACACTGCTGAGGGGAGCAGCGGGCGGCAGGGGAGGTCTGCGCGCCATGTGGGACCCTCCTGCCGGGGATCGAACCAGAGCTGCAGAGGCTGCGGGCAGCTTAGCAACCCAGCGCTCAACCACTGCGCCACCGGGGAGGCTCCCCTTTTTTCTTTTAACAGCTGGAAACTAATAACTTGAAGTCTAGTCCAAACTTGATAGAATACACTAAATTTTCACTAAGATATTGTAGTTCTCTTGACATTTTTATCTCAATTCTTAATTTTATTCTGATTGCATTTTACACCTTATTTGTGTTCTTGAAATATCTCATATTCAGAGGATTTCTTAAATGTTTTTGCAATACTTTGTAATCACTATAATGTAGACTGGATTGCCTTTTAGTTAAGAATTTTTCAATTTCTGTATATTGATTGCCAGATTCAATGAGTTTACATTCTCCTAATTAGCTATTTTATTTGGGGAGAAAGGGATGCTTAAAAGCCCAGGACCTAGGCTTCTGAACCTTTTGTCACAATTCACCTGGTTTATTGCTCTAGTTTGTAAGCACATTTGTAAGGCCTAAGCATAGTAATAATAAAAAATTCTTAGTAATATGAATTGAATCATCTGAATTTGAGTAAATTTATTGATCTTAACAATATTGATGTTAACAGTGGTACTGCTTTAGTCAAAATTCAGTGTTAAAATGATCAGAACTTGGAGGTTTTATATCATAAAGCTTTTTCACCTGGAAAGCACAATCTAAACAGAAGTAAGATAGTATTCTGACTTATTTTCTTATAGCTTTAGTTTCTAATTAGCTACAAACAATGAATAGGAAGATAATGGTTATTCCCATGAGTTGGTTCAGATTTCCAAGAATGTGGTTTTGTTTCCTTTGTCCTTTCTCCTCAGATTTTGTTGAGTACAATTGCTTGGAATATTTACAAAATTACATTTTATCACTGTAAGGATGGGGGGACCTGGGCCACTAGAACTTTTCTGCAGAAACCTTTTATTATTTTTTTAAGTGAAACTCCCCCCCCCCTCACCTTTAATCCTCTTATTCTCCTGTGTTTTAGGAAAATCTTAACAGATATGGAAAAAAAGATTCCTTTAAGAACAGAGGGAAGGAAGCACAATGGTCTGTGATGGTAGACTATGGGTGATTTGGTGGTGGATGCATTATGGTGGTAATGCCTGATGGGGGTACTCATATATCACCGCAATTAAAAATAAATAAAAAAAATGCACACAGTTTTAATGCTCCTCTTTATCTGTTTTTCTGGGTGATGTGACATTATACCCATTGATGTGTATCAATATACCCATTGGAAAGAAGAAATGCAACTACAAGGTGGAACACCAGAAGGAAAAAACAAAATATAACATTAATCTATATCTACAAGTCATGTAGAATAGGTGGCATACTTTTAGTTCACTTTAAATAAAAAATTTTAATATGTCAAATTCATTGCTTTATAGTGACCTCTCCTATTTCACTGCCAAAAAAATAAATCACTTAATTTTCAGAAAGTTACAGGCTCGACATTTCATGATACACATGTTACACAAGGAAAGGCATACTTGTTTATTATCTATGAAGTATAATAAATTCTACAAAGATGTTCCAGGCTTCCATTTGTGGTCAGTTGAGCAATAGTTTCAATAGTCTTGATGTAGGATTGTGCACTTCCAATAACAAAAATCTTTTACTTGGTTCTCTCTTTATGTGTATTACGAAAATCTTAAGTAGACATTTTTTAAAAGGAGAATATAATAATATTTATTATTTAAAAATTAATAAATAATATTTATTAATATTTATCACTCTAAATCAGGGTTTTAAAAAAATACATTACATTGTTGGCACAATATAAATAAGAGTAATAGGAAGCATTCATATGCAGAAATCATTCATAAAAGCACTCAGTACCTGAAATACAAGAAGAAGCTGGAAATGAGCAAAAAAAGGTCATCAAACTTTGCAAACAGATATCATGAGGGCCAAATAATTAAACTCATACTTTTTACCCTTAGATTGAACCCTCAGATTCTCTCAGAACATATAGACTTTTACTTTGCACACAGTTTTAATGCTCCTCTTTATCTGTTTTTCTGGATGACATGACATTAGTAACTATGTCTGTTGGAAAGAAGAAATTTCTAGAGAAATTTCTAGAGATTGAAGCTTTTACAACTATAGGGGAGAAAACCAGAAGGAAAAACAAAATATAACATTAAACAGCATATATAAATTTTCTGAGTGTATACTCTCAGTTTGGAGACATTTAATGTAGAGACAAACATTCTTAGATGGTGAGGAGTCTGGTAAATGCATCATGGACTTTGAATCCCGCTGTCTTCACTTATTAGCTGTGTGATCTTGGAAATGTTTCTTCACATCTGTGTACCTCATTTATTTCTCTGTGAAATGGGGATATAATTTCACAGGATTTTGAAAAGATGGCCTACTCTATGGAAATAACTGACAATAGTATCTAGATCATAGCTAGATCTCAATTTAAACTACTACAATAGTTACTTAGGACACATAAAAGTGCATAAATTATAACAGGAAAAAAGTTAAATTTTATTCAATATTTTCCATTTTAGGAGCCTAGAAGATGAATGATGGAGTTTGGAAAGATTTCCATATGAAGTAATTGAGCTAGTTAATTAAAAATTCTAAGAATGTAGAAAAAATGGTACCCTTGTGCATTGTTGTGGATTATAAAATGTTGCAGCCTCTGTCAAAAGCAGTATGGTGGTTCCTCAAAAAATTAAATGTAGACTTGCCATATGATCCAGGATTCCACATTTAGGTATATACTTTGAACAGTTATTTGTATACCAACATTCATAACAGCATTATTCACAATATTCCAAAAGTGGAAACAATGCAATTGTCCAATGGTGGATGGAATAGATGAAGGGGTAAATGAAATGCTGTGTGTGTGTGTGTAAGAGAGAGAGAAGTCTTTAAATGGAATGAAATTCTGAATATGCTATAACATGATAAACCTTGAAGGCCTTATGCTAAGGGAAGTAACACAGATACAAATGGACAAATATTATTTGACTCCATGCCTAGAGTAGTCCAATTCATAGAAACTGAAGAAGAATGGTGGTCATGTGGGGTAGGTCACCAGGGCCTGGGACTGGGATTGATCCAGTACAAAGGGTACAAAGGGTACAAAGTTTCAGTTGGGGATGATGAATACATTTTGGATGTGGATGTTTGGAAATGGATGTTTGTGATGGTAGATAACAATATGGCTGTACTTAATGGCACTGGAAACTGTCAAAATGTTAAATTTTATGTTTTATATATATTTAATAAAAATCCTACATATTTTTATTTATTTAGACCTAACAAATATTAAATTTTTAAAATCTAGAAAATAACTTCCCAAATTCATTCATTTTTCCATATCTCAAAAATAACCATTCTTAACTAAGAATAGTGTAACTAAGAATCGTGTCTTCCTATCTTGTTTTCTGTGCTTATTTTAAGTTAGTCTTGATCTTGAAGTAAATAATTTTATACCTTACTTTGTTCCCTCAACCCTGTATTTTCGCTGACATTAAAAACTTCTTACATACAGGTTTTAATGAGTATGCAGCACTTTAGTATGTGAACCGACCATTGTTTACTAAGCCAAGCAGTAGCATTGGACGCTTGTTTTGCTCTCAAATATCATTGTTCGATCAGTTACACACAAAGAACATTTTTACTCAAAGTTTTCTATATTTAGATATTATTGATAGGATAAATTTTTAAAATTGCAATTTTTAAAGAAGATTTATTTATGCATACGTACAAGAATTGGGGCACAGGCTAGAGGTGAGGGGGTGAGAGGATTCACCAGAGGCACAGCAGGGAACAGAACAGGCAGAATGACTAAAATACACTACTGAGGGGAACAGCAGGCGAATCAGGAGAGGTCTGCTGCGCCATGTGGGTAGCTCCCTGGCCGAGGATGGAACTCAAGTTGCAGTAGCTGTGAATAGCTCCATAGGTTGCATCTTAACCCCTTGCACTACCAGGGAGGCCCTAAAATTGCAATTTTTAATGAAAACATTACCATTTTTATAAATCAACACAGATAATTATAATAAAATGGTTATATCAATCTTTATTCTTTTTGTAAGGTATGCAAATACCCATCTTATCATGCCCTCTAGAGCAAATTTTCTCAACTTAAGCTAAGTTTTAGAATCACCGTAAAGATGTAAAATCAAACCCACAATGATTAATCAGACTTTCTGGGGGTGAGACTCAAGTGTCAGTATTTCTTAAAATATCCCAGGTGATTCACTAAGCCAAGCAATGTTGAAAAACTGTTTATAATAATCTGCTCAAGCTTACCTTATTTGAAGATCACCTAGAATGGGGTGTCCTATTCCGAGGTTCTACTGCAAGCCAGTTGAATCAGAATTCCCCTCACTTGCTTCCTGTGCCTATCCACTGGATTCTGCTTTTTGAGGTCTGGGTGGGTCCTAAAATTTGCATTTCTAGCAAGTACTAGAAATGCTATTCTTGAGGACCAAGTGTTATGATTTTAGAAATTACCATTGCAAATTTAATAAGAAAACATTGGAACTTGCTTGAGGTTGCATATTATCACTGTGGTGGGCAATGTTTTCATACATCTATTATAAATTCTACTTTGTAATTTTTTGTGTTCACAAACTTTGGCTATTTCTCAATTAACACTGTTTCATTCCTATTAACTGACTGAATTATCTCATCTTTATCAAATATGCTGTATGATATGTTTGTAAATATTTTTCTTGTTCATTTGCTTTTAATTTAGGCTCTAATTTTTGGGGGTAGGTGGAATATTCTTACGCATGTTAATGCATCAACATTTTCATGGGCAATTTCCTTTGGTGTCTTTTAAAAATATTTTTGATGGAAAAGTAGAGATTTATTAAATCACAGAAACTTTTTCACATTTGTCCGTCTTGGGGACACAAGTTCTGACAGACCCCTAGCTGGGCTGCTTTGGCAGGTAGTGCACTGGGGAGACTGACTCTGACCTGCCTCTGCTTTAATGATCTTCTTGCTGCTCCCATAATATCTGTTAAGTCGCCAATCTGGGGGTGTGAAACTGTTGCAGAGTCTTGAAGGAGTTTTTTGTCTTATGTATTTTCATCTTAAACAGTCGAGACTTGTATTTCTAAAATTAACCATGTCCCTAATAAAAGATAACATCTTTATTTTATATCCAACATCCAGCCCAGCAGAACAGGTATTTTAAGTTTTCCTTCTCCACTCACTAGTTGCCATGTACAGGAAAGCTATTCTGAGCCTCAGATTATAGAGATTACATAGCTACCCAAGACATTTAGAAATAACCCACCCCAAGAGACCTTTCACATCTACAATATAAGTTGCTTGATTTTAGGAAGAATCTAATGGTCTTCCTAAAGCTGATGATCCATTCACAGTGGCAAACACATCTAAATCCTCATTCTAAATCCTCATGGTCAGTCATAAAAGCTTAGTATTGAGAAGGAAATAAAATTAATTTCTATGAAATGCAAAGTTAAGCCAACCCTATTAATACATAAAACCCAAAACAGTTGTAAAGCAAATAGCATGATTCCAGAAATTCATTTATATGAGCTATCTAAGATAGTCAAATGCATAGATGCAGAGAATACAATAGTGGTTGCTAGAGGCTAGGAGTGGGTGGGGGTGGGGTGGAGAATGAGTTGTTCAATGCATATAAAATTTCATTTATGCTAGATAAATTCTACAGATTTGCTGTACAACATATTGCCTCTAGGTAGCAATATGGTAATACAGACTTCAAACTTAGGAGAGTAGTCTCAAGTTATGTGTTCTTACAAAACAAAAGCAAAGGGACACAAGAAAACTGGAAGTGTTGGATAGGTCTGTACCTTGAAGGTACTGATGGTATCCTACATTGAAATTCATCAAACTGTACTCATTTAATATGTGTCTATCAATTATGCCACAATAAAGCTTTAGAAAGATTGAATTTGTTTTTTAATAGATAAAAAGTTACCCAGACGACAGAAGGAAAAGTAGGCTGAACTGTTTTGTGGAGATTGACCCATGACCCTATTCAATAAGTTATCTGAAGCACTGCTACACCAGCAAAGCTAGTGTGCCTGTGTTTGGAAAGCTATGAAGAGAGAAGTGAGGTTTTCATTGCTTCTAAACATAGAACATTCACCCTCATCCAGAATTTATTTATATATTATTATTTTAATTTTTTAAACGTCATTTGTATTTGCACTGCTTTACTTTTAACATAGTAGTCTCTCCAGAAGGTATTTTGGTATAAGTTTGCCCCCACTCTATATAGTCCATTAAAAGGTAAGTAATAGTACTGACAAATTTTAAAGCTTAAATCTCAAGTGAGGCACTTCAGGAATATATTTGTTTGCAATAAAAAACAAGTAAACTTCCATTTTTGATGAAATTTTTAGACTTTAAGGTTGTGAAGTATAGAGGCCACTGTTTAATATATTTTGATTTTATCATCTACTCTTCATAGGTGGTTCAGAGGTAAAAACAACCTGGAAGTAGCGGAAACCAAGGTTAAACCTCTTCATGTTTTATTTCTTCCTCTTCCTCTTTAATTTCAATACACTCCCTAGATTTTTGCTCTGATGCCACCTGGTGACAGTCAGCTTATTTCTGTGGGAGGAGAGTTGAGGCTGTCCTTGTGTGACACACGTTACCTCTTGAGTCAAAGCTTTCATTCACTTCACAGACTCATGGGATATTAGTAAGTAGCAGCCACAAAGTTCTCATCTGATAGTACCTTTTTTTACTGTTGTTGAAATTAAAGAGCCAAGAAAAGCATGTAATAACTCACCCCAAGCTTGAGTTAAAAGACCTAACCCCTGCACATGTGGAGGTATTTTCAGAATGATACATCTTAGGGCCTATGACATCCTATTTTAACATGTGCAGCATAGACGATTTTTGCTTCCATGGAATTTTTGTCGTTATTTCATTCTGAATTGCTGCCCACTCATTAAAGTCTGCATGATTTAGACTTTCAAGTAAAATAACCACCGAGCTGCTCAAGCCTTTAGTGCCAATGGGGCATCCCATCCGACATTCAAGAAATAGGACTTATACCAGCCCCAAAATGGGGAGAAGCAGGTGGTTGCAAGGAGGCATGAAAGATACAATTTTTCCAATTTCTCACTTCAGCTCAATTAATCTGAGGCAGCATTACAATTTCTATTTCCACAGGATAAGTGTGCTATTTTCCTTGAATATTTACATAAAAATCTAAAGGAGAAATCAAACTGGAAGCAAAGCAGGAAAACAAAATCCAATAACATACTGAATTTAGATTTGAATATTTGAACTTATGAAGATTTATGTCATATGCAAATTTGTAGGCACAGTGGGAAAAAAAGAAAGAGGGTGACATATTTTTGCACAATGAGCAGGAATGGAGACATTTCTCTATGGACACACTGATAATGATGGCAACAATGGTCCAACATTTACTGTATGCACACCTGAGAGTCTGCAGTTGAAAAATCTATCTTTACAGCAAAATAAGCCAGAAAGAAAAAGAAAAATGCCGGATGGTCTCACTCATAGCAGGAATCTAGAAAACTTAAATAAGGGACCAGGAAAATGAATAACTATAAGAAAGTGAAAATCAAAATCAACAAAAACTATGAACCAGAGACACTTTTTGGGGGGTGGGAGGCGGGAGGGGAGGGATTGGGGTCAGAATGGGGCGTTTGCAATTGTATGGGGGAATATAAAAATAAAATTTATTATTTAAATTAAAAAAAAAGGAAAAATCTATCTTTAAAGACATTTTTAAAAGTCATTGTGATCGATGTCATTGGGCAAATCACCCACCATCAGCATTCATTTCTCCTGCCCTCCAAGATTTTTATAATTATTAATGTCTTTATTCAGGAAACATTCATGGGTCATTTAAACAGTATTTTGAGGTAGAGACTGATTGCTTGTGTCCCCTCAATTTTATGTATTGAAATCCTAAACCCCCAACATGATGATATAAGGAGGTGAGTCCTTTGGAAGATGACTAGGTCATAAAAGATGCCCCTTGTGAATGGGATAAATGACCTTATAAAAGAAATGCGGGGAGCTCCCTTATCCCTTCCACCATGTGAGGTTATATCAAGAACATGGCTATTTAAAATTCAGTGAAAGGTCCCTCACCAGATGCTAAATTTGATCTTAGACTTCCCAGTCTCCCAAACCATGAGAAATAAATGCTAATTGTTTAAACCACCGAGTCTGTCATATTTTGCCATAGTGAAAGGACTAAGACAAGTATTAAGAGATGCAGTTTCTACCCTCCAGTAATTGGATATGCAAACTAACAAAGAGGCAAATATTGTAAACTATGATAAATTCTGTGGAAGATCTTCGCGGAGCCTCTGAGGGATGGTGATGGGGGAATGACAGCTGGGTCTCAGGAGCCGGGGAAGCTGACCAGGGGAATTATGTTGAATGCACTAGGTATGAGAGGACAAGTAGTTTCAGTTTTACATCTACAGGGATTTCTGTATTTTTTTGAGTATTGACTACTACAAGGTGGGGAGTGATTAGAGTTTGAAGATTCCAGTTCATGAAGACTTTTTTATGTTTCTTATGAAACTTGGTTATCTACTTGAGAGTTGTGGGGAAACCTTGAAGGGTTTTAAACCACAGACTGAACTGGAAAAGTCAGATTTGTACTTTAAGAAGAATCTTAAGGCCTCCCCTAGTGACGCAGCGGTTGAGTGCTGGGCTGCGAAGCTGCCTGCAGCCTCTGCAGCGCCAGTTCGATCCCTGGCCGCCGGAGAGGGTCCCACATGGTGCGCAGACTTCTGTTGCTGCCTGCTGCTCCCCTCAGCAGTGTACTTCAGTCCTTCTGCCTGTTCTGCTCCCAGCTCTGGCTCTGGTGAATTCTCTCACCCTCCCGTGCTTCTGACTGTACCCAGTGCTTGTATAAATAAATAAACAAATATTTAAAAAAAAGAATCTTAAATAATAAAAAATAATACATAAATAATAATTAATAATAAAATAATAAATATTATTAAGGTAACTGACAGCTCTGTGGAGAGCGTGAAGTCTTGTACTTTAGAAATTAAATAAGTCACACCAGAGATGCCTGGTAGCCAAAGGACAGAGGTGGCTCCTTTTGTCTAGAACCTTGTTTTACAACCCACTGAAGACATTTTCTAAAACATAATTATCTACTTTTTGGTTTCACATCGGCTGGGCAGTATTGTGAAGGAGGACATGGTCCCCTTGATGTGCCTAACAGAAATGACTGGAGAAGGCATTTCCACTAGGGAGCTTCAGTTCACTGTGAGGACTGTTCCTCTCTTGCAGAGAGACTGTGAGTCCTTCTTACTAGGTTGTTCTTTTAGGCACTTTTTGTCTCTCCACAACTCAGAACTATAATATTCAGCTTTTGTGATTCATCGCAAATAAGCTTTTTTCAGTCTGTTCGGTGACCCATTTTCATTCTGATAGTCACAAGCCAGCTCCATGTCCAACTCAGGTAATGATGTCTTTGGTGGTTCATGAATCCATCCGGTGGTCTGACGGCAACCTGCAAAACCATGACTGGAGAGCCTGCCTTGTATTTTAATCTCTGTGGAGTTCATGCAGTGGCATTGTTGAAACTCATCCAAATTCTGGATTATGCATTTGTGATACAGTCAAATCTATTTTTTTTTTTAAATTTATACAATAACTGGGGTACAGGCCAGGGATGCAGAGGAGGGGGTGAGAGGATTCACCAGAGACAGAGTGGGGAGCAGAACAGGCAGATTGGCTGAAATACACTGCTGAGGGGAGCAGTGGGCACAACAGGAGAGGTCTGCTTCGCCATGTAGGTCACCTCCCTGGCTGGGGATTGAACTCGTGCTACAGTAGCTATGGATTGCTTCATAGTACTGCATCTAAACCCCCTGAGCCACCAGGAAAGCCCCTCAAATCTATTTTGAATGTTAGAAGACTTAGACAATTAAGAACCCCAAGAAAAAACCAACAGAGCCCCATTCTACTTTTTTCATTGTTAATTGCTCAATGTTAAATGTTTCTGCAAGTCCCCTAGTGTATAGATTGGCTAGGCCTTAGACATTTAAGGAAAGCCCTGGGGTATGTTTATTCTTTCTCAGTCCAAATTTATATTTCACAATTGCAGAGTAAACTATCATTGTTAGTAAGTACTACATACAAATAGAATTACTTACTGCTAAGTTGTGTATTTTTTTCAGCTTTATTGCAGTATGCTAAAAGGTGTATATATTTAAGGTATACAATGAATGTGATGTTTATTTAACTATATATACATACATTTATACACATACACTATATAATGATAACCAAATATGGCTTTCTTGGAGATACCAACCTTAGAAGGACAACACCAAAATGAACTAAAATAAAGTATAATTAAAAAATAAAGACTAATTTTACTTATGAATAAATACAAAACTGTAAATAAAATACCTATTAATTTAATCCAATTGTGTATTAATACTACATCCTAGCCAATTTGACTTATTCTAAGAAAAAGTAAATGCCTTAATACTATAAATATATTACATTATATAATATTATATTGTATGTTATATTAATATGTTAGTATGTGAAAATAATTAGGAGGTTAAATTCAAAAAGCAAATGGTCAGTATATAATAGTGTTTCCTTTAATCCAATAATAATGCATTACAATATGTAAGAAATGAGTCATTTCACAATAGCAGTAAAACACATAACAAACACAAAATAAATACAAGAAATGTAAAGTTTAAAATTCTACTAGGAAAATAAAAAAAAAAGATTTGAATAAATGAATACCTTACTCAATAAGGTAGTTAATATGGTAAAGATCTTAATCATCTAAATACATTTACAAATTCAGTGTAATTTTAGTCAAAATCTAAAAGGATTTACTCTGATACTTATAATAATGTCTGAAAGGGATATTAATGAGCATGGACTTTCCCTGCCAGAATAAAAACTGTATAGTACTAATGAATAAAGTCAAGCCAGAAGACCATATTAGAAAGCTCAGAAACAGATCCAAACAGATCCAAACAGATACAATATTTATTTGACATCAAAGCATAACTTTAAAATATATGGAACCAGAGAAACTATTTAACTGCTTGAGGAAGAATAAAATTCCCATGTCAATTAAAAAATCAATTATACATATGATGGGACAGACCACTGACAGCTATAAAATTAGTGTGGTATTAGCATCTGTGCAGGAAGTAACAGACTATCTGAATGATGTGAGAAAAACAAATCAACTTACTGGTGCTCATCCAAAAGGTTGGTTTAACAGTTGGAGAACATCAGCTAAAACATTCTGGGTTGGTTTTCATGAATCAATAATGAGTGAATACAGTTTGTCCACAGAAAAAGATGAAAGGAATTGGGTAGGAGATGCTGAGACTTGAACTTTTTTTTTTTAATAATAAATTTTATTTTTATATTCCCCATACAGTTGCAACCCCCCCCTTTCTGATCCCAATCCCTCCCCTCCCGCCCCCCACCCCCCCAAAAGTGACTCTGTTTCATAGTTTTTTGTTGATTCTGATTTTCACTTTCTTATAGTTATTCATTTTCCTGGTCCCTTATTTAAGTTTTCTAGATTCCTGCTATGAGTGAGACCATCCAGTATTTTTCTTTTTCTTTTTGGCTTATTTCGCTGAGCATGATCCCTTCCAGCGCCATCCATGTTGCTGCAAATTGCATGTGCTTATCTTTTTTGAATGCTGAGTAATATTCCATGGTGTATATGTACCACATCTTCTTGATCCAGTCATCTATTTTTGGGCATTTGGGTTGTTTCCAAAGCTTAGCTCTTAACCGGAACTAGCCAAATCTTCCTTGGAGGTCAAAGTCCCCCTCTGCTGAGAATAGGAAACAAATTGAACAGAACGGTAACAAAGAGAAAGGAAATGATGTTCATGTAAAAGTGGAGATAATAGCAGAAATGGAAAAACCAAAAACTAAGTTGCAACCATCTTGACTTAATTGATATTTATAAAACAGCTATATAATTCATTTTTTTGAGTGCATGCCTATACTCACCAAAACATAGAACATTTGTTGGTCCCTAAAATTAATTTTATTAAATTTAAAGGTATTGAAATATTATAGAGCATATTTTCTCATAGGGTTGAAATATTATAGAGCATATTTCTCATAAGAGAATTAAATTAGTATTAATTTAATACCGATATTAATCTTATTAATGTCATAGTAATTAATTTAATACTAATCTTGGAAAACTCCAAATATTTGTAAATTTTTGTTCTTTTTTTAGTGAAATGACATTGCATTATGACATAAATTTCAGATGTTCATCACCGAGAATCAAGATGTGTGTAAACTACATTAAGGTCACTGCTAAGTCTAAATCTATCCTTCCCGATACCATTGTGCCCTTTTCCCAGATTTTCCCAACATCCCTCCCCCCTTTCCTTTTGTAAACACTAATTGGCCTTATAGTCCCAGACTTTATTTTTGCTTTATTTTGGTCATCTGTTATTTTTCTCTACGTTCCACATATGAGGAGATGATACTGTGTTTGTCTTTCTTCTTTCTGACTTATTTCACAAAGTAAAATTCTCTTTAGGTTCATCCATGTTGTCATAATGGCAGGATTTCATCTTTTTTTAATAGATGAATAACTTTCCATCATGTGGTAAATATACCACATTTCTTTATTTACTTCAATCCATGAGTACTTAGGTTGTTTCCAGTTCTTGGATATTTTAAATAGTGCTGCAATAAATAAGAGGATTCATTCACAAAGTACTTTTCAATAATCCATGTACTAAAGAAACAAGCACACACAAAAATAAATGTCAAGTTGAATACAATGAGAAAACAATATATCAAAGTATGCTAGGAGTAGCAAAAGCAGTGTTTCAGGAACTTTACAGCTCTAACTGCCATTTGAAGAGAAAGGCCCACATGAATGATCAGTATCTTCTTTCACCAGGAGAAGCTACATGGCTAAGGGCAAAACAAGCCGAAAGTGAGTAGTAGGCAGGAAAACAGTAAGACTAAGCAAAGAAATCAACGAAATAAAAAGCAGATGAACAACAGGAAAAAATTATATAAAAATAAGCATATTTGAAGTCAACAACAAAACAGAGAACCCCCAAGCAAAAATGATTACTGTTTTAGTGAGAGAGAGGAAGAGAGAAAGTTACCAATACAAGAAATGAAAGTCTATAAATGTTAAAAGGAAAATAATACAATATCATCAACTTTTATTCCAAAAATTCTACAACTTAAATGAAATGGAAAGATACCTTGACAAAATGCAACTTGTTGAAAATTTGACACTATCTGAAAGAAAAAATCTTCCTATATAGATTAAATATTTTAAATTAAAAAACCCTTATCAGGGCCTCCCCTGGTGGCTCAGCGGTTGAGTGCTGGGCTGCGAAGTTGCCCGCAGCCTCTGCAGCCCCAGTTTGATCCCCGGCCCCCTGCAAGGGTCCCACATGGGCGCAAACCTCTCCTGCCATGCCCGCCGCTCCCCTCAGCAGTGTACTTCGGTCCTTCTGTCTGCTCTGCTCCCTGATCTGGCTCTGGTGAATTCTCTCACCCTCCTGTGCTTCTGACTGTACCCAGTGCTTGTATAAATAAATAAATAAATCCAAAAACCAAACAAACAAAAAAACCCTTATCACTCAAAATTTTGAGATGACTATATTGGTGAACTCTCTCACATTTTAAAGGGGGAAATAAAGCCAGTCTACACAGATCTTTCAGCATATAAAAAAATAGTAAAGGGGCAATATTTCCCAATTCATTTTATAAGGCAAGCATAATTCCATATCAAATCCTGACAAAAACATTATGACAATGAAAACATTATAGGCTAATATTTCCTATGAGCACAGATTCAAAAATCCTTAAAGAAAGAGCAGTAAATCAGATCCAACAACATATGAAAAGGAAAATATGTTAGACCAAGTAGAGTTTATTTTAGGAATTCAAGTCTGGTTTAACATTAAAAAGGTCAATCCATGGAGTTTAGGATAACAATGGATAAGAGAAAACAAAAAGAGTACTTTGAGATGCACATAAAAAAGTATAGATAAAATATGTCAAATCATTAATTTCCAATAAAAACTTCTCCAAAATTAGGAATAAAGAGACATTTTTCTCAGTCTGACACAAGCATCTATGAAAAATTAAGAGGTAATACCCTTCTGAACATTTCCCCCAGTGACTGGGGATGAGATGAATATGTGCTCTCATGACTTCTATTAATACTGTAGTGGCAATTTTAGTTATTGGAATAAAGCAAGAAACTAATACAAATTGTAAAGTTCAGAAAAAAATAATAAAACTAGGCCACCCTGGAGGCATGGGTTAAAGACTCAGCATTATCAAACTGGGGGGAGGGGGGTAGGCCAGGGCCAGGTTGTTAACCCATGGTGGTGCAGCAGACCTCTTCTGTCTTGCCTGCTGCTCCCCTTAGCATTATATTTCTGTACACCTGCCTGTTCTGCCCACCACTCTCTCTGGTGAATCCTCTCACCCCTCTCCTGCACTGCTGGTTTATCCCAGTTCTTGTATGCATAAATAAATATTTTTTTAAAAAGAAATAAAGCTATTTCTATTTTCAGGTGATATGTCTAGTTATATAGATCACCCTAGAGAATTTTAAAAAGCACCACTAAAACAAATGATTGAATTTTGTAAGGTCGGAAGATAACTGGTTAATAAAAATAATTGCGTTTTTTCTACTAACAAAGAAAAAAATTAAGGGTAATTTTAACAAAAGATGAACAAAATTCCTTCACTTAAATCTACTGAACATCATTGAGAGAAATTTAAAAGACCTAGCTAAATGAAAAGATTTACCATGTTCATGTCTCCAAATTCTCAGTATTGATAAAAATGGTAATATCCCTAAGCCTACACATATATATTCATATTGCTATATTTATGTATTCCAAACAATTTCAATCAAAATTTCCCATGGACATTAGAAAAATATAAATATATTTGATGATTCCAAAAGATAGGTAGAACTTAATCTGGAGTATTTAAAGCAATTTTAAAAGGGAGCAAATTTAGTGATCACTACCTTATGTATAACATTGGCAAAATAATAGACATGGAGATCAATATTACAAAATAGAGTCTAGAAATAGAACCCTATATATCTAACTGATTTTCAACAAATACTCCAGATATATTCAAAGGGGAAAGAAAAGTTTTAAAACTGTGGCAGGGTAAGTGCATAAATGTGTAAGAAAAGTTAAATATTAACCTTTCACAATGTACTAAAAAACTAACAAGAAATTGATTATTGATCTAATTGTAGAAAGTAAATTATAATATTTCAAGAAGGAAACTTTTTCTGACCTTGAAGTAGGCAAAGAATTCTTAAAGAGGACATAAAAAAATGTAAGCCTTACAGAGAAAAAAAAATTAAACTGGACTTTATTCAAATTTAAAACTTTGCTGAGACACCTGAGCAAAATAAAGAGGAAAGCAACATGATGGAGAAAGCAAGCATATGTGTAATATAGATGATCCTCTTACAAGTCAGTAATAATGAGATCAGAAACCTAGTAAAATACACAAAAGATTTGAATAGACATGTCTCAAGAAAAATGTACAAATGACCAATAAATTCAATGGGAGAAAATAATATGTATAATGACAATCACTACAATGGAAGATGATTTTCAACATTTCAGTTGAGACTGTGAATTTTAACAATGAGCTATCACTATTCAAATAAATAAATCATGTCATTTGAAAATAGACACAATTTTCTTTTTCTTGATTATTTGACTTTTTTTCCCTTTCCTTTCATTGTGAGGACTAACATTTGAAGGTGAAAAAAAGCTAATTGTTGAACAACTGTAACTCTCACTGAAGGTAGAATTTAGAAATCAGTTTACAAATGTGTTTCTTAAAACTAATCCTATATAATCCTATAAGATTAATCCATTCCATTCCTTCGCATTTACCTAAAAGAATGAAACATTTGTCCAGAAAAACAACTTATCCAAGAACACTAACAGTAAGGTAAGTCACAGTAGCCCAAATCTGGAAGCAATCATAATCCCCATCGAATGTGAATGGATTAATCATTTTTTCTAAGTATGCAAGGGAATACTCAGAGAAACAAAACAATCAAAAACTACAGAGAAACCTGATGATGTAAACAGCAAATTCAGTGAATCTCAAAATGCTAAGTGAGGAAAAACCCATATCATCCAAAGTACATGTTACTTGCTTTTATTTATATAAATTTCTAGAGAATACAAAATGAACCATCATGCCAATAATCAGAGCAATTGATTTCCGGGGTCCAGGAAGGAGGTTGGGATGCAAATGGGGCATCAGGAATTTGTGTGTGTGTGTGTCTTGTTTATAATGGTGGTTTTCTATCATACATTTTTGTCAAAATTTAACAAATGTTACTTGAGAGGAGCATTGACCTACCATTGAGGAAAAGTTAGCTTAGCGTCACCTTGCAGGGAAGGAGTCAGGAGAATAAATATCTTGACCTCATTCTTCCTGCCTTTGGTCTTTTGCCAGACAGAGCTTTATGGACTAAACTGACAAGAAATCAATGGCTATGGCAGCCCTGGCCCTGTTGTCTATACATACCAGTCTGTGGAGTAGAAAGCAAAGAGGCAAGGGCTCACAGAAGAACTCAATGGGGGTGAATGGAACATGGGCAGCATTGGTCACGTCAATGTTCAGAAGAGATTTTAGGGTCTGCCTGTCCCAAAGCCTTATTAAAAGGTCTCTATTGTGGGCCTCCCTGGTGGCGCAGGGGGTTGAGTGCCACGCTGTGAGGCTGTCCACAGCCTCTGCAGAACGGGTTCGATTCCCAGCTCGCCAGGAAGATACCCACATGGCGCAGCAGACCTCTCTTGTCTCGCCCGCTGCTCCCCTCAGCAGTGTCTTCGGTCCGTCTGCCTGTTCTGCTCCCCACTGTCTCTGGTGAATCCTCTCACCCTCCTGCGTCTCTGGCCTATACCCCAGTTCTTGTATAAATAAATAAATCTTTAAAAAAATACTCTGTTGCAAAATAGTTTATATTGCCTTGTCCCCTTTTCTTTAGCTCAGTAAATCCATATAAACCAAAGATTCTCTTAAAACAATGCTTTTGAACCTTTTTTTTGGTTAAGAACTCCTAGTGGGGCCTCCCCTGGTGGCGCAGGCAGTTGAGCGCCGCTTTGTGAAGCTGTTCACACACTCTGCAGCACCGGTTTGATCCTGGCCAGCCGGGGAGGGTCCCACGTGGTGCAGCAGACCTCTCCTGTCTCGCCCACTGCTCCCCTCAAAAGTATATTTCGTCGGTCCGCCTGTTCTGTTCCCTGCTCTGTCTCTGGTGGGTCCTCTCATCCTCCCGCGCATCTGGCCTGTACCCCAGTTCTTGTATAAATAAATAAAAAAATCTTTAAAAAAGAAAAAGGACCCCTAGTGGCAAAGGGGATTCAATACATAATCCCCAGGAAATCTGGGACAATAACTTGAAATTTATTGTATATTTGAAGGTTCTTGTAAGTTCTTTTTTGTTTCAGCTAAATTATTTAAAAAAAATATTTTTTTGCTGAGCTAATATTGATTTGCATTATTGTTCCCATAGTAGAAGTGTAGGATCCTCCCTTCAGGCATTGTTGTCAGAGCACACCCTCCCTCTGCCAATGAACCCAAAGTCCACCCCCACAGACCCTTGTGCTCCCTCCCTCCTTTGTTTTCACCCTTCTCTCCTTCCTTGCCCGCCATCTCATTCCACTGTCAGGTTTCAAGGGTTAGTTTTTCAGTTTGGCTTTGTCTAACCCATTGTTTTGTTTTCCTATACTCCACATACAAATGACACCATCTGGTATTTGTATTTCTCCTTCTGCCTGATTTCACTTAGTATTATCCCTTCCAGTTTCTTCCACGTTGCTGTGGATGATAAGAGTTTATCTTTTTTGATTCACCTAAATAATTGATGTGAGTTTTCACTTGTATGCCATAAAGCATTTGTTAGCTCTTATATTGAAATGACTTTTAAAAAAAAGGAAAAATCAAAACAAAATAGTCTAGCTTTTTAAGATATAATCTCTTTGGGTTCATCAATTTCTAACAAGTGAGTAAAATTAAGATCATGGGTATTTTCTTGAAATTTAAAATATTGAAACCCATAAATATTAAATTTTCACTTCCTAGCATCTACTGCCCTATATCTTATTGCTTTTTTTGTTCAGTAAGAGCTGGTATTCCTTATGTTAAATAAGACATGATGTGTACTGCACAGCCCTTTTAGAGACTTACAGCTCATACAAGAAACTAAAATTGTGTAGTTACAATAAAAACCAAGTATTCCTCACACGGAATTCTCTTCTGCTAAATGCCTGTTTACATCTCACAAAACACTAAGTATAGTCGATAAAGTTTACTTTGAAGTAAGGAAAGACAGGTAGTAAATCCCCTCTAATATTTTTAAATTTTTGTAAAGAAGATTAGCTGTATTTCTTTTGGGCCTTAAGCCTGTTGCTTGAATCTTTTATGAGCCTCTTCCTCTATATTCCCACTGGCCTTTGTTTATATCTCCTTCATGTTTCTATCTCCAGGTGCCTACAGACATTTGACACATAAAAGACACTGAACTATCTTTTGAATTTGAATCACATTAATCCTGTTAGCTAATTTTATTTTCTTCAAGTCTTTCTTAGCATATTTTAGAATAAGAAAGATGATTTACACATCAAATGCAAACATTTCTATTTGATATTACTATTTCGGAAAAACTGGTGATGAAAAGAAAACAATAATGTTTTGTAGTTAAACATATAGCATTGCTGGCGAAGGTAGAAAGATTATTTGTATGAATGCAATTGACCAAATATAAGCAAAGATACCTACCTATTGTTTGGATGTCATACCTTGAGATTATTTTCCACCATGTGTTAATCTTAACTATAAGGACAGTAAAGAAATAGGTCAAATTGTAGCCAATATTTCAGGTCATGCAGTGACATCTAGTGTGTGCAGGACACAATATGCTAGGTTCACATCTCCCTGACTCTCAAAGGATAACATTTTGGAAAAAAAAATCTTTTGAAGGTTTTATTCTAAAGTATAAAGGTAATGATAACCTTTGCTTATAATTAAAAGCTAAAAACTGTCATAAATAATTAGAAAATATTAATGCACGAAAGTAAAGAAAAAACAGATTAAATATTTAAAGAAAATTTAGCAAATAAATTGACTTAATTGATGGAATTTATTAAAGGTGTGGTGTAGGTGGTCAGATATCTGCTTCTGTGTAAACAGGAGGCATCAAATTCTGACATTCAGCCTATAAGTGAGAGAGAGAGGAAAAAAACTTAGTTTAACCAAAGGAACAGCTAAGCCCAACAATCTCTAATGATAACTAGTTTCTTCCTATCTCATGTTTATAACACACAACACTTTAGCCTCTGAGAAACTCTCAGGGATCACTCAAACAAAGAACTTTCTTTTTTTTGCTTGTTGAATTATAAAATTTTTCAAGAAGAAGCCCAAGCTTATTTTATTCATAGCAAAGAGGGTGTAGCAGAGGGATGGAGTTCTGATTGTACTTTAAAATTTTTAGTCAAATGTAGGACTGAAAGTGGGTTTTTGTGAGACTTACCTGTTTACCAAGTGTATTTTGATCTCATGTTTACCCTGCACTCTGCTGTTTGATTTTGCTTATTTGATAAACGTGCTGGTACTAGTACCAGGATTTATTTCTAAGGAGCTGTGCCACTTTAGGGTCTTAGAGAATTAGAAAAGAGACAGAGTATTTAAATACAAGCAGAAACTGTTCCAGTGCAAGCGTGACTCAGAGAATGCAAATCTCACAATGATTTATTTTAAGCCACAGTATTGCAATACCTTTTTTAGTCTTGTCCCAATTTCATTTCCTTTCTCAAATCAAAAGATAATCCCAGTGATTGGGGCAAAGGGAAGGGTTTCTATTATATATGTTGTTTTTAAAAACCTTGTCTCGGTGTTTGATGTTGCGTTACTTGTGATAGTAACACACACATGATGGCTGGAATCCCTGGCTTCCCAGCTGTCCTTATTTATCCAGTAAGTGATGACTTAGTATCTTTACCACACTAAGAGACGTGCCAGGCCTAAGGAACCTGTCCTCAAGGATATTGTATTTTATTTGATTTGGTTAAAAACAAACCTATTTAGGGCCTCCTGGTGGCGCAGCAGTTGAGCGCTGGGCTGCGAAGCTGTCCTCTGCCTCTGCAGCGCCGGTTCGATCCCTGCTGCTCCCCGGCTACTGGAGGAGGGTCCCACATGGCGCGCAGACCTCTCCTGCTCCTGCTGCCCGCTGCTCCCCTCAGCAGAGTACTTCGTCAGTCTGCCTGTTCTGCTCCCTGCTCTGGCTCTGGTGAATTCTCTTACCCTCCCACGCTTCTGACTGTACCCAGTGCTTGTATAAATAAATGAATAAATCTTTAAAAAAACCTATTTAAATCATACATGAATAATAGTTTATATAGGTTGAGGTGGTGGTGCTGTTTCATACAGGGAAGACCTTGGTGAGGAGATGGGAGGTATTTGAGAAAATGTTCTAGGCAGATGAAAACACCAAGTGCAAAAGCAAGAGTGTACCTGGCAAACTTCAAGAATAATATAATACCTGATGTGTTTAGAGTGGAAAGAAGAAAAAATAGAGATTGAAAGGAGATGAGTTCAGAGCTGTAGCAGGGAGGCCTATCATAAGGGAGTTTAGGCGATCTGTGCCATTGGACGGACCTACCTGGTGGTTCACGTGATCTCAATAACATTGTAGAAGGACCCCTCTGATCTCAGTCTTTGGTGTAAGGGTCATAGCAAGGAGACCAGTAATAAACTCTAATAATAATGCAGAGTACATGAGAACCCAAATCAGAGTTTAATACTAAAAGCAGTAAGAAGAATAATAAGATTCTGGATTTATTTTGAATCAAAATTTGTTGACAGCATGTACGTGAGATAAAAGAACAAGAGGTAAATGATGACTCCAAAATAACATCTAACTCTGCATGGGTTTCTGCACCTGCCAAGATGGGATTGCTAGTTGTCAGGTGAAATATATGTGTAAGGGCAGGACTGGGCACAGTGCAGGTTTTCTGATCCCATGCAGACCTGGTAAAGGAGGAGTCAGTCTTCAGTGGTTTTGCAGGTCTTTTATTTGGGGTTCACCAGGCATATGGCAGGCAGGGGTGCTGGCTGGGGGGCTGGGAGGCTGGCAGGCCTCCCAGCCCCCAGCAAGTCTTTACTCTATCTGGGCTCTCTGGCGTTCTTTCTGCTGCTTTTCCGCTTCGGCTTCTACTACTGCTGCTGCTGCTGGCTGGGGCTGCTGGCGTCCCCCCGTGACGCCGCCCTTAAAAGCACAGTCTTAGCTCAGCTGAATTCCATCTACCTATGCCCACACCCTATTCCAGGTGCCGGCCATCAGGCATGCATTCAGGACAAGGATCCATCATCTATCCTGATGGCGGAAGGGCAGAAAAGCCTGACATTTTCTTTACCCTACAATATGTACAAGGAAAGACATGTTAACTTTGGAGAGGGTAGTAAATACCCAAAAGTAGATAACAGGGCTCATACCTAGATTTCCAGAGTTGAAGAGAAAGGTGTAAGGACTAAAGGTATAAATTTAAAAGACACCAGGTATCAGTGGTATTTGAAAACCAGAGATTGGATGAGCTCACCTACGGAAGTACCGGTGGAAAGAACGCCAGGTCTGAGATGGATCCTGGGGCATGTCAATTGTTACTTCAGCAGTTCTCAGCTTCATTGCACATTGGAATCATCTGGGGATGTTAACAAACTTGCCTACATCTGTCACCTCTCCCACAGAGATTCTGATTTATGTAACCTGGTTGAGGTTGGGCATCAATGTAGTACAAAAAACTTACCAGGTGATTCTTATGTGCAGGCAGAATTTAAAAGCACGGGTTCAGAAGCAGTGGTCGTGGAGCGTATTGGCAAAGGAAATAGAGGCAGTGTGAGCAGTGAGGTAAGACGTAAGCAGCAGAGCTGTCATCTGTCTTACATATTTAAACTGAAGAAAATGTTTCCAGAAGAAGCGGGTGACCGGTCAAACACTGTCAAGTGAAGTGCACGATGTTGGACAAGAGCAGACTCATTGAAAGGGTGAGGATAGAAACATTCCCTCTCTCTCCTTCCCTCCCTCTTTTCTTCCCTTCCCTTTCTCCTCTCTCGCTCTTCCACCCCTTCCCCACATACTCTCTCTCATACGCTTCTCTCTCCCTTCTCATTACACAGACACAATTAAGGTATGTTTGCATGTTCATGGGAATGATTCAGTAAATAGAAAGAAGTTAATGTTTCAGGACAACTGGAAACCTTCTTCCTCAATGTCCTTGACTATGGAGGAGGAGCTGGGGTCTGGTGCAGATATGGAGTGTCTGCAGACTGCAGCCCCAGGGTCTCCTCCTCAGGTAATAGGGGGGACGGCAGAGCATGGGTGCTGGTGCACAGGGGTTGCAAGAGACTGGAAATTCAGACGATTCCTTTCATCTCTAGGAAACAGAAAGCCAAGAAGGGGCATATGTTAGATGTCTGGGCAAAGAAAATGATACAATTTTAGGAGAGAGGGCAAGTGAATACACCAGGACCATGTAAGTTTAGAAGTCATGAAATGAAATTTATGCCAGTTAGCACAGTTGTAGATTTTTCACTAGCCACTGTCAACTGTGTGAGTATAGGTTCAGGTAAATGAAGTAAGTGAGTAAGTTGACTTTTTTCTTTTTTAACTAGGGTTGGAGTCTGGTCAGATGCCTACAACAACACAAGGTAAGAATATATGTTTTCTTATAAACTCGTCAAATTTATATGCATATAAAAAAATCACATCTCCATGGAGTTGAAGAGTAACTGGCGTCTGCCTATGAAAAGGTGTATGATAAGATATTAACATGGAAGAGATCATGGGCAGAGAGGAGATTGCTTGAATATGAGATTGTGGAGGTGCAGTCCTGGGGTATCTGTATGCACAACTACTGTGACCAGGGCTGAGAGTTGCTGAGCTGTGGTAGGGGCAGCGTGTAGGCGTGGTCAGGGACTTGGAAGGACTGGTTATGAGGGCAGTGAACTCCTTGTCAGGGGAGTAGTGGAGAGAATAGCAGTGATTCAGGTGCTCTGTCTTGAAGGAAAGGCTGACTACCACAGCGCCAAGTAGCTGGTGGTGGAGATGGTCGGTTTGAGGATCAAAACTGGGTCTTTCAGGGTCTCTAGTTAGGACCAAACAGTGAAGGTCATGAAGAACACCCACACCACTTTTGAGCCCAATGAGCAAAGTCTGTGGAAGAAGAAACAGCTACCCCTTGAGAGGGCTACAAACTTCTCACACTGGGTGAGAATAAAAGCAGTATTTGTTAATTTGTTGAGAAGTGACATGTAAGGAGGGTTGAATGTGAGCCCTGGGGCCTGATTGTTTACATTCCAGCCATAGTTCTCCACTTAGTGATGTCTCCACTTTGTGATGTTGATGCCTTTGTGCCTTGACTTCCTCCTCTATGTAACTGGGAGAATAACAGTGACTGTCTCATAAGGTTACTGTGCAGAGTAAATGAGTAAATGCATGGTTGACAGACTTAGGCTAACACCTGGCATGTATTAAGAGAATGAAGTCAACAAATGTTAGTGATGGTGATTACCCATTTTTAATTTGCCTTTGAGGCACAAAAAGGGTTGTTATTATTATTACTCATTTTTAATTTGCCTTTGGGGAGTGAAAAACAGATGCCTGGAAGAGAGTGAGTAAAACTGTTTTCTGCCCAGCTGAGTTTACTCCAATATTGTTTGAACATTTGGTTTCCATATGATAAATATGAAACTTCTGTAGCATCAGGCCTCAGTAATACTAATTAATAATTCTCGGCATATGTTATTTGTTAATTTTAAAAAGTCTAAAATCTTCTGAGAAAAGAAATTCCAAATGAAGGAACCATCTGTTGATGTCGGAGCCCCATAGCACTAAATTTTAACCCGTAAGATAAGATAAATACCCTTTGAATAGGGACAACTCATTGAAAAAGTACATTGCTTTTTTTATTTTTTGGTTTTAAATCTCTCTGCTTTCTTTTGGATTAATTATATTTCATAAATACAGTGTATTCCTAGTTTGTCTCCCTCCAGTTTGAGTTTCTGTCTTAGATAATGTGTAGGTCCATATTTATTGAAATCTCTGCTCCCCTTGAATTTAATTTTACCATCTAATTCAGGGAAGTTTATTCTCCATAATTCATTTCTCCTGACCTATTCTTGCCTTAGTTCTTGGAACACATTTAATTCTTCCTTGGAAATTGTACCTTCAAATTTTATTCCTTAGTGCTTGCTCCTAAATTACTCAGTTGAAAACGGTTTTTCCTCATTAACCTCCAAGCTTGTCCATAGGTATGTCTAGAAATAATTTGAGCAAAGTGTCACTTCAGTCCATCTCTTCCCACTCTCTTCTCTTTCAAGTTTGAGGTGTGATTGGCATGTGAAATACTCTACATTTAAAACATGCAACCTAATAAATCTGGGGCTAAGCACACACCCATGAACCTATCACCACAATGAAGGCCCTTAATTTTCAGTCACCTCCTAATGATTCCTCCTACCCTCTTTATTTTCTACTCTCTTCTTTTGTCAGTTTAGTTCCTGAGGTTTGGATATTCAGTTACTCTCCCATTAGTCATCCATCTAGACAAAAAAAATCCACTTTATTCAATTCCTCTTTTACTTTCCATATCTGTTTCTTTGTTCTGGGCAATCCTTGCTGCAGAACTCTCTCTAAATGCCCCCTCCCCCACAATTGACTTTACTTTGTAAATTACATAAGCCCTTATATGCCAGAGAATACATTTCTTTCACTTAAGTTTAATTTTATCTCTACATCAATTCCTGAGTTCACAGTTCTTTTCCTTCAAAGCTATGAAGAGTACTCCATTGTTCTCTTGCATCCAGTGCTATTATTAACTTTGATTTAGAAGTGATTTTTCTCTACCTTTGAAAGTGTTTAGGGTATTGTTGTTATTGTTGTTGTGAGTGTATGCATGTGTGTGTGAGAGAATAGACGACATTTCAGAACACTTTCAAGAGTTTTGTAAAAGGCATAGGTAGTGACTATATACCCTCTGTTACCGCCTACCTGCTCCCCAGAGACTTACATATATTACAACTGATAAACTTACACTGACACATCATTATTATCCAGAGTTCATGGTTTACATTAGGGTTCATCTTGGTGTGGTGCATTCTATGGGTGTCTGGATAAATATATAATGACATGGCCACTATTATAGTATCACACAGGATCAAAAGTTTCCCTGCCCTGGATATCCTTTGTGTGCCCCCTGTTTATCTCTCCCTCCCCCACAGCCCCTAGTCATTCCTGAACTTTTCACTGTCTCAGTAGCTCTGCCCTTTTCAGAATGTCCTATAATTGGAATCATACAGTATGTAGCCTTTTCAGATTGGCTTCATTCATAAGATGAATTTAAATTTCTTCCACATCTTTTCATGGCTTGAGAGTGGATTTCCTTTTTAGCACTGAATAATGTTGTAGTGTCTGGATGTACCACAGTACTTATCCATTCACCTACAGAAAGGAAAAGTTCATTGCTTTCAAGTTTTAGCAATTATTGTGAGTAAAGTTGCCATATAGCCACATGCAGGTTTTGTGTGGACATAAGTTTTTAACTCCTTTGGGTAAATACCAATGAACATACCTTTGGTAGTTTTAAAAAGGACTCTGGTGAGGGTGGGGGAGATGTCCTCTATTCAATTTGGCATTTGTGCTAGATGCAGTTTGTGGACCTCCTCAAATGTGCTTGTCTCCTACTCCCTAGCCACTTGCAAAATGGAGATGCTGGACGACACTGTGTCTGTGGTTGTCTTGACTTCCCCACACTAAGGCCAGATCTGTGGTGAGGTCTTGGTCACATCAACCTCTGTGGTTTCTCTGATCAGAGTTTACCCAACCAGATTCAAGGAGTCTGACATTTCCTGCTGTTTTCAAGGTCAGGGGAAGCCACGAAGTGTGGGGAGGGCATCTAGTTGCCCTAGAGTAGCCTGGTTGGAGTGTGAGAGGGCGCCAGCACAGTCTATAAGTTCAGGGAAGTTAATACTGTCTGAGGCAAACCTCAAATGAAGGGTAGAAAAATGGGAGATGATGATAAATTCTACTCCATGCAATATTTGCTTGTCTGCAATACAGTAAATATAACTGAGCACCCCAATTGTCATTTTTATGAAGCTTTGATGAACAAGGAAACATATCACATGATAACTGCTTTCCCTCTTTCCTTGCTTCACTTCCTTTTTCCACTCACCCTTCCATCGTTAGAGATGCAGTTTCCGAAAACAGTCTTTAGTCTGTAAGCTTTGCTTGGAGCTCTGTTTCCTAGGAGAATATTTATAACATTCCATTACTTCCAGTCCGAGGTCTATTTTTCTCTAAATCTGGAGAGTTTTTCATTCCTGTTTATTCTTCTCACTCTGTAATTCTTAATGTTGACATTTCATTTAATTATCACGTATCTTATCTCCTTCCTTTTCTCTTTTACTCATTCCTCTGAAATGATCCTTGCCCTAATCCTCCAGATTATGAAATCCCTTTTTAGGTCTATTAAACTTTATTTTAGACATATCCATCCAGTATATTATTTCAATGACTGTATTTTTCAAACCCACAGTCACCAATTGGTTTTCATACTTAATGTTCCTTTCTCTTGCTTTAGAGAGGTGGGGTGGGGGGAGATAACAGTTTGGGCCCTGGGTTTTGCTCCCCCAGGAGAGTTGGGGTTTGCTAAGAGGGCCTTTATTGATGAGCATTCTAGAGTTACAATTTAGGCCAACACATTCCTCTTCTTCCTTGTCCTTGACCACCCCTCATTCCAGGAAATTTAGGATTTCTGCCCCAGTTCCTGCTATTAATAATCCAAGAGCCACCGCTCATTTCACAATTGCTCATGGATTGTAAGGTGGTTAAATGAGGAACGCCTCAGGTGCTTCTTCAGTGGTATTGATTATCTGCTGTGACCCTGTTGCCTCTAACAGATGCTGTATTGCTGGCCTTCCCAATAATCCTGGTTGATAATCAGTTCAGGGCAATGTGGGAAAAGAAATCATAGGATTCTTTCCCCCCGTCTTTTTGCCTACTCTCCATCCTCTCATCTACTTGGTCTGTGGTTCTTGGCCTCCCAGTAGTTTAGATTTTTTTTTTAAAAGATTTACTTATTTATTTATTTATACATGCACTGGGTACAGTCAGAAGCGCGGGAGGGTGAGAGAATTCACCAGAGCCAGAGCGGGGAGCAGAGCAGGCAGAAGGACCGAAGCACACTGCTGAGGGGAGCAGCGGGTGGCAGGAGAGGTCTGCGCCATGTGGGACCCTCTTCCAGTGGCTGGGGAGCAGCTGGGGATCGAACCGGCACCACAGAGGCTGCGGGCAGCTTCGCAACCCAGCGCTCAACCACTGCGCCACCGGGGAGGCCCCCAGTAGTTTAGATTTTTAGTAGCCCCCTCAAATCCCAAAACCTGAGGATTTCTAAGCATTATGGTTAGATCCTCATAAGATCAATCATCCTTTCCTTCTTTCTGATCCAATCATTTAATGGATTGGATCTTGGGGAAAGTGGATCATAACCCAAACTGGTTCACTATGTTTTCACTATTAGCAAAATTACAGGAAGTCACTGAAGGGCTAAACCCCTTTAAGATACCATCTAAAATGGGCAGAAGAGCTAAAAAGAAACTTCTCTGAAGAGGAAATGCAAATGGCCAACAGGCATATGAAAAAATGTTCAACATCACTTGTCATCAGGGAAATGCAAATCAAAACTACCATGAGATACCATCTTACACCAGTGAGAATGGCACATATTAAAAAAACTAGCAACAACAAATGTTGGCGAGGGTGTGGAGAAAAAGGAACTCTCCTGCACTGTTGGTGGGAGTGCAAACTGGTCCAACCACTATGGAGAGCTGTGTGGAGATTTCTGGACCTACTAAACATAGAGCTTCCATAGGATCCAGCAATTCCACTCCTAGGTATTTACCCAAAGGACACAGAAACATCACTTCCAAAGAGCACCTGCACCCCTATGTTTATAGCAGCACTGTTTACAATAGCTAAGCTTTGGAAACAACCCAAATGCCCAAAAATAGATGACTGGATCAAGAAGATGTGGTACATATATACCATGGAATATTACTCAGCATTCAAAAAAGATAAACACATGCAATTTGCAGCAACATGGATGGCGCTGGAAGGGATCATGCTCAGCGAAATAAGCCAGAAAGAAAAAGAAAAATACCGGATGGTCTCACTCATAGCAGGAATCTAGAAAACTTAAATAAGGGACCAGGAAAATGAATATAAGAAAGTGAAAATCAAAATCAACAAAAAACTATGAACCAGAGACACTTTTAGGGGGGCGGGGGCGGGAGGGGAGGGATTGGGGTCAGAATGGGGGGCTGCAATTGTATGGGGAATATAACAATAAAATTTATAAAAAAAATAAATTTCTTGGGATTGCTGAAATACCATTTACATTATTTTGTTGTTAGCAGCCTGTTTGTGCAATTTTGCTATGAAAAGAAAGCTAATACCTTTCTGAATAAAACTCTGAGACAACAACAACAACAAAAAAAAGATACCATCTAAAATGTAAATTGTGTAATATATCAGAGATCATACTGTCCTGGACCAATACTGCCACTTCTATGCCCTACCCGCCTCAGTTCCAGCGCTAGAAAATCATTTACAGTGACCTCATGCTGCTATTTTAGGCATATGTGCTTTGCACTTGCTAGTCATCTTTTATCTACAAAATTCCAAGAAAAATTTCACATCTTTCATGAGCAGCAAGCAGTGAACAATCTTGATCATTTAATCAAAAACTATCTGCTGAGTGACAGACATGTACCTATACTTGGGGTATATACTAAGACAACATTGGTGATCAAGATCGTCTGTGCCTTCTTAGAGCTTCATTTAGTGAGGAGAAACTGAGTTCAGTAATCAGGAGGAAGTTACAATAAAATGTGGCCGGTGCTGCAATAAGTATGTGATCCCATGGGGGCACTTTGTGCTGGTGCCAGTGGAATTTAAGTAGGAGAGTTTGGGAAACCTTGCTGTTCAAAGTAACCTAAATATTGCTTAGGTGTTAACTGAACAAAAAGGCTTCAGAAGATACTCCCTTTGTAGGGAACACTCTTTTTTTTTTTTCTAAAGATTTATTTATTTATGCATACAAGAACTGGGGTACAGGCCAGAGAGGTGGGAGGTGGGGTGAGAGGATTCACCAGAGACAGAGTGGGGAACAGAACAGGTAGACTGGCCGAAACACACTGCAGAGGGGAGCAGCAGGTGAAACAGGAGGGTCTGCTGCGCCATGTGGGTTTCTCCTTGGCCCGCTGGGAATCAAACGCTGAGCTGCAGAGGCTGCAATTGCTTCACAGTGCAGTGCTGAACCCCTTGCACCACCAGGGAGGCCCCTCTTTTCTTTATGTTCAAAAATCCTAAGTTGAGAGAGAAAAGGAGTGTCTGAGAAATTAAAAGGGTTAATTTTGATGGGGACATATGTGCGAAGAATGGCAAGAAGATGGGTAGATTGGCAGGTGCCAAGCCACTCTTGACCCGTCGGGCATGGTGAGAAGGACCTGTATCCTACCTCAGGGCTGTGGCAGAAATTTTATGATTCAGTTCATTTTGAAGGAGTCGCTCTGGCTGCTATCTACAAAAAGAACTGTGGAACTGGGGTGACAGAGAAATTGTGAGACTGTTGCATTTTAATTGAAGCAAATGATATTAATTAGAGTAGTAAAGGGCAACCTCATTTCTCTATGCTACTACAGACTAGTTGTATACTATTTATCATGTCTTTAGTTCAGCATTTTAATTATTCATATAGGTATTCACAATTTAGACATGAAGTGCTAAATGTCGTCTTTTTTTTCCCCCAGACAGTGCATTCTCAGGATGTATGATAAATCCTTGGTAAATACCTATAGAATGAAAGAGTGAATCATTTTACTGGATGATTAATTTAACTGCATTATGGAGGGAAAGGGTCTGCAGGAGGGACTTAACCAAGTAGGGTTAGGTATTTGCAGGAGTTAAGGGATTGCAGGAGAGTGTTGGCCTTTAATAGGAATATAGACAATTGGTTCATGGTAATGGAATCAGAAGAAAATTGTGTATCTAGCTGGGGTTAGAATGCAAGTTAGGTGATGGGCAGAGAAGGAATTTTCAGATTGGTTGCTTCTCGTTTCTAAAATATGGAGAGGCAGCAGCTGGGGGAATGGGAGGACATAGGATAGTTGAGGTGAGAGGAAAGATGTGAAATGGTCACTTTAGAAAGTGTGAAAGTGAACATATTGGAAAATGGTGAGTGCTGTGCATGCCAATCGTTTATGTTTGAGAATTTGTTAAGTTAAGTAAGCATGAATTTTGTTCTTTACTCAGACCTATAGAAGAACCTCTAAAAAAATAAAGCTCAACTTGAGGGCCACAGTACATTTCCTTTATTCTTTGCTAATTCTCTTATATATGTTGTTTAGGTAGGGTCCTTTCTCTCCCCAGAAATAACTTGTCTGTCCATAGGATTTAGTTTTCCCTGACTTCCACCCCTGCCCTCTTCTCCATTCTTTGTTTTAAAATTTTTCTGAGTTTTGACTAGTAATTTCTTGTGTATGTTCTTTGCAATTTTCCTTTCCTCTTCAGTCTTCTCTGCCCAGCTTTCATTCTTGGTCAGAGGAGACTGGTAACTAATCTGGAGGCTGGGATGCAGATAAAATGGATTTGCTATTACAGTATTCTATACCATTTAAGGAGGAGGAGACTAGTAACTAATCTGGAGGCTGGGATAGCAGATAAAATGGATTTGCTATTACAGAATTCTATACCATTGAACTAGTGGTAGTAGTTATGTTAGTCTAAGTCTGAGAACACTTCTACCTTGTTTTCTACTATCAAAAAAAATACGATCCTTCCCTTGCTTTGTAGAAAGTGGGTCCCACCCATGAAAATACATTTATTCACCTGGATAGATTTCTTTTTTAAGTTTAGTTATATAGGCTGCAACCCTGGACTTTAAGTGGTTTCAGATGCCCACATACTTCTAATATGTACTCTGAGTTAAGAATTTTCTTATCCAATGGAAGGAACTAGAACTTTAAGAAAGTGTTAGTTTCAGGGTCAGATAAAGTATAATGTGAGCCTGGAATTCTTTCTTTTAGATGCCAGGAAAAAATAAAAGGGTAGAGGTGTTTCAAAACAACCCTAAAGACAAACCTGAGGAGCTAATGGCCAAAACTGGAACAATTTGAACAACCAAATAAATGATTGGCTTGAATCTTTTTTAAAAAGATGTATTTATTTATGTGTACAAGAACTGGGGTACAGGCCAGAGGTGTGGGGTGGGTGAGAGGATTCAACAGAGACAGAGTTGGGAGCAGAACAGGTGGATTGGGGCCGAAATACATTGCTGAGGGGGACAGAGGGCGAGATAGCAGAGGTCTGCTGGGCCATGTGGATTAGCTCCCTGGCTGGTGATCGAATTCATGCTGCAGTGGCTGCAGATAACTTCAGAGTACTGAGACTTAACCCCTTGCAACACCAGGGAGGCCCCCTGGATTGAACCTTAACTCATAAAAAAAAACAAGTTTTACCAATCTCAAGAAATAATTGAATAAGTAAATCGATGAGAGATGAGCGAGCTCTTCCTCAGAATAGAATTTTAGTTAATGTAGAAGAAAACAGGGAAGTAGAAAACCACCTTTGAAGCAAATACTACTGTAAAAACTACTGCAGACTAGCTCCACCACTGGATGCTGAATTTAGTGGGCGAAAGTTGAAGGGAAACAGGACTCATTGTCTCCAGTTATGTTCAATTATCTCTCCCAAGATACCGATCAACTTCAGGGGGAAAACAGTAAATTTACACTGGAGAAACACAGCAAGAGCTACTTGATGAGATGAACAAGGTCACATATCCAGTAATAAGACATACTGATGTCATGAAGCGCTTGACAAGATGCCCTGAGGACACAATGCGATTCCTCTTGCTGGGCAGGAATGCTCCCACCACGGTCAAGAGAAAACTGGCCATGACAGTCCCATAGTTTCTCTTTCTGAAACATACCACCTTCGTTTCCAGATCCCTGTCCACACACTCCATGTAATCTTGCTGTGAAGGCTTTTTTTTTTTTTCATTTTTCAGTTCTTCCATGACTCAGACATGGTTTCTTACTAACCACTGTAAATATGTCCTCTTATTTTTTTGATTGTTTCTTCCTTGTAGCTGTAATGGCCATCATGCTGTCTACTTGTTGAGTGCCTGCACTGTGTGTTCCTTGATAGAAAGAACCGTATTTGTTTGGTTCATCAAGGTATATTCAGTGACTGGTGTGCTTCCTGAAATGTATATGGATGACAAAAGGATTTCATGAGAAAAATATAAGAAAATGGAGTGTTACAATATGGGGGCTTGAATCATGTTTGCTGACTGACTATATAACCTCTGGTGGATTTTTATTTCATTGCATTCTATTAATAGTTACCAAAACAATAAAATGAAGTAAAAAATGAAAAGTGAGTTCTTAGTGTTGGAGAAAGATTATTATATTTGTGTAATTATTTTAGTTCTGGTTCCATAGTAAGTAATGGTTTCTAGAATAATAGCATTTTTAAACGTCATTTTACCTGCCCCCTCACCAGCTTTATTGAGATAAAATTGCTCTATGACATTGTGTAAGGTGTACAACCTTGTTGATTTGATACACTTACATATTACAAAATGATTACAATCTTAGCATCTGCCTACACCTCCATCATGTCACATAATTATCATATTTTTTCTGTGGTGAGATTGTTTAAGATCTAGTCACAGCAACCCACAAGATACAGTATGCTAAATTTATAACTACAGTTATATATAGCTGTTCATATAGCACTAATTATAAGTACCATGCTGTACATTAGATCCCCAGTATTTATTCATCTTAGAATTAGAACTTTGTGCATTTGAGCACTTCTCCCCATTTGTTTCCCACCACCCACTCCTGCGCCCCCCTCAGCGCCCCCACCTGCCCAACACACACACAGTCCCTGGTAGCCACCATGTGGTCTGTTTCTATGAGTTTGGCTTTCTTAATTTTCAAATATAAGTGAGATCATGCAGTATTTGTCTTTGATTTTTTTCATTTATTATACTTAGGTCACAAATGTCAGAATTTATTTTCAAATGGCTGTAATAGTACACACACACACACACACACACACACACACACACACACACACACACACACACACACACACACACCCCCTCACCCTCTTATCCATCCACTGATAGTCACCTGTGATGTTTTCATGTCCTGGTTATTGTGAATAATGCTGCAGTGAACATCGGGTGCAGATACCTCTTTGAGATCCTGTTTTCCTTTCCTTTGGCTGTATATCAGAAGTGAGATTGATGGATTGTAATGGTAGTTATTTTTCTAATTTTTTTGAGGACCCTTGATATTTTTCATAGTGGTTGCACCAATTTATATTCCTACCAAGAGTGCATGTGAGGGTTCCCTGTCTCCACATCCTTGCCAACACTTAAAATCTCTTGTGTTCTTAATGATTGTCATTCCAAAAGGTGTAAGTTAATATCCTGTGATTTTGATTTCCATTTCCCTAATGATTAGTGATGTGAGCACCTTTTCATGTACTTGCTAGTCATTTGCATGTCTTCTTTGGAAAAATAACTATTCAGTGCTTTTTTTACATTGTTTTTGTTTGGCTATTGACTTATATGGCTTTTATTGTGTTGAGGCATATTTCTTCTGGATTTGATTTATTGGGAGTTTTTGTCATGAAAGGATGTTTTGTCAAATAATTTCTGCATGTACTGAGATGATCATATGATTTTTATCTTTTATTTTACTAATGATCTATTTACTGATTTGTTTATATTGAATGATCCTTGCATTCCCGAAATAAATGCTGCTTGATCATGGTTTATGATCCTTTTAATATGCTATTGAAATCTATTCTTACATTTTGAGAATTTTTGCATTTATATTTATCAGGGATATTGGCCTCTAGTTACCTTGTGTCCTCATCTAGCTTTGGTATTAATTAGGGTAATATTGGTCTGAAAAAATGAGTTTGAGAATCATTTCCCCTGCCCTCCCAACTCTTCAAAAATAAGTGAGAAGAATGGATTGGTATTAACTTTTCTTTAAATGTTTGATAGACTGTACCAGTAAAACTTTCTGGTCTGAACTTCTTTGTTGAAAGAATTTTGCTTCCTGATTTAATCTCCTTGTTCATTATTGGTCATTCAGGTTGTTAATTCTTCATGACTCATTGTTGGTAGATTTTATGTTTTTAGGAATTTATCTATTTCTCCTGTTGCCCAATTTTTTAGCATATAATTCTTTAGAGTATTATGAGCCTGTCTGTTTCTGTGGTATCAATTTAAAGTTTTATTTTTCAACTTGATTTTGAGTTTTCCCTTTTCTCTTAGTATAATAAAGGTTTGTCTTTTTTTGTTTATCTTTTAAAAAAACCTCTTAGCTTTGTTAACTTTTTCATTTTTCTGGTCTTAATTTCTGCTCATCTTACACTATCATTGGTGTTTGTTCTTTTTCTAGGTTTTTGAGGTGAGAAGTCCAGTTGTTTTTTTGAGATCTTATTTTCTTAATGTAGGCATTTTTCATTATAAACTCCCTCTTAGAACAGTTCTTGCATCATCTCATAGATTTTGGTTTATTTCCATTTTTGTTTCAAGGTTTTTTTTTTTATTTTGTTTCCTTTAACCCATTGGTGGTTCACAAGCATGTTAATTTCCACATTTGTGGATTTTCCAGCTTTCCTCCTGTTTCTAATTTCTAGTTTCCTACCATTGTGGACAAAAAGTATATTTGGTATGATTTATCATACACCTGCTAATGTTTATCTTGTGACCTCTCCTATGATTTATCTGGAGAATGTTCTGTGTACACTTAAGAATGTGCATTGTGTTGCTGTTGATGAGAATATTGTTTATCTCTGCTAGGTCCATTTGGTCTAAAGTATAGTTTATGTATACTGTTTTTTATTTTATATCTGGATGGTCCATCCATCCTTGAATGTATTATTATTGTATTGTCTGTTTCTCACTTCAGATCTGTTAGTATTTAATGTATTTAGGTGTTCTGATGTTGGGTGCATATATTTTTTTCTATTAAATCTTCTCAATAAATTAATCTATCATTATATAATAACCTTTCTCGTTTGACCAATTTTGGTTTAAAGTCCATTTTGGCCAATACAAATATTCTCTTTTCATTTCCACTTTCACAGACTATTTTTTTCTACTCTTCAGTTTGAGCCTAGGTTCCCTTAATGCTAAAATAAGTCTCTTACAGGAAACATGATGTTGGGACCTGTTTTTTAATCCAGCCATCCAGTCTTTTGATTGGGGAATTCAGTTCTCTACCACTAGAGTAATTATTGCTAGTATGGGCTTGCTAATACCAATCTTGCTTTTTTATAGATTTTGTAGTTCCCTGTCCTTTCTCTTTGTTGACTTCTTTATGAATTGATTTTCCCTTTTTTTTTACCTTTTGTGAAAATGCTGAAAGTTTTTGCTTTGTGGTTACTATCCAGGGTACATACAAAGTCTTACAGAGTTAACAGTGCAGTTTTATTCTATGATAATTTGAATTTGATCACACAGAAGAACTCTACCCTTTTATTCACCTTTTATTTTTGAAACCACATCCCTTTTAGTGTGTGTCCATTAATAAGTTGTTTTAGGTATGGTTATTTAACCTTTATAGTAGAATTAAATGGTGGACACTCCTTTTAAGGACACAACTCCTTTTAAGGAGCTGTAATTCTTTTAAGGCTGGCCAAGTGCTATTGAACTGTTTTTTGTTTGTTAGAGAAAGTAGTTACCTTCATTTCTGAAGGACAACTTTCTTGGATAAAGTACTGTTGGTTGGCAGTTGTTCTTTAAGCAAGAAATCTGGCTTGCAAGATCTAAGCAATCCACTGACAGGTGTCTGGGGGTTCCCACAAATTAGAGGATTTTTTTTTTTTCTCTTGCTGCTTTTAAAAGTCTGCCTTTGGTTCTGGTGTTTTATTTGATGTGTTTCAGCTATCTTTTTGGATAGGAATTTTGGAGTGATATGTTAGCTGCATGTACTTGGATGTCCAAATAGCTCACATTTGAGTTCTCATCTATTATTTCTTTAGGCTTTCTACCCCTTTCTTACTCTTCTCTCTACCTGAGACTCCAGTGATGTATAACATTGTTTTCTGCCTAGTGGTTTTCTCTCAATTGTACAGGGTTTCTTCATTTCTCTTCATTCTATTTTCTTTTTTTCTGAAAGATAACTTCAATTTGTCTGATTTTTTTTTTTTAGTTCCGTTTTTTTTTTTTTACTTGTATAAGTCTGCTATTAAAGTTCTTTAGTCGTTTTATTCTTCAGCTTCTAAGTTTGTGTGATTTTTATTGCTCCCTGGTGTCATTAAATTGTTAATCCATGTTCTATAGTTCTCTGGGTGTCTTTAAAACAATTATTTTGAATTCTTTGGGCAATTCTTGGATCTCCATTTCTTGGGAGTCTGTTACCAGAAGTAAACTTTTGTATCTTATTTGCAATCTTACTTCTAGGCTTTTTTTCAAGATTCCTCTAGTTACATAGGTAACTGCCTCTTCCTAGGCTTTCCATACTGACTTTGATAAGGGAAGACACTGGGTGGGCCATGGTGGAACATGTGGGCATGTTGAGGCTAGGGGTGCAGGGCACCGGGTGTGAGGACATGTGATAGTACTGCGTTAATGGGGTTGTAATGTATCTTTTGAGGCCCACAACATCTACAAACATGTGGTTCCTGGAGAGCACTTTGGGAGTTTGCAGTAACTGCAAAGGTTGTTGGGGTTCTCAGTGGTGCCTCCAGGTCCTGAGTGATGGTGACAGGAGCTGGTGGGATGCATACACGTGACTGCAGGGTGCAGATTCAGGAGCCTGTATAGTGGTAGGTGCTAATTGTAGACTCATGATAGTGGGGGCCAGGGTAGGCAGTAAGAACCAGGTCAAGTACAGGCTCACTGGTGGCTGCAGGGGCCTTGGCTGTTGACGTTCACTACCATTATTTGCTGGATCTCACCAAGGATACATGGAAGTAGAGGCTGGTGGTGAGATTTGGGCTGGGCATGTGCAGTTGCAAAGCTAAAGGGGATAACTTCAGATGAACAGAGTAGTGCAGGTCAGTGGTAGAAGTTAGGGTCTGATCCATGCCTAAGTACCATCCCTGTGGTGGCACAGTTAACTCCAAACACACACATTGCAATGGAGGTCAGCAATGCCGTAGGTCAGTGATGTACAAGTGCACAGCTAGAGGGACTAGCTCTAAGCACATGCACATGGACAGGTGCTTGTACTTGTACATCTTCAGAGGCCTGGGCTGGCTGCCAGCGTAATTCTGGCTCTGGGGGCAGGAGCCCTTCCAGGCAGCTGACTATAGCAAGCGGGAATACCCATGAAGCAAATGCCAGGGAAAGCTGTTAGCAGACCATGTAAGCTGTGCTGGCCATTGGTTTCTTCAGTTGAGAGAGCTACTGCTTTGTCTGCAGGGCAGCTGGTCACTGTGAAACACGATTGTTCCCATTACCACTGGTAAACCCTGCCTTTCATCTTGATTCTAGTTGTCTCATCTCTATACATTTCACCTTTGCTAGTCTGGGTGGGTTGAAAGCAAAGCAGGACATTTGTGTGGTATCCTGAAAGGCTCAGGAAGCTGCTTGCTCAGCCTGCTTTTTCTTTACTGGTGACAGTGCTCTAGCAGGCAAGTTCCCTTTTGGTTCTGAGCAATGCTAGCTGGGGGCACTGGATGAAGGTCTTTTCCTTCTCTTTATATTTGGTTATTGTCAGGTTTTTTGTTCCACTGTGTTGTTGAAATTTCTTAAGTGGACTCCAGAACTCTCTTAGAGCTATTTTTTTTCTTGGATAGCCTTGAACATGTAAGGTGCATATGATTCCGACTTGTCAGATCTTCTCTATCCTCAGAAAAGACTGATCATGTTTGTTACATTTCTGTTAATTATGTCACTTACATTAATTATGTCACTCTGGTAAATTGCTGATAATTGAAGTAGTCTTAAGGAGCATTCCTGGTGTATTAGGGAGCTAATAGGTGAGCCTAGATCATTTAAACTAACTTCACACCAAAGTGCTGTTATTTCACACATGTTCACATTCAAATAGAATCTTACTATGAACTCTAAATTAGATATTTTCCAAAGTTTAAGTGGTTATTTAATAACTCAAAGGTTGATAACATGTTTATTATTAAATTTTGAGTAGTGATATTAGCAGAATTAATTGATCCTGGAGGTTTAACAATCCCCTTTGAACTGTTTGCTGTTCAGTTTGTTGTTTGTTGTTACAGTTAGGTACTCCATGACATAATGTACCAGGTTAAAAGCATAGGAAAAATTGAAATAGGAATTTAGAGGTAAATAGGCTACTCCAAGTAGTTCTTAAATCTCCAATTGGCTAACAATGATGGATTGCAGCGCCATCTGCTGGCCAGAGGCATTGTTTCATTACCTTTTCTTGAGGCTGTTGCCCCCTCCCTGACTTTTGCCTGAATCTTATCTATGCACTTATCTATTGCTTCATATAAAATTTCTTCAGTTGATTGGTAGATCAAGCCATTTTATTGCAGTATATATTTTTGCTTTAAAATATACAGCAATGGACTTGATGGGGAACATTCATGTGACAACTATTCTAAAATCTATTTTTTCCTTTATCTTGTATTACAAATAGAATGCCACTATCAGAAGCTAAAGTTATGGCAGTGAGAAAATAGAATGACAAGAAACTGTCAGATCCTATTTGTTTCATTGTGCTGGGTTTGTTTTAGCACGTCAAATGTAGTGTTATTTCTTGGATGAATCTAAGATACCTAGAGTGTTCTGGATCTATCACAAGTGATGGCTAGCACCCCAGCATCAAATAATGTGGCCTGAAGATCTTTGCTTTTCAGAGCATGACTGCCTTTATTGGCTATTAATAACTGCAGATGTGGTCCATCTTTAATCTCACTCCCTACAGGGCTGGCTACAAAAGCAGCATATGCTAAATTAAACTATTAAATACATGATGGTGTTAATAGGAGCTGGATATCCACCTGTTTTACTAGAAAAACATACTCCCTTTAAAATATACATAACAAAATATTTCAGCTATGATTTAATTTAATTAACTTAATGAGTATAATGACTTTTATTTTAGGCGGTAAGGTACTTAAAAAAATGCATTTTTTTCCCCTCCAGAATTCATAAAATAAGAGGCAAGGCACAATTCAGTCTGGTTGAGATGCTGATTTGTGATGATGAGTGGTGAGGTTTATCATTCTCAAAAATTTCCTGGTGACTGAAGAGCAGAGATCTTGTTATAAGTGAAGTTTGGACTTTCTAAACTTTATGGATCATTAACTTCATTGAGAATCTAAGTATCTATCCAAAAATGCAATCTGAAGGAATCTGAACTCAGTCTGTCCTTAGGAATGCTTCATTTCTTTTTTTTCCTCTGGTGAAAAGAGAACTCATTAGTGGTTCCAGGGATGGGTTTCATCTTGATGCTTGAGGTGAGGTGGGGGATAAAAATAAATGCTACAGGGCTGCCCAGTGGCACCTCCCATTTTTCTAGTATAGCTTTTTAATTTTCTATTAATTTTTAGAGACCTTTTCTCTTGTGATAATTTCTTTTTTCTTAAAAAGATTCATTAATTTTTGCATATAAGAACTGGGGTACAGGCCAGAGGCGCAGGAGGGGAGAGGCCCACCAGAGACAGAGTGGGGAGCAGAACAGGCACTGAAATACACTGCTGAGGGGAGCAGCAGGCGAGACAGGAGAGGTCTGCTGTGTCATGTGGGTAGCTCGTTGGCAGGCTGGGGATCGAACTCGTGCTGCAGTGGCCAGCAGCAGCCTGACAGATCCTATTCATTTCATTGCGCTGGGTTTGTTTTAGCACCTGCACCACCAGGGAGGCCCTTCTGCTAATTTCTGAAATAGTTTGTAGCCCTTTTAGTGACATGTTATTTTGATGAATATTACTAAGCTATAATCAATAAATTTCAATAATTCCTTGGCTACAGATAAAAATATATAGACAGGAGAAATCACAAGAGATTTTGTAAATAACAAATAGTTTCGTTGGTAAATATAAGTTCACTGGAATAATTGATTAGAAATTGCTTTTAAATTACATACTTTATTAGTAGTTTCCATGACATCCATTATAGTATCAAACATTTCCTTTTTTGTGCACACCAGATTTATTCATAATCCTGCTTTATGCTTTTAAGTGTGACTGTCATTTAAAGGAGCACGACACTGAAGAAATATACCTAGAATCACCATATAAAATCTACTGCCTGTTGCGGTTTCATGTATGTGTCTGTGTTTCTTGTTATGAAGTGCTTTTATGAAGACTTTCAAAACAGTCTAATTTACACAGGAACACTGCTTAGCTGATGATGCATTCTATTAGATTATACCCCCAATGGAAAAGTTAGAGCATTAAAATCTAAGATCCTTGTGATAGTTTTGTATTATTTTTAAACTGAACCAAACAGATATTTGCTTCTAATTTTTGTTTTTGACTTTATTATTCCCTCCCAATTTAGTTTGCCATTAATTCATTTATTCAATTAATATACATCGAGCATCTAATAATACAGGAACTCTATCAAATTAAGTGGTGATTTCTGTTGTTAGGGTACTTACACTTTGGGAAGACACACAGATATGTCAGTCAGGATTTTATAAATAGTATGGTATGAAGTTTTTCAGTCCAAATATGGTATATAATTATAAGATTATAAAAGTAAGACATGATTATAAAAGGACAAAATTAAAAATATTAAAATGTAAAAGATATATGTAGTTAAATAATATATGTCAATATATAGTTCTGAAACAGTGTGATTAAGGGTTTAACAACATTTTGCATATAGTATTATGTGCATTTAATTGAAAGCTAGCTGTAGCTGCCTGGGGCATCTCCACACCAATTTTTTTGCAGTGTTATTGAGAGATAATTGGCATATAACACTGGAGATGAATACTGAGCTGCTTTTTAAAGGATGAGTAGGATTTAATAGGCCAAGCAGGAAAAGGCCAATTCAATAAAAGAATCAGACTGCGCTAGTGCCCAGAGCTGTGTGTTGCCTGCTGAGTTGGAGAAATCACACATGGCTCTCTCTGGTCCCATGAGTGGGAAGCCCAAGACTGCAGGGGCCAACAGGACATGAAGAGGAACACTAAACTTGACCTTGGAAACTTTGTGATGCCACTAAAGATTTTTTAACCATTCACAGTTGGGTTTTCCAAAGAGTACCCTGGCAGAGGTAAACCTGTTAAATATCGTCCTGTTCACCAGACTCAAACACGAACTAAGGTTGTGGCTGTCAGATGGGGGAGAGAGGATGTGTTCATAGGACAAAAGGCCAGAGATGAGTTTGTAGGATACTCTTCAGTACATGGCTGGCTGGTAGATTATATCCTTCATGTCGGGTGCCTGGTGGACACTGGTCCATTTACTAAGTTGGGGAAATCATCAGAAGGAACTGATTGGGTGAGGAAAACTATGACTTGTATCCCATTTCTAAGGGAACAGTCAAGATATTTTTTTTTTATATCTCATCAATGAAAATATCCAATAAAAATTTGAACTTGCAGTCAACTTGATGTATGTTTACAGTGATTTACATATCCACACAATTCTGTGTGTGATGTACCATATAAAAGAAATTGAGATTGAAAACTGTGCAGAGACAGATATTTTGGTATTTTCTTTCCACACTCCATTGATTGCCTTGCCAACTGCCATTTGGAAGCTGCTGCTTTAAAACAAGTCTGTGGATGAGGTCACACAATAGTAATTGTTAAGTGAAAAGACTAGAGGAGAGAAGGTGGATGCTTATCAGTATCCACATTTAGAAATACAGTTAAGAATTGAACAGAAGAAAAGGAAACTACAAAAGAGACTGAGATGGTGTGGCCAGAGAGGTTAAGAACAATCTCGCAGAAGCTGAAGCTGAAGGAAAACCGTGATTCTGGTGTTTATTGCACTGACCCACGCTTTATTATCGAGTGTGTGTGCTGTGGCAGACACATTTAGGGCAGAAGATTCTATAAAATAAGACATTGTCCTTGCCTGAGAGGCTAAAAGTAAATCAATGATAACATTATAGGGTGATAAGTGCTTTAATAAAAAATGCACGCTTTCTGCATTCCTAATGGAGTGTGTGTTCATGTGTGTTAGGCGTTGGAATTCTTAGTTTCTCAGCAAAGGTAGTGACTGAGCTGAGTGTTTTTGTTAAGCAGGCTGTAGGTAGAGAAAGCTTGAACCCACTGTGACGGTGATGCTGATTCTATAGGAGAACATGATTTTTGATACAATACAAGGGACCATCTTCCTGCTGACTGTCATCAGGAATACATGCGAGTCCTCCTCATTTATATTCCTGAAAGCTATTACATACTTGCAAATTGTTACAGATAACAGTACTCACATTTAAATGAGAACTTTTAAATACCTTTCTCTATTTATAGCAGGAAAGGAAAGAATTTCTTCAGTTCTGCTCCCCGGAGGCGTTCATTAGGGAAGTTTAATGAAGCAGGCAAACAGGTGCTTTTTATGCGCCTTTATAAGGGGTTGCAACAGTGCTCTTCAAATCCCTTCAGCTTCCAACTGGGAGCACACGTCATCCACTGAGCTAATAGCTCACATCAGGGTCTTTTAGTGTGTGCCACATAAATATTCAAGAGTTTTATCTTCAACCTGGTGATCGATCATAAAATCATAAGCACAATAGAGAAAGGTGGAAAAAAAAAACAAATGTGTGATTTTTAGGATCATAATTCTAAAGAATTAGTTTTGGTGTAGTAGGATGTAAGAAATATACATGGTAGGGTTGGTGTGGAGTTAATGAAAACTGCTGATAATTACGAAAGATTTCCCTAAGTTCCCAAAAGGCAGTGGAAAATATTCTAGCTAGTACTTGTATTTCTTTTCCATTGCTTTTTGAAATTTCCCCCCACCCCTTGCTAACAATTCATATCCCTGTGGACACATAAAATATTACAATCATTCTTAACAGGCTGATCATAATTTACACATTGCATGGAATTCTCGTTTTCATTTAAGTCAGGAAGTTAATGTTTTTAATCTTTTGGATTCTTGAATATATGTAAACTTGGTGTTATTGTTTCCTTCTGACATTCAGAGTAGAAAATTAATTTGTTTGCTAAAAGCTCATTTTAGAAATAACCCGCATAAGGGGAATTAACAAAAAATTTCAGTATAGGTAGCTACTCATAATTCGGATGAGATTTTGTTGCTGGATTCTAGGTTCTTGAGTACTCTGAAAAATAGCTGTGATGGGACTTTAATCCTAGAGGAAAGGGTTCATTCCAGGTTCTCTGCCCCACCCAAGGGAGAGTGGAGCTGAGCAGGGAGGAGAAGAAGCTGGAGAGGAAAGAAAGAGGAAGGATGGAGCACCAGAAGGAGACCTGCAGGAGGCATGTGGAGCAGAAAGACATGTGAAGAAACTGCACTTGCTTTTTGGTCCTGGAGTTGTTGAAACAACAGTCGTGGGTGAGACAGATGTGAGGAGGTTAACAATGGCAGCTTTTATCTTGATTTTGATTTGGTTTTTTTCTTCCCAGACTTGTCTGGCCATTTCTGACACTTTTCTATGGGTCCCTGCTGGAAGGTGCTTTAGATTTATGGCAGGCTTTCAGGCCTTGGTCTGGGCCAAACCTGTTTGGCTGAACTTTTATCCATGAGGGGACGGGTAACTTTGGGTGCTTAGATTGGAAACTATATTCTTGGTCTTTTCTGTATTGTATTAAATTTCCTTTCCATTAAAGGTCTTATGTTTTGTCTTAATGCAGTGGATGGCAAGAACCAATTTAGAGCAGTCAGGTTTGGGGGTTCTGGGGTGCACCTTTCCCTGTCCTGTAACAGAGGTATCAAGTAAAATAATTTATTAAGCTTATGCAATTCAGCATGAAGTTGTTGCACAGGGATAGCGTATGGACACTACTCCTGGAGAAACAGCTGGAGTCTCTACTTACAGTTTTAATCCAGCATAATTGGAGGGCTGGGCTCCTTTCTTTTCTCCTCTTTCCATGTGATCATTCTCTCAAAATTTATGATCTCCTCTTGCCTGTGACCTCTTCATGGTGGATTCCATATCATTTTCCTAGAGAGTTTTAGTGGTAAAAAACTTTATTTTATATGAGGTATGTATTGGGGAACCATTCCTTCTTAAATGTAGGGACTGTCACTATCAAAGGTGGGAGGGTGATATTGCCTCACATCTTCAGTGGAGAAAACATGTCTTCAACTTTATGACTTGGTCAGTCTTAGGCTGAGTTGATATCCAGTATCATGGAGTTTCCTGAGACTCACCAGACACTGTCTCCTACCTAATACAGTTTCTCATTATTTTTTTAGAATTGATTTGGAAACTTTTCCAAAGAGTTTCCATTAGTGTACAAGAATGACATGTTCTGTAGTGAGAATTTAATTGTGTTAGAGTGGTAGAGATTAGATCAGACTGAAGTATGCATGTACTCTTAAATGACCAGAAATTGATAGCTCTTTTCAGGAAAGGAATAGAATCTTAAAATGAGAACAATTGCAATCATTATGAGTTAAATAAGATACAGCTATAGCAAAATGTAAGCTTGAAAGAATAGCCTTCTCTAATAGCCTGAGGGCATGCATTAGTAAGGTGAAGTGAGAAGGGCAGAGGTTGTCTTAGGGTAACTTGGACAAGTTATCCTCCCAGCAAAAGTCAGTGGTGAATACAGTGATGTAAAAATCAGTTTATAATTTTTGAGTTATGCTTAGCATTTTGATTTGTCTATGAAAAACAGACCCAGAAAGAGACTTAATGGAAGAATGGGAGAATGGATATTGAGGGCAAAGAACAGTCCCTGCCCAGGTTACCTCACACAAATGATGTTAATAAACTGGGCTGTTCATGAGATGCCTGTGGGGCCAGTCAGTGTGGAAGGCCCCCACAGCCACATGAATGGGTTCTAGGTCACCCACTTCTTTATCTTCTGGAAACCTGGGCATCCCCCTCATCGCCTTCCCCCAGCTACTGCTGCCACCCAAACCTCAAGAGAGGGTCTGGGTGTGGGTATTGCAAAGGTTGGGGTCATGTCCTCACATCTGGGCAGTGAGACATGGTGGCAATCACTATGGCTTGATGGTGCCACAGCAGCATCCAGTCCACCCTGATCCTGGAGTCAGGTATATAGCACTGAGGTTGCATTCACCTTGGCTATGGCATGTTGAAGTAACAGCCCTTAAGAGTACCTGCCTGGCTCAAGTTCCCTGCCCAGGCCAGGGTAAGACATATCGATCTGGTGGCTGGCAGGAAGCAGAACTGGCTGTGGTAGAGTCTCAGCACATGTTAGCTGAGGCCAACCCTCTTGAATATACCAGTTGACCTTGGGGAATACTCGTCTTCCTGAATCTGGCTTGAGTTTCTCTTGTAGTTAGCTTCAGGCTCTCTCAAGGGATAAGCCACAAAATTAATCTTGATTTACATGATTCCTAATGTAAGTTTAATGCTCTGTTAATTGCATTTAAAACTGGCATTTCATCATAAAAAGATGATTCATTAAATTCATGCTAATAATTTAAAATCTTAATATTCTTTACTTAGAATGAAATTAAATAGCAAATATAAAAATATCATGCAAGTTAGAAGAGACTGCAGAAGAAAGAAAATGCTTTATATTTTCATACCTTGAATGGCATTTCTACCCACCTCCCCCCTTGCTTTTTGAGCAAGAAGCTTCACGTTTTCACTTTGTGCTGGGCCCCGCAAGTCATGTAGCTGGTTCTGTAGGTGAGTGTCCTATTGAAAGCTAAGCATATCTTGATTTTTGTGGTGCTGGAGGCAAATTTGTAAAATTTCATGAAAGGATTAATTAGAACAGCTAGCCTTTGGCTGTGCATGTGTGCCCTTCTTGTCAGGTGTCAAACAATATTATATGCTCACCTTCATCTCATTACCTACTTAGCCATTCACCATCCACGGCCAAATAAGATATTCTTATTAAGGCCAAAAAGACTTGTGCGCAGATTAAACTTGGTATTAGCATTAGAGGCAAAATAGCCTTGTCAATAAATTGCCTCAGTATATTGTCAGTATATTGCCTCAGTAACCACAGTGCAATTTTCAGCATGTCTGATATAGATTTATATGTTTATTATATTCAAGAAATACTGAAGGTCTTCTATGTTTTCTTAAGTATTTTTGAATAATTGTGCCATTTCCTACCCCTTTAATTCTGACAATCTTGTACATATAAATGGACAAGACAATTTCTACTCTAAAAAGATGAGATTATATAAAGGAATTTATCCTCTTGTTTTCCTTTGGCTGTGGCCCACCTACTCAGAGTTCTATTTATAAAGATAGCCTGGCATGTAATTGAGGTGCAAAACAAGTGGTCCCACTGTAAAGTAATCCTGTACAAGATGGATGCAGTGGAAGGTTTGGCGTCAAGGTTTTGCTGCACTATTAATCCCTCGGGTAGTACATCTTAACTTCTCCCAGTGCATATTGTACCATCATCATGCTGTACCTTTTTGGTTCTTACTAAGTGCACCATTGTGCCAGCTAGACTGACATTTTCACACTGATGTTATCTAATAAAACAACAACTGACAAAAGGTATTTTTAGCCACAAATACAACTCCTTCAAGGTTGTACTGTGTCAAAATATTCTGTGATGAAGTGGCATTGTGAGGAGTTACTGTCCACATCTAACACCCAATTCTGTCTTCATTGAAGATAAATGCATCAGTGCTGCAACAAACGAGCCATTAGCATTCATGTTACAGTTTAAGTCCAGGGCTGAGAAACTGGGAAATCAGTGAATATGAAATGTCACTCATTTTAATAAGCTGTAGGTAGCATTTGATGGCAGAAAATAATTGTGTCATTCAACAAATTTAGGAGCGCTTAATATGTGATAGGCACTATTCTAGGTATTGGAGATACAGCAGGGACAGCAAACTGTTCTCTTGGAGCTTATATTCTCAGGTATGAACACATGTAGCTTGTTAAGGAAGTATAGAAATTATGCAGAATAGATGTTTCCTTGTCTTTTTAAAGTGAATGACTCCTCAGTCTTCATCTTGAAAGATGTGACATAAGAAGTTTGACCGCTTCAAGCCCTTTTGTTTTGAGGGGTTGAAAATTTTGTATGAAGTTACATTGAATTATAGCAATACATTTTAGGTGTATATGATTAAAAATCAATGTGTATATTTCTACATTAAATTCACTAGAAGTCTAATTCTATCCTTTACCATAGATTGACTCCTTTTACCCAATTTATCCACCTCCTCTTTCCCCATTTTTGCTATTCTTCTGGCAAACCACTGATTTGGTTTTGTAGTCTAAAATTTTTTTATTCTATTTAGTTCATTTGTTTTTTGTTTTTGGACTGCACATGAGTGAAACCATGTGATGTGTTTCTCCACATAATTTTACTAATTTTACTAAATGGAAGGATTTCTTCTTTTTAAAATAGCTGAATAGTATTCCATTGTATATGTACAACATGTCTTTATCCAATCATCTGTCAATGGATGCTTAGGTTGTTTCCAACAGTTATGAGCCCTGATTTTTATGAACTGGGGAAAACATAGTTGATTGCCATAAGGACAGAATGAGAAAAGGCTTAGAAGGTACTTGATGTAGTGCCTAACATCCAATAATTGTTCACTTTGTTATTGTAATAATGTTTAATGTCTGTATTTTCATGGCAAAACTTTGATTAGAAGGCTGAGCCTCCAGCTTTAAGTTCCAGAGGAGCTTGATGAATTAAGATTACTATATGGCTTTGCTTCTCAAACTTTAATGTGCATACAAATCCATGGGGATCTTCTTCAAATGCAGGGTTTTGTTTTAAGTAAATTTGGAGCGGAGACTGACATTCTGCATTTCTAAAGGCTCTCAGGTGATTCCTGTCCTGTAGCTACTATTCTGTGCATTATATTTATGTAGTGACATTATAAAGCACCTAGATTTGACAGTAAGAAATAATAAGGCCTAGCACTATAGCTCTATATTAAACAGAGATGTGCCTCCAAACAGTAGGGGATGGTGATGATCTCAACTGATGAAGTACATTAATAACACACAAGTGACAGTGCAGAAAATAGACTTTTTATTGCAAAATGTTCATATGTGAGTAGTGGGGTATGCAGAGGGTTGAGAGTCATGGGAAAAGGGTCACTGTCCTTAGGCAGCTGCATCTGGAGAAATGTCCAACTACCTTGGGCTACAGTAATGAATTTAAACATGCTTAATCAGCTCATGTAATGGAAAAATACCAGGTATGATAGCACAACAAGAGCCTACAATCCTACATCCAGGTGTATATTCAAGAGAATTGAAAATACATATTCACACAAACTTGTACACAAATATCCATTATTCATAAGTCCAAAAGTAAAAACAACGGAAATGTCCATTATTTGAATTAACAATGTGGTATATTCATAGAATAGAATATTAGCCATAATCTTCTATATATGGGTGAAATTTTAAAACAATGTGGGAAGCCAGAAACAAAAGGGCACATATTATAAAGTTTAACTTGTATAAAATAGCCATAAAAGGCAAATCCATACAGACTGAAAATAGATTAGCAGTTGCCAGGGGGTGGACACAGGAAGAATGTAGAGTGACTGCTAATGAGTATAGTTTCTTTTGGGGATGATAAAAATGTTCTGAAACTAGGTAGTGGTGAAAGTGTGCAACTCTGTTATTATACCAAAAAAAAAAACCCCACAAAACACTGAATCATACACCTTAAAATGTTGAATTTTATGGTGTGTGAATTTTGTCAACAACATGCAAATAGTAAAAAAAAAAAAAAAATCAAGTGCCAGATGCCTCAGCCACTGGAAACCTACAAATGAACACTTGAAGACTTCTTTGCTTTAAAGACCCAATTTCATTATATGGGTCAGTGATAAATTAAAACAGAAATTGTTTGTGACTCCTCAGGAGGTGGAGCCTCTTTCCTTACTCCTTGACACAAGGATGTTCTCTTGGCTACATTTGAATGTGACTGAAATGATGTGTTGAGAATTTCAAGCCTAAGTCTCGAGAGTGTGCTTCCACTCACCTTTGCAAAACAACAGTCTCTTGACCAAACATGGGAAAGAGAATCCATGGGGAGAACAGTCTGAGCTGTTTCGACCATCCCAGCTGTCTCAGCTAGAGGCTCAAATATAAAATGGGCTCAGTAGACAGCTTTCCCATGCCAAATTCTTTCTAAATTGCGTACTTGTGGTTTCTTGAACAGATAAATGATCATTGTTTAAAATCACTAAATTCTGGAATTGTTGGTTAAATAACAAATTCCTATTTAGTGGAATAGCTTCCATTTTTTGGCAGGACTTTGCTGATGATCACATTAAAATATGAAAGATTAGGAGTTCATTGTGGTACTATTTGCAATAGCCAAGTTGTGGAAACAACCTAATTGTCCAAGAACAGATGAGTGGATTAGTGACATGTGCGCACTCTCTCTCTCTCTCTCTCTATATATATATATATATGTATATATATATAAATAATGGTATATTATTTAACTATAAAAAAGATGTACTCTTGCCACTTGGGATAGTATGGATGGAACTGGGAGATTATGCTAATGAAGTAAGTCAAAAGAAGAAAGACAAATATTACACGGTTTCACTTATATGTGAAATAAAGAAACAAAACAATGGGTCAGTCAAAACCAAACCAATAACAAGCCATACAAATACCTCTATAGAATTAAGGCTACCAGAGTGGGAGGCAGAGGTTGGAGATTAATGTGTGATGGGGGCTCAATGTCCTGTGGTGGAGGGCTGTGGGTCAGGTGTGGTGACATACATCTCAAAAGAGATGTGATCAGACACCAATGAATCGTGCAGTATAATTCAATGATAAGGCAAATCATTTTTTTTCACAAACATAAAAGGCTAAAATATCTAGCAGCATGTGACCAAGGTCTTCGTTGTATCATCCTTTTATCCTCTTTTCCCTCTCCAGTCTTGGCTTTTCAAGACCTTTCTAGCTGGTTCTTCTGAATCAATAAAAACCTGACCTGTGAGAGATCACAGTAATCTCTAAGAGACTTTATGGGATATGTCCAAATGGGTAACTGGGTTTGTGCCAGACAGGAGGATCTTGACTGAAAGACCTTGAGGTCACTACTTTTCTGTTCCCTGTTTCCTAGAATGCCATTTAATAATGGCTTTACAAAATGCCAACTAGCTAGCAGCCCAGTGATTTCTCAGTCTATAGTCTGCATTATTTTCATACATATTTGCATGTTGATAAATTATAGAAGCAACTTGATAACTGTACTCTTGATTGTCAAAGTCTACAGAGCAATGTTCACTGGGCTGTGGCATTTCGGTGGTATCACTATAAAGTCACTTCATGGGGTGGCTGTGTTGGAATGGCATGGGATGAGGGAAAGATTACTCAATGTCCACGTGGCGCAATCAGAAATTTAGAGGGGCTATACGGGAAGTAATGTGCAGCCCCGATCCAAAGGCAGTCTCTATTTGTTAGCATTGAGAACAAAGGTGGGGCAAGTACATAGGGAGTACATGTGAGTGGGCAGGACAGTTATTGAGGATATATGTTAGGGTGGAGTGACTAGGGGTTATGGCTTGGGGGTTCTATTGTTACTGCCAATCAAAGCATATTGTCTCTATTCTTTTTTTTTTTTAACAGAGGCTAGGTACATAGGTTTTATTTATTTATTTTTTATTATTTATTTATACAAGCACTGGGTACAGTCAGAAGCATGGGAGGGTGAGAGAATTCACCAGAGCCAAAGCGGGGAACAGAACAGGCAGACTGACGAAGTGCACTGCTGAGGGGAGAAGCGGGTGGCAGGAGAGGTCTGTGCGCCATGTGGGACCGTGGCCCGGTGGCCAGGGAGCAGCCGGGGATTGAACCGGCGCTGCAGAGGCTGTGGGCAGCTTCGCAACCCAGTGCTCAACCGCTGCACCACCTTCAGCAGATACTAGTTTCCCGGTATGTTCCTCATACCAGGACCTTGCCCTTGAGGAGAGGCCCCCTGCGGGACCCTACATCTAGCTGACAAGCAGGAACTCTGGGCACCGAGACAATATCCCCGAGAACCTCATTAGAACAAGTGTCCAATCATGGACACTATTATGTCCATCATTATTGCTGTTACTAACAACAGGCACTTCTTGAGAACATAGTATGTGTAATGAACCTTGTCTGTAGTTAATATAATCTCCAAATACTACTATGATTTGTAATATTCAACTTTACACATTTTTATGATTTCTTTACTGATAATGCTGTCACTGAATATATCTAATAATACTTGGTATAAGATGAGTCAAGTAATCCATTTAGTAAATATTTGAGTGACTTCCAGATCATGAAAATTTTTTAGACACTAGGAATAGAGCAGTGAACAAATATCCCTGCCTTTGTGCAGGGTATATTCTAGTGAGAGGGTAATAAATAGTTCATCTGTGAATTATAGGATATCTGAAAAAAACTATGGAAAAAATGAAACAGGGTTAAAGAGGACAATTGTTGGGGTATTGCAATTGTAGTGTAGAAGACAGATTTTGGTACAGTCCCAATAATACTTGATTCAACATAGTGGCAGTCTCTGGAGGAAATATAGCCATCAGAGTTGTCCCACATCTGACCAGAAGGACTTAGCATTTCTATACCTGCTCTGCTTATTCATTAGATGCAGGTCATGACCTTAGGGGAGGTGGCTTTTGTATCTGAGGCAGATCTTGACAGAATGATAACTAGAGGGGCTGTGTATGAATGTTACTGTCTATATTTGGGCAGCAATTTCTTCATCAAAAGTGGATCTGGGTGGTGCTTACTGATGTCTACCCCAGAATAAATCATAAAATATTCGTGCTGGCTTTGATGCTGTAAACAGACTGTCAACAGACAAAGCACTAAAGAAGATAAAGTCTCAGTGAAGGAGAAAGGGTAGAAGAGTACTATAATTCAGATGAGATTATGGCTCAGACCAAGGTATTAGCAATGTTTGAGGGTAAGGAGTAAAATTCTAGATGGATTTTGAAGCCTGTACTCACTCTGTTTACTGATGAAAGATATCTGATGTGATAAAAATAAGGCCATCAACAATAAATTTGAATCTTGGGGGACTGAGTAACTGGAAAAATGCAGTTCCCTTTACTGAGCTAAGTAAATTTGTAAGAGGAAAAGCAAGAATTTTATCTGGGATATATCAAGTTTGTGATATCCATTCTATGTCAGAGTATAGCTCTTTGATAGGTAGTTGGATATACTAATTTAGGTTAGGACATAACTACATACTGCAGGAGGAAGTTTTGGGGTCATTAGCATAAGCTATATTCTTAAAGGCATGAGCTGATGGAATCAAGTTAGTGAGAATAAAAAAACAGATGTGAGGACTGATTCCTGCTTTGCTGCAATATATGGAATTATGTAGAAATGAGAATCAGCAGCAGAACCTCAAAGGGAATGGCAGGATAGTGAAAAATATTTGGAAGTGTGGGAGATCCTGAGGACCAAATGAAGTAGTGTTTTAAAAAGTAATGTTTGTCTTAAATTCAAATAGTGATTTTTTACAATAGACAAACAGTCCTAAAAAAACCTTTTTTTTCAGGCAAGTTTTAAGATTTATTTATTTTTATACAAGAGCTGGGGTACAGGCCAGAGGCGTGGGAGGGTGAGTGAGAGGATTCACTGGAGACAGTGCAGGGAGCAGAACAGGCAGATTGACTGAAACACACTGCTGAGGGCAGCAGCAGACGAGACAGGAGAGGTCTGCCGTGCCATGTGGGAATCTTCCCGGCCAACTGGGAATTGAACCTGTGCTGCAGAAGCTGCAGACAGCTTCACTGTGCGGCGCTCAACCTGCCAGGCCACCGGGGAGGCCTAGTCCTAAAATTTTATGAAAACTCCAAGACCCTGAACAGCAAACATAATCTCAAGCTTGGAAATACCACATTTCCTGTTTTCAAACTATAATGCAAAGTTATATTAATAAAACAGTTTGGTACTAGTATGAAAATAGACGCATAGACAAATGGAACAGAATCAGGAGTCCATAAAAACACCCATGCATGTATGGTCCACTAACATTTAACAAGGGAATCAAGAATAATCAATTGGGGAAGGATGTTTTTTCAATAAATTGTGTTGGGAAAACTGGATAGTCATACGTAAAAGAATAAAATGAACCCCTCTTATATAAACATTGATAGAAAATATTTTAGACTTAAATGTAAGACTCAAATTTATAAAATTCCTAGATGAAAACATAGGGAATGACTCCTTGACATTGGTCTTGACAAATTTTTTTTTGTCATGAACCCTAAACTCAAGCAATAAAAGCAAAAATAAATAAATGGGACTAAACTAAAAATTTCTGCACAGCAAAAGCTATAGTTGCACATAATCCATCAACAAAATGAAGAGGCAAGCTATGGAATAGATGAAAATATTTATAAACCATATAGTTGATAAGAGGTTAATAAACAAAACAAAATGAACACATGAAATTCATTAGCAAAAAAAGCTTCAATTAAAAACTGGGCAAAAGAAATGGACAGATTTTTTTTTTTTTTTGAAGAGGACATACAAATGGTCATCAGGTATACAAAATGGTGCTTATCACTAATTATTATGGCAATTCAAATCAAAACCAAATGAAATGTCACCTCATAGATGTTGTCTTTTATGAAAATAGAGAGTAAGTAATGGAGAGAATGAGAAGAAAGGAAACATACACTGTTGGTGGGAATGTAAATGAGTATAAGCACTATGGAAAACTGTGTAGTCGTTCTTCAAAAAATTTAAAAATATTACTGGTAAGTATAATATGATCCAGTAATGCAAGCTCTAGTATATGTTCAAAGGAAATAAAAACAGAATTTTGAGGAAATATCTGCACCATCATGATCATTGCAACTCTTTTACAATAGCCAATAAACAGAAACACCTAGGTGTTCATATTGAATTGGCTATATCATGGATACACCTTGAGGACATTATGTTAAATGAAATAACTCAAAGACAAATACTGCATAATAGTACAGTAGGAGGGATGTTAAAAACTGAGCTTATAAAAATACATTGGTGGTTGCTAGGGTCAGGTGTGGGAGGGGGGATGTGAAGAAAATGAATAAAGGTGGTCAAAGGGTACAGATTTCCAGTTATGAGTAAATTTTGAGGTTGTATTATATTCTAGAGATGAAATGTGCAGTTTGTTGACTATATAATCATACTGTATTTTATACTTGTAAGTTGCTAAGAGGGAAGATCTTCAAATTTCTCACTAAAGACACACAGTAAAGTTAATTATGTCAGGTGAAGGATGTCTTAATTCATCTTAATTCATCTTAATTCATCATCGTAATCATTTCACTCTGTGTATGTGTGTGTATATCTGTGTAATCATCACATTGCACACCTTAATATTACACAATGTGAAATGTATATCAACAAAACTGGAAAAAATGTTTCAGATAGGTCCAATAAAAGGGTAATAGAAATTACCAGGACACTGTTAACTGTGGACACTGGAAAGCAATGTTTCAGTGGAGTGGTGGGGTAAATACCTGTTGAAATGGGTTCAAGAAAGATTGAGATTAGAAGACTGAGATAGCAAATCTCCCAGGAGAGTTTTCTTATTTACTGTGAATGACACGAGAGATACAGGGAAATAGGTAAGAGCTGTAGGGCAAAGCACTTTTTTATAATGAAAGAAATTTTAACACATTTATATGTTGATGAGAATTATCCAGCAGAGAGGAAAAAATTGTGGATGCAGGAGAGAAAGGACAATTCTATGAGCAATAGTCTTTTTTTTAAAAAACCTATTTATGCATACAAGAACTGGGTGTAAGCCAGAGCTGTGGTGGGGGGACATGAGAGGATTCACCAGAGAGTGGGGAGCAGAACAGGCAGATGTACTGAAATACACTGCTGAGGGGAGCAATGGGTGAGACAGGCAAGGTCTGCTGCGCCTTGTGGGTCAGCTCCCTGGCCGGCTGGGGATCAAACTCGAGCTGTAGTGGCTGGCAATAGCTTGCTAGAACTCATGCTGTAATGGCTGGCAATAGCTTGATAGTGCTCTCTTTAACCCTAGTCAGGGAGGCCCCCAAGAGTGATATTCTTGAGCAGAGAAGAGATGCAGGGGTGCAAACATAGCCAGTTCTTCCTTATTTCAGGAGGGTGAGTAAAGGCAGGCAAAAAGCTGTGGTTGTGGGAATAAATGAGGGTCTTCTAATTTTTACACTTACTTTTAGTCAGTAAAATTGAAATAAAGATTATCAGTGAGAATGAGGAAGACGGGAAGAAGTTACTGGTGGCTAAGAAGCAATAGTATAAAATTTTTTTCCTAGGAAGCCGAGAAGCAGTGGTTGATTCTTTTTTTAAAGAAATTTTTTTTTAAATATTTATTTATACAAGAACTGGGGTACAGGCCAGATGCATGGGAGGGTGAGAGGATTCACCAGAGACAGAGTGGGGAACAGAACAGGCAGACTGATGAAATACACTGCTGAGGAGAGCAGCGGGCAAGACAGGAGAGGTCTGCCACTCCATGTGGGATTCTCCCTGGCCTGCTGGGATCAAACTCATGCTGCAGAGGCTGCGGACAGCTTCACAGTGCGACGCTCAACTGCCTGCACCACCAGGGAGACCCAACAGTGGTTTATTTTTGAATTAGAGGTATGGAAAGGAGTAAACTGGATAAACAAGGCAACAGGAGCTGATGAATAAGATGCTAGAAACTAAGACATAAAGGTTATGTTTATTGATAATAGCATTCTAGATTGTGATCATGTGTGTGAAGTTGGGTATAAAAATTCATTGGAAGATCAATCAATGGCTAGACCATTTGCAGAATATAAAAATGAAATAGGACAAAACTTCCTAGAAGATATGGACGTGATAGTGCAGCTTGTCAAGGAATGAGGACTAGTCATCCTAATGGTATTTTGAAGATGTAAATTTTAAAACTAGATTTTTAGGGAAGAGAAAGTATAAAGTTGTGGAAATGACAATGTGAAGCCTGGGTGAAAACTACCCACTTCCAGGTTTATGAGATGTGAGGTGTGGGCAAAAGGAAGCTACACTTGAAAGGGTTCAAGTGAACCCTTTGGAGTTTTGGGGAGTGGTTTAGACTCCAGATTTGAAGGAGGTGAAGGGGAAGGATCCTGGAAGCTTTGGTGAGGATGACTTATAGGTTCCTAAGAAACCGAGTATTTCCAGGTTTCCTATGTTGCAGAGTATATAGCATTCTGGGCTGAGGGGTGCTCTGAGCAACTGGGGTTTCTTGTGATGTTTGGCATAAACAGGGTAGAAGGAATAACAAAAGCTAGCTGCTGCCTCCTCTAAGAATAAGCTCAAAAATCAATGTTGTTTGGCACTTTTAAATTACAAGGACAGACTTGGTCAGTTGCCTTAAATGTGGCAGTTGGTACTACACAAATGAGAAAGCAGTTGTGACAGATGCCATTTCTCTATGCTTCTGTCAAACATTTTTTTTCTCCTTACTTAGTATTTTTCCGCACTTTTACAAAGCTGTTTGACAGAAATGCATCTGAATTTTAAACCAGGTCCTTACATTACCAACCAGGCACTACATTGAATTAGATGCTGTTAATCCCTAAGAAGGGGCTGTTAACAGTGCTTGTGTGCAGTATACATAGGCTTATGTGCCCATAAGCACACACCACATAAACTATGATTATGGACTGTCATTTTATGCCATTTAATAGGATGATCAAAACAACATTTCACCCTCTGTTAATTCCTAACTTGAATCAAGTCAGCCTGGTATACTTGTGTGGTGTCTTTTACAATCTTTTTTTTTTTTTTTAAAAAAGATTTATTTATTTATACAAGCACTGGGAACAGTCAGAAGCGCGGGAGGGTGAGAGAATTCACCAGAGCCAGAGCGGGGAGCAGAGCAGGCAGAAGGACCAAAGTACACTGCTGAGGGGAGCAGCGGGCGGCAGGAGAGGTCTGAGCACCATGTGGGACCCTCCTCCTGTGGCCGGGGAGCAGCCGGGGATCGAACTGGTGCTACAGAGGCTGCAGGCAGCTTTGTAACCCAGCGCTCAACCGCTGCTCCACCAGGGAGGCCCAACAATCTTTTTTTTTTTTTTTTTAAATGTGAAATTGCTTGTGTGTGAATAAGAGACCATGTGTGAGAAAGAGAAGGGAGGGGGAGGAGAGAGTTAATGTTTATCTTCTCATTAGAATATAAACTTGTAGGACAGGTAGAGTCTTATCTGTATCCCCAGGCAAAACATATCTAGCACATGGTAGGTAATATTTGGTTGAATTAGTGATTAAACCCTGGTGCCTTTCAAAAACCAGTTCATTTCTATAGTTTCTATAGTTTGTTTCTATGGTTTACAGGGGTGGAGTGGGGAGATGCTTATATTGTTCTCGAGTCTTAGTCAGTTTGGGGAATTATAACAAAATACCACCATTTGGTAGTTTATAAACAGAAATCTCTCACATTTCTGGAGGCTAAAAGCCCAAGATTGAGATGCCAGCAGATGTAGTATCTGATGAGAGCCTGCTTTTTTGGTTCATTTTTGCTGTGTCTTCATTTGGGGAAGGAAGGGAGAGAGGAAGATCTCTCCAGCATTTTTTTCTAAAGCAGCTAATTGTGGTCATGATGGCTCCACCCCAATAACCTAACAACTTTGCAAGGACACCACTAAAGTAACATCACAATGGGGATTGGGTGATTGGGTTTCAACAATGAATGTGTGGGGGTGGGGTGGTGAAGGTGAGGGGGTGGTATGGACATAACCATTCAATTCATAGCATCTCTTAAATATATTTTGCTCTCATCTTGATTATAATTTTATTAATGTGAAACAGAAACTTCAATTTAAAATGTCAACCATAACAAACACTGATTGTTTACTGTATGCTGGACACTTATTCTAAGCATTTTATTGGTGTGATTAATTTGATTCTTATTGCAACCCAATGAAGCAGTTACCATTATTTTTCTATTTTACACATGGGGAAACCGAGACAGCAAATATTGAGAGTTAAGCAATAGGAAAGTGGTAGGATTGGACATGTGAACACACAAAATATGGACTTTTGGGCCTCCCCGGTGGCGCAGCGGTTGAGCGCTGGGTTACGAAGCTGCCCGCAGCCTCTGCGGCACCGGTTTGATCCCCGGCTGCTCCCCGGCCACCGGAGGAGGGTCCCACATGGCGCGCAGACCTCTCCTGCCGCCCGCTGCTCCCCTCAGCAGTGTACTTCGGTCCTCCTGCCTTCTCTGCTCCCCGCTCTGGCTCTGGTGAATTCTCTCATCCTCCCACTCTTCTGACTGTACCCAGTGCATGTATAAACAAACAAATAAAAATACATGCCTCTTTAAAAAAAAAAAAAAACACCAAAATATGGACTTTTGCTGTCCCTTCTTTTAAGTGCTTTATTTTAGTTCTTCTCAGTGATGGTTCTTACCCACATATTTAATTTTCTTTTAACTTATAATGCAACCAATTGCACAATTAAAAATAAGGAAAGATGACTATTAAATAGGATTATAAGATTACTAGCATATAACTCATTTGACTATTCATTAAATCAATGCATTAAACACAGGATAATGCCTTTACTTAAAGCTGGGGAAAATTAATTTGTTATGAATGGACAAATGCCACTATAAATTTTTATTATAAAGGTTACAAATAGATGATGATTCTTTGTCATCTTAAAATCTGTTCCTGCAATTATAGTGAAATAATTTTTTTTCAGTCAAGTGCTTCCACACATTTTCAGTATTTTTCCTTCCTCTTTCTCTTTTCATAGATGGTGATGCTTGAAATTATATAATGACTTTCCACTTTTTCAAAATTAGACCAGGAATAAAAAGTTATATATGATACTCTAATGAAACAATTTATATTGTATTTAATGTCTACACTATTCTAGAAGGGAAAAAATGATAGTAGGGTACAGTTCAGATTAAAAGAAATTTGTATCTCATTTAAATATCTATTTCTTTATTTCACTACAAACATTATCCTTTCTACATCAGAAAAACTCTTAAGCATATTGTACAGGGATTTTGATCATGGTTCAGATACTGTAATATGCATTTTTAAGCAAATATCATTTTCATAATATAATTTTATAAGTGTTTCTATGAAGATATAATACTTTAAAGAAATTTCTGTGCTCATCCTTAGTACTTTCTCAATCTCCCTTGCAGGCTTCATCTCTACTCAAACGTTCAAAATATAATAAAATATTTCAAGACATTTTATATTCTCTTCTTAAGCCACACTGTGAAAACTCAAAATCTTCAAACCTAGTAGGTATTGCAAATGTTTTCAGAGGCCTAGTAGGAGATGGGGAAAAACATGTAATGCCTAAATATTCTTATATTCAGAAAAACTAAATACCATGGCTGGTAAAAAATCAACTCTTCCTGTTGACTTGATTCAGGTCTTTGAGGACCCTGCTCTTTACTCTTTACCTTCAGGAAATCTCATTTATATTCTGATCTCATTACTCTCTAGCTAATAGCTCCCAAATTTTTAGACCTTTCTTTAAGCTATATACTTTTACATTCATTTGCCCGTTTGACATTTCCAATATTAGATATCACTCACACCAAACATTTCCATACATAGTTTTCTCTGAATGTTCCCCAACTCCACAAATGTGGCCCCTGTTCATCCAGCTGCACAAACAAGACAGGTAGGGGTCTTCTTGGCAACACCCCCTGCCTTATCTCACAGTTCCTTCTTACCACCCTCAGGCTATCCAATCCTTTACTGCCTGTCATTTGCACCTTAACTTGTCTCGTTGGTTTTCTCTTTACTTTTGCTGCCTCCTGCTTTATTTCATTTTCTATAATTTCCAGCTTGAACATTAGCAGCACCCATTTACAATTTTCCTGTTAGTTCTACCATCCGTTCCATTGAAACAGGAGTGATCTTCAAATATAAACCTAATCTCATTTCACTGCTTAATATCCCTCAATGGCTTCCAGTGGTTCTTAAATAAAATACAAAGTCAAAGTGGCTACAGAGTGTTTTAAAGTTAGGAGTCCTCATTCCCCCCTTGCTTCTTTGCCCTGTAGTCCATCTGGCCTCTGGTGGCACTTTCTTTACACCTTCACCCCTTTCTGCCTGCAAAGATCCTGTCCTACCACCTGCCCACAGTGTACATTTTCTTCGAGCCTCAGGGAAGTGTCATTCCCTAGGAAGTCATTCCTGAACCCCTAGTCTAGAAAAGTTTTGCTCTGATAAATACTTGTAAACATTTCTTTGCTGATGGCAGTTATGACTGTTCACCAGTGTGATCTCTTGGTGAAAGCATGTCTCCCTCACGTTACTGAAAACCCCAGTGGAGCAGTTGTTCTGCTTTTTTTCCATAGGTTATATGTATCATCAATGGTTTTTGAGTGAACAGATGTCTAAATACATAAAAGTAAAACCTAATGCTCAGTGCAACCAGTGCTTAGAGAGTCAACTTAGAATGACTGTAGGAACACCTAATAAGCATCTGTGCTCCTCAGGCTTTACTGTTTGGGAATGTTATTTTCCACAGCTCTGCTTGAGCCTCCGGCAGCTCCATATAGCCTCAAGAGGGAAGAGTTTATATTGATAGACTGAACTGGGTTTCACAGAGAACAGAGCCAGCAGCAGCTTATGAGGAGCTGTTCTGTCATTTGTAATAGTTTCTCCAGCTGCAGCCCATGTGGCTTAGAACTGGCATCATGAACCTGAGCTGACCTCTTAGCTATGGTTTCTAACAGCATTTTTTTTCCTTGCATAGAAGAACAGGGGTGTAGGCCATTGTGCAGGGGTGAGTAGATTCGCCAGAGACAGAGTGGGGGGCAGAACAGGCAGATTTACTAATACACTCCTAAGGAAAAAGGGTAAGTTTCCTGGCCAAGGATTAGGGATCCAACTCCTCAGACCTTATTGGTGATAGGGCTGAGACTTAACCCCTAGGTTACCAAGAAGGCCCCTCTTAACTGTGGTTTGTACTTGCAGTAGCAAATTGAGCACTGCTGGTTTCGCTTTTTCAAGGTCCTTTGTAAGTTGGCATTTATAAATCCTCATGTAGTTTAGTTTTTTTCTTTTTATTCTTAAAATTTTTAAACATCCTTGTTTATTTTTTCACAATATAGGATCTCTCCCCTCAAGTGTGATCACGGTTTCCCCACCATCAGAGTTCCACAGTCCCCCTCTATACTACACTGCAATATCCTACCCCCCTGTTCTCTATGCTCCCCCACTTACTCCCCTCCTGAGGGTTTCCATGTGCGCAGTTTGATTATTTTCAACAATAATCTAGAGACCAGTGCAATAGCAATCAATTACCTTCAGGTAATGACCCTCTTCAAATGGCAAAATAATTCTGACATTCCTTTATATGAATAACCTCTATTAAAATACTGTGTTATAATGCTTGCAGGTCAAATTATGTGTTATAACTGCTTGCATGTCCTCACAGATACATATAGTGTTTTGACCAAACTGGAAATTTCATATATTTTTATATTTGAAAAGTCAGGAACAACAGCCAATAACACCAATAAGGTAGGGTATTTTGTTTGGGAAGTTGGATATGCTGGCATATAGAAATTTTCTTATATTTTGGTGGTGATACAAGTGAATATTAGCAATTTTGAAAATCCTACATTAGGTTATTAAGGCAAATCCCAAACATTAGGTTGTTTTACCCATAAATGCATAAGTATGCCTCTCTAATGAATAAAGATGCTTATTTTTGTAATATAACCACTTACTTCTGTAATATAATCACCATGATTAGCGCTAACAAAATTAACAAGAATTCCCTAATTCTATTTAATCCCTAATTTATGTTGAAATTTTCTCATTGTCTTAAAGATAATTTTTTTACAGTTGGTATAAATATGTACAAATAAAGCATTACTTTGATTTTGATTTTTCATGTCCCTAAATAGTTTTTTATGCTCTAACAATCTCTATTCCGCCCCCCCCGCCATCTTAGTTTAGTTGGAGAAATCAAGTCTTTTGTCCTATAGAATGTCTGATAACTTGATTTTCATTATTTCCTTGTGGTATGATTTGCCAATTCCCACTATCCCTTGCATTTCTTATAAAAAAGCATAGTAATACAATGATAATTTGATTCAGATTCAATTATTTGAGAAGACATCTTCATAGGTCATGCTCTGTACTTCCTGGTGTATCACCTTGGGTGGCACACAGTGTCTGCCTGCTCATTTTTATGAATCCTTACGTTTAAGTAGCAATAGTCTGATCTCTCCATTAAAGGATTGTCATCAAATTTTTACCTAGTAATTTCAAAATCCATTGGTTATTATCCCTATACTTTAATTAGTTTGCAAAATGGTGATTTTATAATTTTGTCTGCATTTATTAGCTATAATTCTTCTCTATAGAACTTCATTTGGATACAACTCTCAAGAAAAATTGGATTTTATTTCTCAGAAAGGGTCACTTTTCAAGACAGATTCTTTATAATAACTGTTTTATTATATCAGACCTTTCAATCCACTGTAATTTTTACAGTTCTTGATGTTCAATCTCATGTAATTGAGGCTAGTAGGATGGTATGAAGGAGGATCCTTTAACCTTTAAACATGTGTCCTGTGAACATTCTGTACACTCCCACCCCAAATCTTGTGTCAGCCATTTCTTCAAAGAACACTTTTTCTTTTTAGTGGAATTATTATTTAGGGACAATAATCTGGACCTTGAAGTTGTTTGCTAGTGGGTTGACAAAGACAGCTCTAGAAAATAGATACATAATCTTATGGGAAAAATTATAGGTGAATATAGTATTTTAATATTCAAAGATGTAATTACAAGACTTATGCAAGACAAAATTAAATTTTTTTAAAGATTAATTTTTTTAAAGATGTATTATTATTTATACAAGAACCAGGGTACAGGCCAGAGGCGGAGGGTGGGGTGAGAGGATTCACCAGAGACAGAGTCGGGGACGGAACAGGCAGATTGACTGAAGTACACTGCTGAGGGGAGCAGCGGGCATGACAGGAGAGGTCTGCCGCACCATGTGGGTTTCTCCCTGGCTGGTCAGGAATTGAACCTATGCTGTAGAGGCTGTGGACAGCTTCATAGTGCTGTGCCCAACTGACTGTGCCACCAGGGAGGCCCTTTCTTGCATTAATTTATTTAATGCTGACACATTAATTGATAGACTGTAGATGGAGAGACAGATAGGAATAAAAGGTGATATAAAACTGATGTTAGGTCTGCTTGTCTTGTTCCAGATTCTCTTGGTAATGTTGCTAGACTACCCCATTAATTATGTGTTGATTTTTTTTAATAGAAGCAATTGAAATTTTATTATATTCAGGAAATCTCATTAATGTAATGAATTATTTCCTTTCACCTATTTTCTCCTTTGACCTACTAATGCATATTAAAAGATTTCTAAATTTTAAATCAGACATACAGGACACTTTCAGCAATTATAAAAGAATTTTTTGTTTTACCTTCCTTTACAATATTTGTATTTTGCCCCTTTATCATTCTCCTGTCTTCCTTATGGATGTGTGAGTATGTGTGGGGAGCATATGTAGCTTTTTTCTTATTTTATTATTTATGCATACCAGAACTGGGGTACAGGCCAGAGGTGTGGGCGGTGAGAGGATTCACCAGAGACAGAGTGAGGAACAGAACAGGCAGATTGACTGAAATACACTGCTGAGGGGAGCAGTGGGTGAGTCAGGAGAGGTCTGCTGCACCATGTGGGTAGCTCCCTGGCCGGGGATCGAACTGGTGCTGCAGTGGCTGCAGACAGCCTCATAGGTAGCATCTTAACCCCTTATGCCACCAGGGAGGTCCAGCATATGGGCCTGCACCATTTGTATTTAAGTTGGAGATAAGCCTATTTACTTAGTATTTACTGAAGGTTTATATATTTTTTTCTATAAGTTATTTTAAAATATACAATTAGTCCACTCTTTGTCTACCACTATCATAAAGCAATAATGAAATTAGTAACTTCCTCTTCATTCATCCCTTACCTTCCCTTAGAATTTAATTAGATATAATCTTTCATATCAGTTCACATACTACAAGACCGTGAACCTTGTATATTTCATTCACCCTGCCTTGCTTACCCACTAATTGTATCTGTATTATGTTATTTTGTCAGAGAACATATTTATAATCTAATTGGTCATGTTATAGTCCCATAAATTTGAGTCAACCTTTCAGTATTGTATATTCAATTTATTGTAATCAGTTTTACAATAAAAAACAAAATAAAATAAAACCAAACAACCAACAAAAAGTAAAGCTGAAACGTCTCCTGAATTCACTGGTCTCCTCTCATAAATTTCCAGGAATGGGTCTGAGAATCAATATTCTGTGAGCTCTTGCAAATTTATAACAATATGAATGAATATTAATCTGACTCAATTTAAAATCCTAAGCTCACTCTTTCCTTGAGTGTTTCCATTTCCATTTTCTTATACATCTGTTGATGTCTATTGCCAATCCAATTATTTTCCCCTTATACGTGATTAGGCTCTGCCTAGATGCTCAAGAATTTCTTTTTTGATCTCTTTTACCCTGCTTACCCCATATTTTAGTAACCACTAATTTAGTTTTTTAGTCTAAATACATATTTTTGTTTTATTTAGTTTATCCATTTGTTTTCCTCTGTATACATATATGACTGAAATTGTACAGTGTTTGTCTTTCTCTGAATTATTTTACTAAGCATAATACCCTCCAGGTCATCCATGTTGTTACATATGGCAATAGTTTATCTTTTTTAAATAGTTGAATAGTATTTCTTTGTGTATGTATACCACATCTTCATCCAGTCATCTGTGGATGGGCATATAGGTTAATTCCAACTCTTTGCTATTGTGAATAATGCTGCAGTGGACATGGGAGTGCATATATCTCTTCAAATAGTGTTTTCGTATTATTCAGGTAAATATGCAGACGTGAGATAACTGGATCATATGTAATTTCTATTTTAAATTTTTTTGATGTATCTCCATACTGTTTGCCATAATGATCTCACGAACTTGCATTTTCACTAACAATATATAGGGGTTCCCATCTCTCAACATTCTTGCTATCACTTGTTTTCTTTTTGACAATAGCCATTTCACAGGTATGAGGTAATATTTTACTGTTGTTTTGACTTGCATTTTTCTGATAGGAGATGAATATCTTTTCATGTGCCTGTTGGCCATGTGTATGTCATATTTGGAGAAGTATATAGACAGATCCTCTGTTCATTTTTGAATCAGGTTGTCTATTGTTCAGTTTTATGAGTTCTTTATATATTTTGGATAGTAGCCCCCTGTCATGTTTGATTTGAAAATCATCTCCCATTTACTAGGGTGTCTTTTGTTTTAATGATAGTTTCATTCACTGTATAGAAACTTTTCATTTAATGTGGTCTCATTTATTTATTTATTTTTTTGCTTTTGTTTCCCTTGCCATTGAAGTCTAATCCTCAAGGATATCTCTAGGGTCAACGTCAAGAAGCATATCACCTAATCTTCTATGTATTTAATGATTTTAGGCCTTACATTCAAGTCTTTAATCCATTTTTACTAACTTTTTGTGAATGTTTTAGTGTTCTAGCTTTCTTCTTTTGTGTGTGGCTGTCCAGTTTTCTGAAGGCCATTTATTGAAGAGATTTTCATTGCTCCATTTTTATGTGCTTATAACTCATTTGTTCATTTTTTTTTTAACTTAGTTGTTCATATATGTGTGGGCTTATTTTTGAGCTTTCAATTTGCTTCCACTGATTTGTGTGTCTGTTTTATTCCTGTTACTATCACTTGGTAGTAGAATTTGCAGTTGAGAATGATACCACCATTTTCTTTTTTAACAGATTGTTTAAGGTATTTGGGGACCTTTTATTTACCAAAAAAAAAAATCATAAAAACTATTTGGTCTGGTTTTGTGAAGAATGCCATTGGGGTTTAGGGATTGCGTTGAATGTAAGGAGTTCTTTAAGTCCAGTAGTTTTACTAGAAGTCATTCCATGTTGGTCATTTTCCAATAATTTTCCCAAATGCAGGATTTACCCTTCCAAATATCTAAGTTCAAGCCTTCTATCTTTTCAGGAGTATTTTAATTATAGTACATGTGATGATACATTTTTTTTTTCCTTTTTAGGATCACCTGTTATATCTGTATTATAATTTCTTTTCCTGTCTTTTATGTCTTTTTCATATATGTGTCATTTCTGCTTGTTGATATTCCTCCTTTTATCTCCACTTTTTCCCTTCCAGGTATCTCTTCAATAAAGTTTATTTTAATGAATAATGTGTCTTCATTGGAATAAACCTTTTTTCTTCTGTTTTTTTTTTTCTAATTCTGTACTGAGTCCTAAGAAGTATTTTCAAGTTATCTTTTTGTTTTGTGATCCCATCTTTGAGATTCTTGTTTATACTTGTAACTTGGCATGTTAGAGTTGCCTCATTTTATTGATATATTTGCTTTTTCCCCTGCTTATGGTCTGTACTATTTACTTATGGTTTGTAATCAGAATGGTTTTTTCATATTTATATTAGGTTACTTTTTTAAATTTACTTTTCATATCTTTGCCTGAGATATGATCACACTCCGTTTCTATTATTCATAGTAGTTTATTGGGTAATACCCATTCTTGATAATCCTCTTCCACTGCAATATATTACAAAGTGTTAAAAATAAAAGGCAGTTGTATTGCCATGTCCATAGTTACAAGAACTGCCTGCTTGGGACATCCCTTCATTTACTGCCAAGAATAGAAAGCTTCTTCCTCCTTTATTACTAGAGTTTTGCCTCACTCATTTTGATGTCTGTTCAGTTTTTTATTCCCTTGGATCTCTGTCTTGTCATAAGAGTTTTTGTTCAAAAATTCCCAAATCTTTCCAAATGAACATGCATTCATTACTTGGAACTCACTCTCAGACTAGAGCCAGTGTGTCCTTAACAAACTTTCTTGAATCCATCAATGAGGATTCCCCATAGAGAGTGCTTTCCTTTGGCATGTGAATTTTGTAGGGTCCTTGTTCCCGAGCTCCCCTTTGTCTATCCTGCACTACCGTTATACTGCATAATACCAATGTGTATTCACAGAATTTGATTGGGCTATTTTGTCATTAGATTTTCTACAGATGTCCATGGATGATTTTTTTCAGTGTCTTGGTTACTTTTTATCTGAAAAGATGGTGAGATTTGAAGAGTACATTAATGAATCTTTTTATTACATGCTAGCTGCATTTTTAATTATCCTATGCATTGTCATAATTTGCCATAAGTACTAGTGCTATACTGAAATGTTCACTTTTGTGTTTAAGAGAAGTTGAAGTATATTTTCAATGTCATTATGAAGAACATTTTTAGTATAAATTTTAAGCAGAAAAGTAATTCTCTCATGAGAACCATGCTATTTTTTGACATCAATATTTAATAAAGTACTTTTCATTCAAAGATGTGAAGACAGTAGGTGTAAATATTTAAATGACCCTGTGGAGAGAAAGTTCAGACTGGATCAACATATTAGCATTAATTTCATTTTTAGAGTTAAAAACATTCTTTCTGATTTAAAAAAAATACTCAGTGGATACTTTATTAAGGCTAAAGTTTAGAAGAATGTGTAAATTTGTCTAGGTAGAAGAGAATTCTTACCAATTTATCTTACAGTGTGGCAGATTACCCTAAGTTGGCTCTCAATGAGTCACTACCTTGTGGCAAAGGTCACTCACTCCTTTGATTAGGCTACATTATATTGCAAAGGTTATCAGAATGGAGTCAGAGATTGTTCTGACCTTGAAAAAACAGCCAGGTTATGAATTGCTTATGGAGAGGGCCACATGGCAGGGAGTTGTGGGCAGCCATTAGAACATGACACTCTCTTCCAATCATCACGAAGCAATGCCTGTGTGCAGAATATTACCTATTGGAGCCTTCAGCTGAGAGGTTGGTGAAATCTAAACAGAGGACCCATCTGAACTGTTGACTCTTAATTCTTGACAAGAAGAAACTGAGATAATAGGTATAGTGATGTTTAGCTGCCAGGCTTTTGGTGATATTTTATGCACCAAAAGAAAACACGTACAGCAATACAAGAAAAATGAATGGAGGGGGGAGGAAAAGGACAGAGGAGGCATGGGAAGGGCATACAGGTGGGTGCTTTGACTATGTGCTCTCATGTTGTAAACATTTTTCCTTCGTGGTTGGCAGATTTTCTGTGTAATATTTATTGCTTTGAGACTAATTTTAAATCTCAAGAACTAAAGGACTGACATTACCAAACCACTGAATTCCTGCATAGGGTTCTTTAAAAATCTCCTTAGCTGTTTGATTCCAGACTGGGAGGACTGAGCATGTAGGTCATTGAGCTTAATTAGCATTTGGTTTGGACATTTGAGGAATGCAGAACAGAGAAATGCTTAGCATCCTTACTGCTTCCAGTGAATTGTTTCCTCTTGGTCTGGCCAGATGATTTCTGTTTCTGCTATTTCCATTTCTAACTCCACTGAAGAAAATTTGCTCAAATGGTAAATTTGGCCTTAAACACTGATTTTGAATTTATTCTCATAAAGGATGCATTTGTTTAAAATTAGTGTTAAATATTAAGCAGTGATTAGCTTGTCATTTTGTTGAATCTTCTATTCTATATATATATTTTTTCTTTTAAAGATTTATTTATGCATGCAAGAGCTGAGATGTAGGCCAGAGGTGCAAGGGGTGAGAGGATTCACCAGAGACAGAGTGGGGAGCACAACAATCAGATCTACTGAAATACACAGCTGAGGGGAGCAGTGGGCATGACAGGAGAGGTCTGCTGTACTATGTGGGTCATCTCCCTGGCCGGGGATCAAATTTGTGCTGTAGTAGCTGCAGAACGCTTCATAGTGCTGTGTCTTAAACCCTTGCACCCACAGGGAGGCCCTTATTCTATGTATTAAAGTTAAGGTATTTTAGCAAGGTTTTATATTAAAATCAGCTAATCTGAGAGTTTCTCTGGCAGTGCAGGGGTTAAGTTTTACTGCTATTAAGATATCACCTGCCACTCATGCATGAGTTTGATCCCTGGCCAGCCAAGGGGCTGACCCACATGGCCTGGCAGACCTTTCCTGTCTCATGTGCTGCTCCCCTCTGCAATGTATTTCAGTAGATCTGTCTGTTCTGTTCCCCACTTTGTCTCTGGTGAATCCTCTCATCTCCTACACCTCTGGCCTGCACTCCAGTTCTTGTATACATAAATAAATAAAAATAAATCTTTAAAATCAGCTAATCTGAAACTGTTACTTAGATATATGATCATTAGGTGGTGCTGAGGTCTTAGAGTGTAATAAAAAGTATGTTTTTAAAAATTCATGTATATCCTTTGTAACAGTGAAATTTTAATGCTTTGTTGAATACAAGCACAATTTCTTCATAATACTCATTTTAGAGATGACATTTTCCTGTTATATTGTGCTACACATGTCTTATAGTGCACAAGTCATAAACACACACCTCAAATTTCCATAAGTCTAACACATCCATGTAATTAGCTCAAAGAGAGGAAAAATGACAATACCAATTCCTAGTCAGTACACACTTTCCTGATGTTACCACTATCCTAACTTGTGGCATCATGAATTGGATTTTAGATTAGGTTTTTCTTTTTTATGAATATTTATTTACATATATACAGTGATTATATATAAACATGTGTTTTATTATGTTATTTGAATACAATAATCTGTATTGGTAAATCTATGGAGTCTAAATTCCTTCTCGCAACATACTTTGGAATTCCCTTATAATGGAAAAGGGTTTATAGTTCATTTATTCTCACTTCACTTGGTGAATATGTTACAATTTATCCTGATGAATATTTAGGTAGTTTCAACTTAGGGTTTTTGTGAATGATCCATGCTATGAACACTTTAGTGTATGTCTTTTAGAAAATATCTGTGTTTTTATTGTGTGGAGTATAATTGTGGACTATAGATTATGTTTATGTTTAATTTTAGTGGAAGCTGCCAAATAGTGGCTGAGAATTCTGAGTATCCTTGCCAACAATTTTTTCCTGGTGTGTTTTTATTTAGCCATGGAGCCTACATACTGATTTTTGGATTTTAACCTTCATCTCTGATGACTGAATTGAGCAACTTTTAATATTTTTATTGAATAATTGGATATATTCTTTTTTAATTGCTCTTTTGTGCATTTTTCTGTTTGGTTGTCAGTTTATTATTTGAGTTCTTTATGTAATATGATGTGTCCTTTGTTGAGTAAATGTGACTTGTGTTTTCTCTCTGTAGAGAGAAAAAGAAGTTTTATTCTTAATGGTTTATTTGATAGGCAGAAGTCATTAATTTTACCATAGTTAAGTTTATCTTTTTTTTTCTATCATTGCTGCTGTTTTCATGTTCTGTTTAAAAAATCTTTGTTTCCTTCAAATTTACATCAGTGCTGTCTGTTTTTTCCCTAAATGTTTCAGTGTTTTGCCTTCCATATGTAAAACATGAAAAAACATTTGGATTCTATTCTCTGTGAATGACGTGAGGTAATAAGTGAATCTATGTCTGTACTCTTCATATGGATATTAATTGCCCCAGAACTAGTCATAAAAACCATCTTTGCCCTACTCTGTTGCAATGTGTCTTGACATGGCATTTTCAAAGGAAAACAATGTTCAATGCACACTTCATTGCCTTTCTCATGGATACTTAAATTTTTCTTTGTTTTTATTGCAATCTAAGGTTTTGGATAAGTCAGTCTTGATAGCAATGTGCCTTAATATTTCAGGGTTACAGTGTCAAGACCTTGCTGGATTGCTTTTCTTTTAGAAACCAGACATTCTTTTTCAGATGCACATAGCTTTCTCCCTTATCACTGTTCTAGTCAATTAAATGAATATCCTAAATTTACTTTTTTTACTCGCATAATAGCAGTTTCCCTATATGAAACAGAAAAAATGTAACCAATAGAAATATCAATATATGACCTTCAATAACATAAAGATATACCTTTTCCCCCCATTAAAAAGCAGCTTTCTGTCCTTACCATTCCCTCATTTATCTTTTCTTGATTTTCTCTATTGGATATTACTACCTGGGTATATGTGTATATTACAGTCTTAAATAAAACTGGACTAGTAGCTTTAGGTCATTAACTAACGAGCTATTACATCTCTTTCATGAAAGTTTACATCATTATAATGGATAAAATATTATATTGTGAGAAAAGGTCAATGTTTTCCAGGTAAATAAAATATTGTCCCTAGTCTGATTGAAAACTTTTTTTATTTATGCATAAATAATCTGGGGTGTAGGCCAGAGGTGTGGGGGTGAGAGGATTCACCAGAGACAGAGTGGGGAGCATAACAGGCAGATCTACTGAAATACACTGCTGAGGGCTAGAAATACACTGAAATACACTGAGCAGCGGGCTAGATAGGAGAGGTCTGTTGTGCCATGTGGATCAGCTCCCTGGCTGGGAATGAACTTGTGCTGCAGTGGCTGCTGATAGCTTGATAGTGATGAGACTTAACCCCTTGCACCACCAGGGAGGCCCTGATTGAAAAGTTTTACTTATTTTCACTGATATATAACCAAAATTTACTCTATAGTCTAAATATTATCATAGTTCATCTCTTTATATATATATTCATAATCATACCGATATATTCACACATAAGCACATATAAAAACCCATTTTATTCAGGAAACTTGCAAACAAAATGTGTTTGTGTATGTTGATATAGTTTTATACCCATTTTTATTGTTTTCTAAGTTCTGATATGTCCTTAGAAGCTTTTTAAAACATTTTAAAACTCAAATTCCTAAAGCACCTGGCTTTAAATTAGTTCTCCTTACACATGGACCATATCAGTGTATACAATGGTAACTTTTTATGTCAATTCTTGAGGTTAAGTCTCCAAGTTAGATATGTAACTGAGTCAATGAAACATTTTTGCTTTCATGCTGAATTGTTAGTTTAATTTTATCTCAAGGAAAAGAGCATATACACAACTAATTTTAAGTTTAATGTTATGCTAGTATAGGACCAAAATTTAAATTCGCAAGCTGCAATGTTACCTCTAAGATAACATGTTTAGCAAAGAGTCATGGTAACAGCAGCTGGGACAGTTAATGGCATTAATCTGGGGGCAGTCAAATTACCTAGAGTAAAAGATGATGCCTCACTTGTTAAGTCACATCTCTTCTCCATGTTGAATATTCACAAAGGCAAAATGAAGTATGTAAAGAAGACTGCTTGACTACAGCCTTGACTATAGACCTGTCAAAGAGTGGAAATAAAGACCTTAAGATTCTGAGGGCACAAAGTCAATAGCTATAGCTTTTCAACCTGGAAAGATGACACAAATTGAGAAAGAAATTTGACTGTATTTTCATCTCAGAGGGTGATCACCATTTCATCTGTAGGTTAGTAGAGTTCCAGGGGCTGCAGTTCAGCTGAACAGAATAAATGCTGTGTGGTCAGTGTAGCAGTAGTCACTAAGCAATATTTATGGAGTTAATGTCACAAAGGCTAAGACTGATCAGGTGTGAAAAACACATTTGCACCACTCCTAGGATTGTTAGCAGTCCCCTGCAATTTAAAACAGTTACAAAGAGAACCATAAAATAGACATAAATGCTACATCACTTACATAATAGAGTTTTCATTGTTAACATGGCAATTAAATAAGACACAAGCAAAAGTCTTCCTGGCAGGGCTAGTTATCTAATAAATTCTAGTCAATCTCAAGTATCAATCTTTTTTTTTTTAAAGTTTAATTTTATTTATTTATTTATTTATTTATTTATTTATTTATTTATTTATTTATTTATGTATTGATACAAGCACTGATATTGGTACTGTCAGAAGTGCGGGAGGGTGAGAGAATTCACCAGAGCCAGAGCGGGGAACAGAGCAGACAGAAGGACCGAAGTACACTGCTGAGGGGAGCAGCGGGCGGCAGGAGAGGTCTGCGCGCCATGCGGGACCCTCCTCCGGTGGCCGGGGAGCAGCCGGGGATCGAACTGGCACTGCAGAGGCTGCGGGCAGCTTCGCAACCCAGCGCTCAACCGCTGCGCCACCGGGGAGGCCCTCAAGTATCAATCTTAACCATAGAAAGATACTGGTGTCTCCCGCAACTTTTCCAATTATTTTATCTTGTAGCATGGAAAACCTAAAATCCCTGTATGTACCTGATTTCTGTGTCACTCTACCAATTTGGGGATTAAGGTCTATTCTGAGTTTTGTTCACCCTGTATGCTATTTCCAAGATTTGAAAAGTCCTTTCCCAGGACTCTCTGGTTAATAAATAAGACATATTTTCTAGCTTGGTATCCCAAGTTCACAGCTACTAATATAGTCTTCCAAGTCTCATAGCTTCCTATTCACAATTAAGATGATTATGTAGCGTTGCTAGGCTATGAGTAGATGCATGGTGAGTTGATAAATCATGCGTTTTTCAGAAAAACATTTTAGTGAAGTGGTAAGTTACTGTTTGAATTGTAATATTTTGAATAATTTTTTATTTTTACTTTCTAAAATAGACACGTTAAAAATGATTTGTAAGTCATAAAAATGATTTGTAAGATGGGGTATAATTTGAGAAGGAGTAGAATGCTATAATCGTTTCCTTATTTATTCCTTGTAGAGTTTTCTATAATACACTGACATGTATGTAGTATGCCAAGCTGCTTCTTTCTTTGTCCTTTCATGAAGTGGAGAAAGCATCCCTCCTGGTGCACCCAGGTACAGCTTCCATGAGTTTAGTTTAACTGAGACACTCAAATTTAATTTTTGCTGTCTTTTCATCTCTTCAGGGAAACAAAGTATCATGAAACAAAAAAAAAATTGTAGGTAAAATAAACCATTTATGTGCAGCCTAATGGTTTTTTGTTAAGGTATCTTTCATATACCTTGGTTCTCTGTAAGTTACTGAACTCTATAGAAAATTTCACAGTTACAGAGCAATTCTAGCATAGCCAAGTTGAACAAAGGCTTTCTAACAGCTCAAAAATCCATTCGACCAAAAAAGTGCTGCTAGAGATAAGCCATTAAGATCTCATTTCCAGCTTTCTTTGGAGAACCACAGGAGCAATGAATAGACCCAACAGGAAACTCGATCTTTAGCTGAGGAATTCCAGAATATTCACTATACACAAGGGGAGAGAACCAAGACAATGCAGAACAGGAACTAAGTTTTTTTGCTGGAAATATCTATACTCAAGTGGACAATTGATTCAGAAGGACTGAGAGGGGACAGAAGAGACCATAGTTTTAAAAAGACAAAACAGAGAAGGAAATGACAATTTGTGAGGTTTCTTCAGTTTTATTGAGGCATAATTGGTATTCAGGACTGTTTAAGGTGTACAGCAGAACAATTTGGTGTATGTAAATATTGCTAAGTAACCACTGCAGTAAGTTTAGTTAACATCCGTCAACTCATAGTTACACATATTTTCTTAAAATGAGAAATTTTAAGATGTACTGTTGGAAACTTGTAAATATAGATCAGTGTTGTTAACTATGGTCACCATGCTGCATATTACATCCCCTAAATATCTTATAATTGGATTTTATTCCTTCTCAAACCCACCTCTAGAAACTGCCAACCTCTCTTTTATTTGTTTAGTTTAAGTTTCACATAAAAGTGAAATCATGCAAAACTTGTCTTTCTCTATCTAACTTATTTCACTCAGCATAATTTCCTCAAAGTTCATCCATGTTGGCACCAAAGACAAGTGTCCTTTTTCATGACTGAGTAAAATCCCATTGTACCTATATGCCACTTTTTTTTTTTTTTTGATCCTTTTATTCACCTGTGGACATGTAAGTTGTTCTATAGCTTAGCTGTTATAAATAATGCTGCAATAAGCATGAGGGAGCAGAAATCTTTGTGAAATAGGGATTTTGTTTCCTTTGGATGTGTACCCTGAAGTGGAATTGCTCGATCATGTGATAGTTCTATTTTTAATTTATTGAGTAACCTCCACACAGTTTTTTCATAATGGCTGCACCAATTTACCACCAATAGTGCACATGGGCTCTTTCTCTCAGTAAAAATTAAATCGATTACATAGATTATTTTGGTGACAAATACTTAAAAATAACTATTGACACAAAATTACTATTAATATAAAGATTTAGTAAAATATACATAGTTGTACAGTAGCTATAGCCGCAGGATATACTCCAGTCACCTCTGCTTAGGCACAGACTTGGTTATTTGTTACTTTTTTTCTGACCTCTTAGACACTGGAGTTCACATATAACATTCCTATTTATTATCCAAAGCCCAAAACCAAAAGACACTTCTACTTCCATTGATTTAATCCAGATCCTTCCCCCTTAGATTCCTGTGCATCCTCTATTAAAGTACTCGAGGTATTGTGATGAAAGTAATTTTCTCATGTTTTTGTCTTTCTATCTTATATATGTTGTCATCTTCATGTCATATCTGTATCTTCAGAATTTATATAGTATATGGGACATCGAAATGCCCAAAACAGATTCATTGAATTTCTAAGTAGATTGACTCTTCTTTCAGACTGGTATTTAATTTTTAAAATAATTTTGACTCATCAGTTGATCAGTAAATGAACATTAAGTACCTAGAATTTTCAGGCACTCTGCTAGTTTAGTCTGTATATCTGGTCTGTACGTCATTGGTGTCTAACATTTTCTCATATTTTCCATTTGTTTAATTCTTCCATGGTGTGTGTGTGTGTGCTTTTAATCAGGTAATTGTGGTTTGCACCACTGTTTATGATTCAGAGATAAAGGATCCAACCTCTATTTCTTTAAGATTTATTTTTATTTATTTATGCATACAAGAACTGGGGGATATGCCAGAGGTGCAGGGGGTGAGAGGATTCACCAGAAATAGAGTGGGAAGCAGAATAGGCAGATCTACAGAAATAAACTGCTGAGGGGAGCAGCAGGCAAGACAGGAGAAGTCTGCTGCTCCATGTGGGTCAGCTCCCAGGTCAAGGATAGAACTCATGCCTCAGTGGCTGGCAATACTTTGATAACACTGAGACTTTAACTCCTGTGTCACCAGGGAGGCCCCCCCAAACCTCTTTAGATGTATGCTACCACACCACACCCATCACCAAGATACCCATCATCATCCATCACGGTCCACTGGGTCCCCTCCACACCCTGCTCTCCACCCTCTCCTTCCCTCTCTGGTAGCCTCAATTCCATGACTTTTTTATTGACAAGTACTGAGAGTTTATTTTTACTTTTTTTCTTCTCATATTCTTACAAGTTGCATGAAATAGTATTTCCAAAAAATAAATGAAAACTAATGTTTCTCTTTAAAAAATAGTCTTGTATCTAAAATTCCCTTGCTATTATATATATGTGTATGTGTGTGTGTGTGTGCATTTTGCTATTTTATACTGTAATATTCATAAGAACTGAATCTGCTATAATTAGAAATAATAGTCTGGATCTTTAGATAAGAATAAAACTTGGGGTATAAGAAAAAAGATTCATAGCCATTAATTTATTAAATCATTTATTTAATAAAAAACGTATTGATGCCTCATTATTTGTAAGACTGTAAGCATGTTAAAGACCTGGGTTTTGCCCTCAGTGGTCACTTTAATTCCCTGTCTGTCCCACTTTTTTGCCATAGTAATTTAATATGCAGTAATTTGGGTCACATTTTCTCATTCCTCTGGCCTTCATACATTTCTTAATAAATAGAAAATATTATAACTTGTTTCCTTAACTGAGTCCTTAAAAGAACTTTGAGTCTTTTTTTCAATCTACCACCAATAGGTGAAGCAGGACGCTCCTGTTTTATAAGGAGAGGGAAGTTTATCCTCTGTATTTCTTGATATGGTTGTTAATTTGGTGGGAACCCCTAGACTATCTGGGAATGTGTTTAAAGTTTCCTGGATATTTGCCAGAATATTTTTAATTTCTTTTCATGTTTCCCATGCAATGCAGAATCAGCCATTTTTCATTTTAGTTGAGAGAGTATTTGTAGTTCCTAAGCCACTAATTACATTCAGTTTTCACTTGATTTGATTAATGGTCTACATTGACATCCATCTCAGGAGTAAATACAGACTTGACTCATGTGGCACATAATGATCTAAGGGAGGTTTTTTTTAAATCTATGTAAATAATTATCTTCTTATATATATTATTGAATTTTGAATCAAACACCTGAGCAGTGCTTTTAAATTAATTTATCAAAATTGATTATAACTTAGTAATGAGTAAACTCACTGGAGGTACCAGAAACCATTTAAAGATTTTGGACAAAAGAAATATATTTATCTCATTAAGATAAATCTTAAGAACTAAAATTCTATTAAAATATTTTTAGTAATACCGTCTATTATTTTAATTATTTTATACATATTTATAATATTGCATCATTTAAAATTTTGAATACCTGAGAATTGCTGTCTTTGTTAATAGAATCCATAATTTACTGTCCTTTACATGATTCAGATTAGCTCGCTATCTCCTTAAAATAAATAGCATACTGGAGAAATAAACATTTTCCAAGTACAAAGAAATTTGAGACTATAAGTTGCTTTTAGCATTTTTAGATACTGTCATATATTTTTGTAATAAAAATAAGTATTTTTAAGATCAATCATTTTATCCACCTTATAATTATTTGGCATGTGCAACAAAGCCAGGAATGGTACTACATTCTGGAGATAAAATGATAAAAATAGACATAGGATTTGACTTTTACTTGACTTAAAGTCTGATTGGCAAGTCAGGCATTCATCAAATAATTGCAAACATAATTTTAAAATTACAGCTGTGACACATGTTATAAAGGAATTCTGTTTGAGTGTCCACAGTAGCGAGGCTATGGAGAGTGCAATGATTTGAATGTTTGTGTTCTTCTGAATTCATATATTGAAACCTAATCGCCAATAAGATATTTTCAGGTGGGTCTTTAGGCAGTAAATAAAGTGTTGGAGTTTTTGGTGAATGGGATTGGTGCCCTTATAAAAGAGGCCCCAGGAAGATCCTTTGCCCTTCTGCCATGTGAGGACAGAGTAAGAACATGGTCATTAATATGGAAGCAGTTTCCTAACATTGAATCTACCAGTGCCATTAACTTGTGCTTTCCAACTTCCAGAATTGTGATGAATGTTTGATATTTATAAGCCACCTGATTTATAGTATTTTTGTTATAGAATCCCAAGTAGACTTAAAGCTCAAGGAAGAAATAAAATAGATCAAGGAGGGCCCTTAGGAGGAAGCAGCAGCTATACTGAAATCCTAGAATTAATAAACTTTACTCCTGGAAGAAGGGAGTAGGAGCTGCAGATGGATGCTGCAAAAGATGCTGCAAAATATATGAAGTGTGTGATAATTAATCAAGGTTGGGAGAAGTCTAAAGACCCCAGGCTGCTTCTTGGTTCTTGTTTTCAGCATAGAAAGAATTCAACCTCAAGGCCAAAGTTACAGAAAAGCAAGAGATTTATTGATAGATTGGAAGGAGGACAGGAAGGGAATCTGAGCAGATAGGGATCCTGAATGAGTAGCCACTGAGGGAGTAAGAAGTAGGTACTCATAGGCATAGAGTGGGCAAGGAGTGAGGGTTTGGCCTTTGTGTGTCTCTATGTTGTCTCTTGCTATGGTTGTGCCCACAGGGCTTTCTAGGCTACTGAGGCCCAGTAAGTTTCCATGCTACTGGCCTGCCTTTCCAGAATGGGCTTTGGCTCATAGCATTAGCATTGTGCTATTGTGTTGGTGTTCCGAACATTCCATTTTTAATTGGATTTGGGGGGTTGTTCTGGTCCCACAAATATTCCTCAGTCAGACTGCTAAATGGACTTAGGGTACCTGGTCTTGTGGAGGGGGGTGCCCTCCTGTTTCCCTTTGATCAGATTGCCTAATTGGCTTAGGGCTTGAGGGATCTCTGTTCCTAACTGACTGCCCAAACCCATTTCCTATCTTCCTCATTCAATGAGTGATCATGGCAATGAAATCACAATTGTTTATTAATGAAGTGCAGTAAATTGTTGGAATTTTGATGATTTGTATAAAAATTTTATTCCCTTCACTTAATAATACAACAAGTATTTAGGAATTAACATATAAAAGATGAAATTTAGAAAAACTTAGTTCTCTCTATTACTTTCTCCCTAGAAGATAAAAAAGAAAAGCTATGTGGTTAAGTACCAAGTATAACTCCACAGATGTTACTGTAACAGAAGAAAATTGATCAGTTTTTATCTATTATTTTTTAATTAGAGAATCAACCAACCAACCAAAAACTGTTTTAAACTACTTAAGGTTGGGATAATTTAGATAGTAAGCAGAAAGTGCCTTTAAGAAGCTTGCAAAGTTGTACCTATTAAATTTATAAAAAATTTCTAAATTAGATTATAAAAATTCACTCAGGAGACTGGGGGGGGGTCAATTCTGTAATTATGAAATTAGCTAATCCTTTCTACTTACTGTCTCAACTGCATAATTTCCTTTCTCAAAAACTTCATTGACCTACTGCTTTTGTTTAGATTTTTGCTAAGAGTCTCCTGTCTCAACAAATGCTGTTTATTCGCTATCCCTGTTAACCATCTCTACCTTGTGAAGTGGGAACTGAGTGTATGGGAAGGGGAGATGGTGGCAGGGTGATGCGGAAGAGGCTCCAGGGCTTAGACTTTTTTTCCCCCCTCATACCACAGATTTCTTGAAAAATTTTACTTCCATACTTAATGATTTCCCGTGATTTAACATGCAGTGTTGCATACCAAAATGTTTACAATAGAATGTAACATAAAATACAACCAGTGAACTTGATAAGCTGTTGACCCATTCTCTGTGCAATGAGTACTTCCTAGGAACCTGGTAGCTTTTCCATTTCTTTAAAATCTTCTACAGAATAATAATGTTCAAGTCTCATGAAAAATCTTCAGTTTTAATTAAGTTTTCACAAAATAATATGGTCCTTAGTGGCAATATGCATCATAGATACTCTGTACTTGGTAATTATCCATTAACAAAGGGAATTTATATTAATGAGGGTAACTAATATTCTATACAACCAAACCAAGTTTTAATTTACCTTTTCTTTGGTATTCTCTGGAATCTTAAAGTCAAATGATAAATAAGTGAATGAATGTAAAGATAAATTCCCCTATTGCTAATGTTTCAATTCTTTTGTAATCTTGTGCAACTCCCAAAGTTTATTGATACTCATTCCATTACAATTCCCATTATAATCTGATTTTTGCCCACAGCACTCTACTAAAACTGTTTGAATGGTTGTTAATGACTTAAAGAAACCAACAAAGGTTTAACTTTCAACTAAAAATTCTAGAATTTACATATAGGTTAAGAAAACCTAATGTAGTATCTGCCCTAGGGAGGCATACCTTGCTTTAGAAACATTTTTCTCTACTTAGTTTCCATGACACTAGTCTCTACTGAATTTATTCCTACATGTGACTGTTTAATCTTTCTTGCTTAAATTTTCTCTTCTACTTCTCTTACCAATTGGATTACACAGAAGCCTATCAATTATCTGTACCTTCGTTCTTGGCAATCTTTTCTATTAAATTTAATTACTCCATATATGCTGACAACTCTTTTACTTCCAGATGATTTTTCTGCTAAATGACAGGTTTTTATTTCCATTGGAAATATCAACTATTTTGTCATAGGCAAAATATTCAAAATTTAACTTTTCCCTCAAATTTGTCTTCTGTTTTTCTAAGTACAAATCGTAAACCCTAGTTTCATAAGTTAGACATAATAGAGAATCTTTGAATTATCCCTTTTGCTAATTGATCTTGCCCTCATCAAGGCAAGAAAAAAAAATATTCTGAAGCATGAAGAGCACAGGTGTATAGTACTTCTGAGTTCTTGAAAAAGAAAATTATTTGGTCACAAAATTTAGCTAACCAAGAGACAAAAATCAGGGTCTCAGGAGTGATAGAGGTATAAGAAATATTATTAAAATCTATATACATAATTAATGATGGAAATTAATTTTGCATCCCTAAGAAATATAAATGATAATCTAGACAAAATATCAAATGCTAATATGACATCTTAGAGGATAGAGAAAGGACTAAGATAGTTGGTGAAAGTATAAATGCATGTTCTTCAGTCCTTAGTTTTATGCCTAAATAATATTTTAGAATTGAATAATAAAGAGGCTTATTTATATGATTTGAAGTGTTAATAGTATCCTTTATAATGTTTTTTGGTGGGGAAAAAGCCACATTCAAAAGACTGTACCGAGTATTAGGGCAAAATGATAGAATGTTGAAAATATTTAATGATAAAATTACAACCAAACGTATTTGTGGTAATATATATAAATAAGAGAAATCATGTGGTAAAGAAAAAAAAGCTTTCCAATTGGATAGTAATTCAAACCCAATTATATTACATGAAATGAATCATCAGAAATAATATTCCATAATGATTAATATGCTTTTGAAATTTGAAAAACTTCAATATTTTTTCATATTTTAGTCTTTTATAGAAATATTAAGTATAATAAGTTTAATAAATGATAAGTATCATAAGTATAATAAATAAGCATAATAAATGATAACTGTATAATAAGTAAAATAAAATGAAATTTTCCTTCTGTGATTTTCTTTAAAGCCAAATGAAATACCTAGAAACATATTAAAGTTGGCAATAAAACACAAGTCCAATATTGCCATTATAATTTAATCTTGTTCTTATATACTGCCCAATACAATTAGACATGCAAATCAGTATTATAAATATTTTGAAAAGAATAAAAGAATAAAAAAAAGTACTTTGTATGCAATATGATTGCATAGATGAGAGAACTAAGATTAATTATAAATTGATTTATAATATAGAAGAATTCAACAAAGTAGCTACTTAAAATTGTGATGTATAAAATAAATATTAATATATATTTATATGTAATATAAATATACACATACAGCTTTCTAATTGTACAGATAAGCAAATATAATGGAAGGGAAAAAGGGAAATACTCTTCACACCGGCAATAAAAGGGCCAATACTTACTGTTCCAGTTATTCATTGATACATAACAAAGCAGATTAAAACTTAGTGCCCTAAAATAACATATTTTATATCATCATTTGTGGGTTTTTTTTTTTTTTTGGTTTCATTTGGCTCAGCTGGTGATACCAGCATGCGATTTCTCATGCAGGTGGAATCAGTTGTTGGTTGGAGCTCTGCTAAGTCTCTAATGCTTAAAATATTGAGTCACTTTGATTGCATAAGGAAAGTGTTACCATCTCCATTGAAATAATTATCCATGGGGTACATATTTAGTTACTGGTGGAACTGGGATTTGAACCCAAAGCCAGATCTCTTAACTATTTCTCTCTGAGCCCTCTTAAGGATTTCACCACATCCATTATCACATTTTGAGAAAAGGAAAAAAAAAATATCAAGATAAGTAGTCTCCCAGTAGATACCTTGATATAACTGGGGGAGACTGGATACCTTATAACATGGCCTGGCATTACAAAACGTAACTGTTCTTTTTAACTCTTAAACTGGTATGGTCAAGAAAGAATGCCTTCTGATTTTATTCCCATTCCACAAACCAACAGCAAACAGGTTTTTGAATGAGATGAATGGGATGTTTTCCCCATCTCGGGAAAATGAGCAGCTAAAATCTTTGCAGTTAAAGCAGCAAAGCTGTCCAATGCCTCTATATTATAAAGAGGGCACAGGGCACATATCCACAAGTCACGAGATCGCACAGCTGGCTGTGTAAGCATTCATCTGCACATAAGCCTCCACTATCCCAGTCCCTTTAGGCAGTGAGGACGAGAGGATTCTGCCTCAGTTATTTAAATATGCTTGCCCTTCAGCTAATACCAGAGAAGCCAGAATCAAGAAGACAAGGGGACAGAGTACAGGTGTATGATTCATGTACTTATTTTATGCCATATACATGCAGCCTCTGTGTATTTCCTTCCCAGTTTCTTCTTGTCTATTCTGGATAACTGTGGAGTAGAACATATACTTATTTCACTATCTAAAAATAACACTTTATAATTGAAATATGAAATGCAATTTCATTTTCTTTCAAAGGCCAACTGAAATATATAAATGTATCAATCAGGACTTCAGTTGCAAATACCAGAAAATCCTACTCAAGTAGATGTAAGCTCAAAGAAAATGTTTGGTTTGTAGAACTGAATATTATTATAGGTGTGGCACCAGATTCAGATGTGACACATCTATATGCAACTGTTCTTTTTCCAACTCCTGCTTCTGGTCTGTTGTAGGTATTCATCTCCTTAAGCTCCATAGGACATTAATAGCTCCAGCTTTACTTCTCTCAATCTTACACTCCCCCCACAAAGCGACTTTCTTTTTTTAAAAAAAAAGATTTATTTATGCGTACAAGAGCTGGGGTATGGGCCAGAGGTGTGAGCAGTGAGAGGATTCACCAGAGACAGAGTGGGGAGCAGAATTGACTTGAAATATACTGCTGAGGGTAGTAGCGGGTGAGAAAGGAGAGGTCTGCTGTACCATGTGGGTTAGCTCCCTGGCAGGGGCTCGAACTTGTGCTGCAGCAGCTGCGGATTGCTTCATAGTGCTGACGCTTAATCCCTTGTTCCACCAGGGAGCTTCCCCACCCCAAGATACTTTTTTTTTTTTAAGTTTTTTTTTTTTTTAAGATTTATTTATTTATTTATACAAGCACTGGATACAGTCAGAAGCACGGGAGGGTGAGAGAATTCACCAGAGCCAGAGCTGGGAGGGAGCAGAGCAGGCAGAAGGACCGAAGCACACTGCTGAGGGGAGCAGCGGGCGGCAGAAGAGGTCTACGCGTCATGTGGGACCCTCCTCCGGTGGCCAGGGAGCAGCCGAGGATGGAACCGGCGCTGCAGAGGCTGCGGACAGCTTCGCAACCCAGCGCTCAACCGCTGCGCCACCGGGGAGGCCCCCAAGATACTTTCTTAACTGGAATTTATATATGAGAGATTTAAATCCAGATGCCTTAAGATATTCATGTCTTACTGTATATGAACAATTAACCTCTTCAAGACTTTGATGGTAACAGTGCTGTTGGGAGAATTGAGGAAGTCATTATTGAAATCATTTTCTGTGTTATGAGTAAGGTGAGGAACCCCAGCTAAGAAAGGCTGATTGAATTTTAAAAATAACCTATATCTCATTCTTAATGTTTTTATTATGCCAAGTAACCCTCCATGATTCAGGCATTATGATGAGAAAAATATAGATTGACCGACCATGTCTAACTCATAATCTCACATGAAATTACAGAAGGTTATTTCATTACCCTTCTAGAGGCCAAGTCTGAGATCTGAGTTCTAGCATGGTCAGATTCTGGTGAGAGCTTTCATCTTGGTGTGTGGGTGTCACCTTCTGCCTGTATCCTTGCATGTCAGTGAGAGATATTTCTCCTTCGTGAAAGGACACTAATCCTATATGTAGACTCCATCTTCATGACTCCATCTAAGCCTTATTACCTCCCAAATCTTCTGCTACCTTCCAAAGCTTCATCATGTTAGGGTTAGGGTTTCACTGTATGAATTTTGGAAGTACACAAACATTCAGTTCAGGAAAGGAGTCAAATCTAACCATCATATACAGGTTGTAATGCATAAATAATGGTCTAGGGAGAGAACTATAACACTGCTAATCAGAGAAAGGAAAAAGATGTTGGAGGCTACATAGAACAGTAATTCTTTTTTATCACATTGTGGGTAGTCATACTCACTTTTGTAAAATTAACTTTTTTTGTAGGCTTTTTTGTTCTGCCAATTTAGATTATAGTATTGGTTAGAAATTTATTTCTAAAGCTAGTTATTTTGAAATGTCTTGCCCACTGAGTTTTGCAGCATGATTTTAATTTTACATAGTCCCAAAACAGTTTATATTAGTAATAATGGCATAATATTCCTTAGTGATTTAAAATTATATAATGTAATAAGCTATGTGAAATAAACTACAATAAGATTTAACTTGCAAATGATGCTGACACTTTTAATAGGAAAAAGCGTGATAGAAGAGAAGTAAAAACTGATTTTCCTCCACCTGCCCCCGACAAATGTCACTGTTTTTCTTTATCCTTTTTGCTTCCTTTTTGTTTCTCTCCTGCTCTTTTTTGTTTCAACACTCACATATTTCCTTTCACTTGGTGTCAGATGCAGTTTATCAAACTGTACAGGAGTAAACTCTATTCATTTCCACATTGTCAGTCTTTTTCAGTTTGGTTATAAATGAAATGAAATTTCATTGCACAGTAGACTTCTACATGTGCTGTGATGCCAGAAAATGGTTTCAATACACAGAAACAAATGCTACATATATTTTGACCCTATGTGACATTTTAGTCTCATATGGGCAAATATAAGATGTTTTTCACTGTAGGGAATAATACAAAGATTCCTCCAAATAGCAGAAGACAAAGTATATTGAAAGAGAATGTCCCCCAAATTTTAAATTTATAGTCAAGAATGCTACATTATTCCTGTGAGGTCAAAATGGACTTGATCTTGGTAAAGCACTTGAATTAGTCATATATAATAAATAGGTCAATTAAAATATGTACATTGAAAAATTCTCAGAATATCAAATATTTAGCCCAATGTGGGTCCTTATCCATCTGATCTGTTACTGCTACATAAATAAAACAAAAAAAAAAAGGAAAGGCAAAGAGCAAACCGTGGGGATTTATAGACTTCATTAATAATGAATTTGAACAAACAGTACAATAGCTATGAGGGGTTCACACAGGTCATGTTTTATGCTTTTTAGGCTAAGATAAAACATGTTAATTTCTTTGACACACATCTTCTATAGTGTAAGTACTATTCTAGATCCAAAGAATATAGCAAGTCCCTTAAATTCTTGCTTTTATGGTACTTGATTCTAGTTTGGGGAGACAAAGTACACTAAATAGCTTTTCAGAAGTACTTAGTTGGGAAAAGTGCTTCGGAGAAAAAGCAGGGAAGGGAAACTTAGTTTACTGGGAGGGTGAGGATAGGGTTAACAAAATAAGGGGTCAGATAATACCCTACCTGGAAAGGTGATTTTGGACAAAGACATGAAAGAGGTAATTGGCTATAGGGGCTATGGGTAAGAGCCATGAGGCTATAGGGGGCAAGAAGTTTTGAGGGAAGAAAGAAAAGTACAAAATCCTTGAGATAAGAACACTCTTGAGGTGAATTGCATATTCCTGACTAAAAAGTAAACAACTGTGACTGGCATGGAGTGAGCAAGAGATCCTACAAGGAGATGAAAGTAATAATGGGCAACCAGATTCTATAAGGTTTTAGAGATCATTCTAGAGACTAACCCTCTGAATAAACTTAGGAAACATTGGAAAGTTTCCAGTGGGACTGACATGATAAAATTATGTTTTAATAAGGTTCCTATGGCTGTCATGTACTGATAGACTGCAGGGATAATAACATAGAAACAAAGTCAAGAGCAAGGCATGACATTTAAATATTAATAAGTCTCTCTTAAATTGTAGTAAGGCAGAATGGAGATGATAGTGACTTGAAGGTAGTAGCAGGGTAGTCAGTGACAAGTGGTCAGGCTCCAGATATTTTGGGGTATAGGACCCAATTTTCTATTGAATTGGATGTGGGAGTAGAAAAATGTGGAGTCAAGAATGACTCCAGTGTTTCTTAGCCTGATATAGTGAAAGATGAAGTTACCATAAGTATAAAGTAGTTTTGGATGAGGAGACCCAGAAGGTTTCATCTAGATATAAGTTTGGGATGCTTATTTGATATCCAATAGAATTTACATGAAGCCAGTTGGAATATAAATCTGGAATTTAGGAGAGATGTAGGCTGAAGATAATAAATTTTGTTTTTAAAGTCAATATCATATTGTTTTTAAAGTCATGAAAATGGGAATTAGTATATACAAAGGTAATAAAAGATCTCAGAACTGAACTCTGGGCCACTCCAATGTTTTGTGGTCAAGGACAAAATATAACCCCCAAAGGAAAGGAAGAGAGACTAGTGAGCAAAACAAATGACCAGGAAAGTGTGGAGCTGTGGGAAACAAGTGAAGAGATGTTTCTAGTTGGGAAGAATAATCAGCTATATTGAATACTGCTAATATACTATGCTCTGATAGAATTGGACACACATTACCCTTTTGAATATAATGGACTTACTGATCACTATTAGAAGAATATTAGTTTTGAAATAGTTGGTTTTATGGTTGTGATAAATTTGAAATTCTGACCTGGTTTGATTTATGGAATACATTTATGAGATGGATTTGGGGGACAATTTTCTTTTGAAAATGGAACCAAAGAAATAGACCCTCCAAGAGACATAATGTCTGAGCATTAATGTTGTTAATATTATCCTCGAGACAAGGAACTTATTAAAGACAAGCGACTTTAAATATTAGTAAGTCTCCCTCAAATTGTAGTAAAGCAGAATGGAGATGATAGTGACTTGAAGAAGGTAGTAGCAGCAGCGGAGTCAGTGACAAGTGGTCAGGTTCAAATGTTGATGATTAACTGGCAGGTCTGTATTCAACACAACTTGATTGCAGTGCTTTAAGGTCATTTCTTAGGTAGCTTTAGTATCAGGGTATGTTGACCATTCATCTAAAATATTTTATTATAGTGTTCTAGTATTTCCCCTTAGTGCACATATTTATGACAACATACTACTTATAATACAAACTGCATTTTCCAGCTTTGCTGCTGTCAAGCATGATCTTATAATTAAGGTCTGGCCAATGGAACATAATAAGATGAACCAGATCAATTTTGTAGCAAATATCTTCTAAGAAGGGGGCATATCCTTCTTCTTTCCCTTACAGACACAAAGAGTGGAGAAAAGGAAGCTATTTTGGTATATGGGGTAATCTTGGGAATCAAAACCATTCATGACACAGAAATAGGAGATGGAATCCCAAGGAATGTAAGAATAAAAGCATTCATCAGAATGAATTCTAATTTAATTAGGTCCATTCTAGAACGGATATACAGATGTTACCACATATTTATGTATATAATGTGCTTAAAAATAATGGTAACTTGACTCAAGATGACAACCTTATTCTAGACTAAAATTTTCAAGATTTCATTCATTTTCAGCCTTTGCTGATAAAAGTTACTAAAGGCTTTACTATAAAAGTAATTACAACTTTTCCTATTAGTAAAGAGAAAAGTATATTCCCTGATGCATTTTCTTCGACCTTGACAACCCAAGTTCTTCTTTGGCTCCTGTAGTATTTTGAAAGCAAAAATCTTAAAGATTATACTTGATGTAGAAACAGTAAAAATCGATGTAAAAAGGCCTCAGGCTTAGATGTGAAGCAAGTCATCATGTGGTTTAGAGAGTTTGATTTCAACCTCTAGATCCATATGTAAAAGTCTGGGTAGGGAAAAAGTCAACATGTGTAACTATCTGCTGTATCTTCACTAGAAGGGCTTCCTGTTCCCCCCAAATAATTTTTTATGTTGGTTTTAATATTCTCTTTTCATTAGTAAAATGGTTGTATCATCATTAAATGAATTATTTACAATGTAAGCATAGCCAGAATTCAAGAAATTATTAACCAGGGAAAGCACTTGGAGAATTGTAGCATTTCCAAACATTTCCCATTTCCTCTTTCATTTTCTCTCCTTGCCAAGCTGTGTTCTAACTGCCTCTGGGGCACTGCTCTATGTCCATAGCCATGTGATTGTATTGAGTGTCATAAATGACTTAGCTTCAAATTCCAGATCTTTGAAAGGCACATTACTGTAACCTGAAAATTTGTGAAAAATGACATGGTTGACATGGTTATTATAGGCAGTTATAAATTTTATGCAAATGTACTTACCAATTAAGTTCATGGGCTCTCACTCTTTCACACACACACACACACACACACACACACACACACACACACACTCACTCACTCACTCAGATAGAACCTTTAGGGAAAATAATTGCAGTTACATTTCACCAAAACCACTGACCAATGATAAGCTCTCATCTGTCAGTTATTTGACTTTTAACCATTTCATCATTAAAATCTCAGCTGAAAACCGATCCCTTCCTGATAAAGATAACTATTTTTTCCTCTAAGTTGATTTTCTTACATTGTTGTCCATTTTTGAAATTGGTTTCTGCCCTCAGGTGTAGTCCCCAATGTTCTCCCACCACGTCATCACCCGTGAACCATCACCATAGTCCCTGTATTCCCTCCCATTTTGATCCCTCTCACTCCCCCTTACTTGCTGAATGTGAATTTATATTCACATTTAGAAAAATTTTCTAGAGAAGTATTGGTCATACATAGTTGTATTCTGTCAGTGTGCTGGTTAACTAAGCTTAATATTCCAAGTAACGTGTGACTCTAAGTTGCATAGAATTACTGTTTAGTATCTATATCTCTTATGATTTAAATCTCTAAGCATATAACATGAACAAGTGTGATGTTTTTCTATTAAGAGAGATTTGATTATCAATTTACATGAGTATTTCTTGGATTCCTTCTATGTGCTAGATTCTCTGCTGGTTATTGAGACTAAGAAACACCTAGTTCTTATGTCCTGAGGGTCTCAGATTAGAGGCTGTAACTCAATTATTCATGTTCAAGGGTGAGGAATATAAAGATTAGGTAAGTTGAATGACTTCTTAAGACTCAAGTATAGGGCCTCGCCAGTGGCGCAGCGGTTGAGCGCTGGGCTGTGAAGCTGCCCACAGCCTCTGCAGTGCCGGTCCCCGGCTGCCTGTGAGGGTCCCGCATGGCGCACAGACCTCTCCTGCTGCCATTGTTCCCCTCAGCAGTGTATTTCGTCAGTCTGTCTGTTCTGCTCCCCACTCTAGTGAATTCTCTCACCCTCCCGCGCTTCTGACTGTATCCAGTGCTTATATAAATAAATAAATAAATCTATTTTTTTTTTTTTAAAGACTATAATGCCAGCCAGGACCAAAAGTCAGGTCTGCCCACTGTGATTTCTTTTTCTACAACATTCTTACTCCTTTGTCTGATCTGAGTGCTTTAAGCACAGGAAAAGAAAGCCTATATGTTCAGTCCATTTTCCTTCATTCTTGAAATTCCAAAAAGCTTTTTGGTAGACTTCAGTTCTTCTGTTTAAATCTCATTCTTTTCACCCTCAGGTAGCAAGCAGTAGGCTTTTTAAATGACTTGGCAGTCTCTTCTTGATTGACTTCAACCAAAATTAAACTCTTCTGGTAAGCAAACTCATCTGGTTTTATGGACAGAGGCTTTTCAGTTATCTAAGACCATCATACATGCTCCTGAAATTGTCCTGTTTTCTCTAGTATTCTCTGCTTCATCATATGACAGTTAAGTATTAGCATTCAGGAAAAATAATTTAATTTTTTTAACTTCTTAAATATAAGGGCATTCTTTGAGAGACCTTGTCGTACTTGGTGGAAGTTTTTTAGTAGTATTTTTTCCCTTGACTGGTCCAGATTTAAGCAGTCTAAAATCATTTCCTCTGGAGTCACTTGTCATTTCTTGCCTTCATTTTAGCAATGTGTTTGAATGTGTGTCAGACTTCACTTTTACTCAAAGTGAAAAAAAATGGTTATCAGTTCTTAGCCTTGCTTGTACTGTTGTATAAAAATTTCTTTTCGCACATTGAAGCAAAACTGTCTCCAGAAGAGGTTGGTCACAGTTTTAGCGAGAAGGCAAACAAATATCCTTGCTATATTTGAGGAATTCAGGAAATGTAAGCTGTGTAAATAACTCAGAGGAGAAAAGGGAGTCAAACATGCAGCTACACAGCATCTTCATACATCGTAGACTTCAAGAATTTGGGCAGTAGAGGGTCTGTGAGATGTCAGAAGGTCCTCACAATTAGAACAATAGTGAGGAGGAGGGAGAGAGGAAGGAAGGAGAGGTTAGATGGGGAAGGGAGGAGAGAAGGCCTTGGGGCCAGGTTCTGCCATCAGACAATTTTCAGGTCTCATATCTATACTTTTACATCCTTCTGCAGAAGGTGGTACCAGTGAAGGAGTTTCATGCAAGAGCAGTGTCCACCCATTAGGGTAGGTTAACAAATATATACTATCAATGTTATATACATATATACTGTTCTCATTCTACACATACTTCCTACGTATTCTGTGTCTAACTCTCCATGCTGTCAAAGCCTTGGGAGTCTACTGAAGATACTATTTCCACAGGCTCTTTCTGGCTGGTAGAAACAGACTTTAAGGCAACTTTGCTGCATCAGCCAATTAACCCTAATCCAAGGTAATATTTTGGCGACTACAAAGATAAAACCTCTAATTCTCAGGCCATACTGACTACTCCTAATGGGTTTTTACTGTGAAGTCCATATTAGTGACTTTCAAAGTGGGGTGACTAGTCACATGTCCCACACACACATCTCTTTCTAACATTGGAGAGACTTAACTGAGCTGCTTGTAGGTGTCTAAAAATTTCAAATTCCATGATATTTCTGTGATATCTTTCTCCAGGATTTTTTAATATGCTTTTTCCTTTGCTTGATACATTTATCTCCATGTCTCCCATCAATCATTTCTGTACTCCCCTCTTTGCCTGAATAATCCTGATAGATGCTTCAAAATTTAGACTCTCCATTTCCTCTGGCCCAGTCTGTGTGAGGTACTGCTCAACATGTTCCCATGGCATAGCAATGCTCTTTATGAACAATTATTAAGCTGCTTCTCAAATTTTCATTCTTGAAGGCACCATAACTTCTTTGTCATTAAACATATTGTAGGTGTCTGGTGCTTACTTGGTAACACCAGAGTTTATACAAGTTACTTAAAATAAATTTAAGGGTGACCATTCCTTTATCCCTTCATTGCCATATACCTTCTATATACAAAGAGCCATTTTAGCCACTGGGCAAGTGATGAATAAAAGACAGACAGTAAAGCTTACTGGCTTTATGTATAGTATTATTTTCTAAATACTTTACCAGAAAACTCACATTGAATCAATTATGTAAAACAACATTAAGAAAAAACACACAGGGACTCCCTGGTGGTGCAGGCGGTTGATGGCTGCACTGTGAAGCTGTCCACAGCCTTTGCAGCGTGGGTTTTATCCCAGCCAGCGAGAATCCCACATGGCAAAGCAGACCTCTCCTGTCTCACCCGCTGCTCCCCTCAGCAGTGTATTTCTTCACTCTGCCTGTTCTGTTCCCCGCCCTGTCTCCGGTGAATCCTCTCACCCTCCTGAGCATCTGGCCTATACCCCGGCTCTTGTATAAAAATAAATAAGTCTTTATAAATAAATGAATCTTAAAAAAAGAAAAAAATATACAAAGACAGGAGGTATCCAATTAAGTATCCTTTATAATCATAGTCTCAGTACTAGCAAAAGAAAAGCGTTATCATTTCAAATGAAAATACTATCTTATCTAAAATTTAACACATATTTTCCAAAAAAAAACCAAAATTGAAGACAGTTCAAATTAATATAACTATTTATTTGCTTTCAAATGCACAAGTCTGTTTTTTCTGTTTTAACAAACTAGCTATAAAATTTTTTAGTAGGAAAAAGTGGTGGTTGCTATTTAAAAAAAAATCATCAGTTATGGTTTTCATACCTCCTAGACATATCCAAAAGTGTGTTTGGAAATTTAGAAAATTATATTGTAGAATGCAAAAACATGCATATGAAACATACACCTAGAAGAGTCTTCCAGGAAAAAGTTGTCATGAACACTTACCAGAAAGGGAGAGAAATAGAATTTAATGTTAATATATAATTTTCATCAGGCTAGAATAGATTTTTTTCATCTTGGACATAAGAGATCTTATTTAAGATGCTGAATGCTTCATGAGAACAAATAACTGGATGTACTTTAAAGTGAACTATTCAAAGGAGTAGCCACACATTTTTAGATTCCCTGAGGCTTTCATTGTTTGTATCTACTGTGTGTGTGTGTATATAATTTTTTTCTTCAAAACTGTTTTCCTTCAGTAGCCCACCATCAACATTCTTTGTGTTCTTGAAGCTGAGAATCAGCCACTGAGAGGATCAAGGACTTTTCTGAACAAGCACCAGGGACTTTAATCTGAAATGTTTATAGCAGAAGTGCCAGTTTCTGAAATCCTTCTAGATTGTTCCCTGTTTGGTGACAATATACTGCACACGAGGTTAAGGGATTAATAGCAGGTAAATCACATTTTAAATATCTTCTAATAAATTGAATCTAAACTTATATCTGGTTCTGTAACATACTTAAAGGTGTTTCTTTGAGGACATAATAAGTCATAAGGATATGTTGTTACAGCTGCACAGCTTTTTTTCTCCTTTATCCCACCCATGGTGGCATAATGTATTGAATGTTGATTGAGAAATAAAAGGTCATAGAGCAATTTCAAAATAGGCAGAAGATTAAAAGGAAAATATTTTGTCATTTTTCCTTTTAAAAACATATTCTTTGGTTTAGTTCTGAAAATATAGTGCCTGAGTACCTATCTCAATTCATAGTGTTTTATGCTTTAAAAGCAGGATTTCTCTGTTAAGATGGGAAAGATTTGAAGATGATTATTTTGGCTCTTTTTATTCACAGGTGCATATCTATATCCATATTGATAGATGTGTATATATGTCTGAGAATCCCAGAGTTTATTACAGGTGCAATAAAGTGTTCTTAAAACATATTAAATTTCTGGGTCTTGAATCATTCTCCCTCACTAAGGAAAAAGTAAAGAAAGTGCTTATATTACTAATAATGAGAGATAACTGCCTGTACTTCTGAGGCAGCTCTATGCTACAATTAGGAGTGTGGCCAATCTTCTGCTCTGCTCTCTATTATTGGCAGCTGGGAGTAAGGAGGATAGTCATAGATACAGACAAATAAATGTTAGCCAAATTGTTATAAATAGGATTTTAAGTATATTGTGTAGTATAAAGTTAACAATATAGCCAGTAGAAGTGAAACCAGATGGTGAACTATCCAAAATATCATACATCAAAGTATCAAACGTAAGAAAACTAAACTGAGAACAAAGAAATGTTAGGAAATAGTACTTGAGTACTCATCACATAAACCTTTTGAATGAGATAAAAGAGGAAAAGGAATATTAAACATTATGGTTCACATTGAGTTTAAAGATTCTTTTTTTCTTTTTTGACTAAGAAGCACTGGATTAACATAAAAAATACTACAGAAAATATAAGGAAATGTGATGGAATAGGAAGCCCAAAAGGCATACATCAGATAAGAATGTAGTTATGATAAAGGTCAAATTTTAAATCATAAGGACAAAAATTATTTGGTTTATATGATTTCAATACAACTAGCTAAGCATTTGAAAATATAAAGTTATCTGTTGTACTGCATACTAAGTGAAATCCAAATGAATTGAAACTTTACCCATAAATATATGCAGTAACTGTACTAGAATAGTCAAGTAATATAGACTCTAAGCAACCTATGTGAATTATGTAAAAAAAGAAGTTGAATATTCTGAAGTTAAACACATAATATGCAGCTGACTAAAATTTGAACCTGAAAAAACTGAATCTAGGGTCAAAGTGTTTAATGTATGCTATGAATAAAAAACATAGACAGTGAAACCATATATAATCATAGGAAGGGGAATGTATTTGGAGAGTAACATGAAAGTTTGGGTCTACATGGAAAACCTGACAAATTTTATGACATGAAAAGTGCAGCCCTTTCTGTGTGAAAAATACATAAAATAAAGGTCAACTGAGAAATTAATTGCTATACAGGTGATATAAAATTGTTAATATCCTTTTCAAATTTCAAATTATCCTTTTCAAATTATTCTTACATCAATAAGAAAACAAAGAAAAATAGGCAAATAATGCAAGAAAATATATTAATGGTGAATCATTTTGGTCATTAAAATTACTTGCCAATCAGTGGAAAAAATCTTGTTGGAATTTTCATTTCCATAGAATGATCTATTGTAGAAATGGCATAGTATGAAAACACCATAACAGTATATATGCATTTAATATGTACCATGACACATGCATGTAAAGAGTAGAAAAATTAATGTATAGTTGCTTGTAACTTTTTTCTTTCCCCATCATTTTACAAGAGATTGTGTTTTCTTGCAGGGCCTTTTATAGTGCTGAACAGGAATGAGTAGTGGCCATTGCAGAGCAAGAAAGAAGATAAATAGAAAGAGCAGGTAATACCTGTTATTTTCTAGTCAAAAACAATGCCTCTTCTTCTTTGCAAATAAATCGACGTTTCTTTTCAGGTATTCCTCTCCAACCTCACGACTAAGTCTAGTAATTAGACTAGCAAATAATAGTTACTCCATTCTGCTTGCTGTGATTGACATGTGTGGGCACATGACAGAGTCCTAACCAATGAAACTTTAGAGTATCAGTGGGTGTTTATGGGAAAATGTTAAAATGTTCCTTATTCTTAGAAAAAGGATATAAGTATGTGGATTCCTCTGTCTGCCTTTGAATGTTTTGTGGTAGGAATGTGATACTTGGAGTTGTTGCAACAATCTTATTGCCATGAAAGGAAAACAAACAAAAAAAAAATTCAGATCATCATATTAAATTACTTGCATTGATGAACCACCAAATAACTACCCTGAATGCACTTTGCCTCTACCCTTTTTATGTAGGAAGATAAATTCCTTGTTATCCATTTGACTTTTGTTTGAATATGTATTTATTGACCTGTGGCTAAAAGCTTCCTAACTAATACATACAGGAAGGTACTTAACGGAAAAAAAAAATGGAAGATGAGAGGAAGGAGAAATAGAAGGAGGGAATAACATCAATAGAGTTTTGAGATTATCCTAGAGTATTTTGAAGGCAAGAAAGCAAATAGGTTTTTTTTTTTTTTTGTAGCAGATAGCATGAAGATTTGGCAGAGTTCAACAGCAGGATATGGAGACTTTACAGAAGCTTTGCAGGATGTAAATTCTATGTAGTTACCCTGATGCTATTTATTTTATAGAGTTACATAAAGATGTACATTACTTTTTGAATATTAAGTTTGGATTTGTCTTTCTGTTGGATGTAGCACCATGCAAGGGTTACAGCTCAGTTTTACTAAGATTTTATATGCGATAAGAGGAGGTGTTTTCTTTTTAAATAATAAGCCTAATCATCTTCTAGGAAGACAGAGTCCATGATCAAATTAGTTTAGGAAGATAAACACACACACACATAATTTTACTTTCTTAGAACTTTAAAGTGCCCTATTTTAGGAAGAAAATAAGAACTCCTAATATAAGAGAAATATTTAACCAAGCATTTCTAACAAAAAAAAAATTGGTTATCACTGAAGGAACTGTTATCTGAGTGGCTTCTAGGTGGGGGTAAGGGATGGGTGATAGGACAACTTTTCCTTGACAATGAGCTGTAAACACTCATTGTCTAGGACCATGTGCAGAAGACTGTCACATTAATAATAGCAGTAGGATGAAGTCCAACTTATTTTTCCATTTAGAAAATAGTTGGCCCACTATAAATATGCATTTTAATTACCATGATTTTTGCTGTTATCATTTTATAAAAAGAATAGAAGAATGGGTTTCTCCTGAGTATTGGGGAGAGTGGTTAGCATCTTCCAGTAGAATAAACGTGATACCTTGAGTCAGAAGAAGGGAACCAGATTTCCCATTGAGCTGAAGCACAGGTATGTGGTGGCTGGCATACTACAGACTCCTTAGAACTTACTTTCTACTTTACTTTTATACTAGTTCTATTGCTGTGTACTCAAAATATTTTCAAATTTCTATTTTAGAACTGCTCTCAGTCTTGAGGCACGATTTTGAATGGCAATACAGAGTGAAACTTGAATGACCTTAATTTTGGGGAGCAGATTAACATCAACTCGAAATTAACCTGGTAAAAAGGTGGGTGATAGATTGGATCATACTATATTTTATTAAAAGCCAGGTATTATATAGGATGTCCAACACTGGTGAGTATTTACACTGATATCTGTGGTGTTTTGAAAAATGGTAGCATCATTAGAATGCACTTAAAATGCTCAAGGTGGCAACTTTCAAGAGGAGCATGACATGAATATGTAAATTCTATGCTCTCTCTCTCTCTCTATATATATATATATTACTACTTCATAAATTCCTTTCCCCTCACCCCCAGCTCACTGGATATTATACTTCTATTACCTGTAAAATATGTGATTTAAATTTCAAAGAGAGCAAAAGGTCTTATTTACAAAGATTTTAAGTGATTTTGTCAGGGTAGTGAGTCATATTAATTTATAACTAAGAGGCAAGAATAAGGTCATATTTTAAGATATTTCTGTTTGACTAAAGTAGTTGCTTGAATCATGAAGCATTAAAATAGCGACGAAGGCACATTTATGGCATTTCTTTAGAAATTGAGTGAGCATGCCCTCTCAAGGTTGAGGTGAGGCAAAGATGATTTGTATTTTTAATTTATAGCTAGCCAGAGGGCCAAGATACTATGATTATTGGTGCCACAGATTCATACAATGGATATGTAAATGGACAATCCATAAATTTCCCTTAAAAGGGAGTCCAAATGTCTCAGTAAAATCCAAACTCAATGTCCTTTATCACCTCACTGATGATCAAATTCACTATTATGTGTGCCCAGAATTATAGACAAAACAAAAAGATTTTATTAATAGATAGTTCTCAGTGGTGTCAACCTTCACAAACTTCCCCCATGAGCTCAGTGTAAGTTACATTCTGATTTTTCTCATCTCCAAAGTTAGAATTATATTAAATAGCAGATTAACAATAATGAGTTATTAAACATATATAAAGGTAACACATATACACTGTGGACTCAGAGTGAGTTCTTGGTGAATAAGTGATTGATGTGGAACCTCTGTTGAAAATAGAAGAGCTTAGGGAAGTACTGCAAATTCTGTGTAATATAAATTTTCCAATTTTTATGCTTAATGCATGCATTAAAATGATGTGGGTATTACGGTTGTTCTTAATTAATTCTGATGTTCAGTTACTTAAATTTGTGTTCCCCATTGAAATAGGCTTCTGTGACAGAGGCTATTTATTCCTGCCATATAAATGCTGTAAGATAGTGACTTGTAATTTCTGTAATTCTCTTTTTTTCACTTTAACCTATTACAGCCCAATTCCAAGTTCTACTTTTGACTCCTTTGACATTGGGTAAATTACTTTACACTGTTCCTCAACCTTGCTTTCCCTCATCTGTAGAATGAGAATACTTAGTTCTACTTATCTCAACAAGAAATGTGTTTTATTAAAAGCCTATTAGCTTCTTGAAGTATAAAATTGTAGTTTTGGTGAAGTTTGCTTTTCTGTAGCACTTGGCATCAAATCTTCTTTTGAAATCTTTATAAGTGTGCCTCTCTATAAATGGGCTTTCCAAGGGCAAATGAAAAATTTTGTTTTGCTACAAAAGAAGAAACTGCCTTCATTCTAACAACAGCTGAACCTAAGTAGATTCTTTTGAAATAATGGCAAATATTTTTAGGCTTTTAAAGTAACATAAAAATGGTGAAAACAGTTATATTTACAGAATAGAGCTAAATATAATTATTATGGAAATAGATGACCTATATGATGAGGACTAATGTGTCAGCTTATTTAAAATGTTTGAATTGCAGAATTCATATAAATAAGAAACATTTCAATTTTTTGGGTAAGGTAGGTAGATAAAAGGGATGATCAGAGACAAAATTTTATATATTATTTAAAATGTTGAATTTCTTTTTTTTATACTCTTACCTGTGTAGTTCTTACTTAGGATTCAGTAAGGCCATAGTTGTCTTACAAGTGAAGAATTAAAGTTATTTAATGATTCATTCTTTATGTTCCATGAAGCTCATAAGCAGATTGGGTTAAATACAAAACCTTCTGCCAATCTTATGGGAACTCATTTAAAGAAAGTCTTTTCCATCATAGGTCTCAAACTTTCTGCTATAATTATGAAAATGCTTATACTTCTCTAATGAAGATGGTGTAGAGAGGTCAAGCAAGGGAACTGGTTAGGAGAGCGGAAGAAAATGAGATTTCTAACTTATTCCAGACTCTGTGTTGATTACTTAAACATACTATCCCTAAGGATCCCAAAGTTAAGTGAAAAGAAAAAATGGAAAGCCTTATTGTGACTCCTATAGTATTTGAAGGTTTTTATTATGGATCAAGGAGTAATTTATTAATGAAATGTAATTTCAGAAAGGTGCCTCCTGTCTTGAACTGTATTACTGGTCATGTAGTCACTGCCTCCCTTTACTCTCTGCATGTTGCCTTGTAACCTGGTTTGCCTCCCTCTGGTGGAGAATATGTTGCTAGCTGATGCTTTGGTCCATGGGATAAGAGCAAAATGAAAATCTTGTGTAAATACGTGCCACCTTTGAGTGGAAGATTTGGAAGGGATCACATGGCTCATCTGTGTCTTGCTTCCACCCTCTGCCATAAAAACAGCATGTTCTAGACAGGGACCCCCAGTCTACACCAAGTCCAGGAATGAACAGACCCGAGGCAGAGAGAGCCAGGCACAGTTGAGTGTTGTCGCAGCAGCAAAACACAGTTCACATGTTTTGTGAAAGAAATTAAATGCTATCTGAGGTAATCCACCGAGCTATGGGAGTTATTTGTTATGGCAGCAAAAATGTCCAATGTAGAAAATAACTGCTAAACCTCATGGGCTGCTGTAACAAAAATGCCTGATACATGTGACACAGATTTTGCTGGGTATCAGGAGGAAGAGAAACTGTTACTGGGAAATGGAAAAATGTTATACAGTGGCAAAATATTTCGTAATGTTTTTGTTTGAGTTTGGAAGGCAGTTGATGTACTATAAAGGGCTGTGGCTTTGGGCAAAAAGGTTTCAAAGCAGTACATTACTGGCATGAGTTGGTTGTTTTTAGCTGCATTTGAGAAGGCACTCTGAGAAAGCGAAGGTCAGAAAAGAATTGGTGTATTTGAAAGTAGAGATGAAAAGGATATCAACAATTCTGGAACTTGCAGAAATGGAAAATGGAACGGTTTCTCAATTCCAATCAGTAAAATGTACAATTAGGAAAGTCTTGTAGACTACAGTCTCAGGATCAATACCAAATATGGTCATATCATGTTTCTTACCTTCCTTAAATAGATTAAGGTGGTCTTTCAGTTAGACAGAAAGGCTCTGGTAAAGAAAAAGGCATAATTTCACAAAACTCTGAAATTAAATTGAGAGAGAAATCTGTGTTTAAAGGAATTGTGGGGGTAGTGATTGCATATGGAGATAACTATAATAAAACAAAATTAAAAAAAAATACTGTTTGGGGAAAATTGTATTGGCAGAATTAACAAGAGCCTAGAAATAAAGATAACTGTGAGTGTTCATGATATCAGCAAATGCTCCATTCCCTTACTAATAGGAAGCAGACTGAAAAACTCCATTTTGGGAGAGTTTGATGCCAAGAGATGTCACAGTGACAGCGTTTCTGAAAATTGCTGGTGGGGAGAGGCACTGTGGAAACCTCTTATCCTGGAATAGGAAATAATTCATATTATTGGGTTCCTGTTTTGCTCCCCTATTCACTGTTCTCCATGGATATTGGTTCCATACTCTGGGAGGTTCTTCCTTTTCATCCATCTTCCTTGGCTTTAATTTCTGAAGAGAGCAATGAAATACCTTTAAATATGATTGATGTCATGTTGACCTTTTCTTTTATCCTCTGCCATAAGATCAAAGTGTCCCAGATAGGGGCTTATTATTCAGGTTGGATTCCAGAAGGAAAAGTTATTGGGAGACCATAGCTGACCTGCAGCCCATATGTAACATCAGTGAGAAATAAGTAGTCACTGATGTAAGCCATCTGGTGACATTTTGGAGTTGTTGGTTGCCTAAAAGTGATTAAGGAATAATTTGTCTTTCCTTTCATTCACAACCCTGCTACTAGTTTTTTGGTACTTTTACTATTTTGGAAATTGGAAAACTTATTCTAAAGGAAAAACACAATTTTTCAAAAGTACAAGACATATAATATAGAGACACCCTCTTAACTTCCTAATTCCCACTTATAAAAGTGATTCAAACTCACTTGATGAAGAAATATAAACTTACTCATGGGGTAAAAAGAAGGTAAGAACAACCCAACATAAAGATAAATGTACTGTAATGGGACATAATTCTCCACACCATCTTGTGCATGAAGATAATCAGGAAAATAACTTAAAAGGAAAGATAAGTTAAAATATTTCTGCATATAGACTTTAAGAAAAGCAGGATTTCTGGGTAGCATGTATTCTTACATAAGGGAGTTTCTGTAATCAAAGGATTCACTTCTGGAATCTAAGGATTCAGTGATTTTTCACTGATTATACATTTTCCCCCTCAATTTAGCACTTTTATCCCAATAGGATCCTGTCTTACCTATGCTTGGCAGCATTCTCCACTCCTGGTACACAGAAGTGTACCAATAAATATTTGTTTAATTGAACTGCATACATGATAAAAACATGAAAAAGTACATAGTTTACCATCACAATTGTTGAAAGCCTGTCTTTGCACAGGCCTAAAGCTAAGAATGATTTTTACATTTTTCAAGTAATGTAAACAAAAAGTTGTTGGTTGCACAAGAACATGCAAGTGAGACCCTGGAGTGCAAAGTCTTTTACTTTTTTCAAATTATTTATTCATGTATATTTTACATCATTGTTCATTTTTGTACAATGTTTGCTTGCTTTTCTCATGTGTAGTCCCCATAGAATTTCCACCACCAATTCATCTGTGCTCCACCACCGTAGTCTCTTGTGCTCTTCCTGCCCTCATTTTTATCCCTCTCCCCTGAAGAATGTCTCTGATTTATAGTTACCTGTTTATTTTGTTATGTTGTGGTTTTTATTATTTTTTCTCTGATCCCTTATTTGGTTCCCCTATATTCTTCCTATAAGTGAAACCATCTGATATTTTTCTTTCCTACTTATTTCACTGAACACAATCCCTTCCAGCTCCAACCATGTTGCTACAATCAGAATGAGTTTATCTTTGCTGAATAGTATTCCATTTGTATATATACTGCATCTTCTTGATCCAGTCATTTTTTGGGGGGCATTTGGGTTGTTTCCAACTCTTACCTATTATAAATAGTGCTGCAATAAACATAGGGATGCAGGAATTGCTGGGTCATATGGTAGCTCCATATGGTAGAAAAGAAATCAATGGGGAAAGAAAGCTGTGAGGAACCTCCAGACAGCTTTTCATAGGATTGGACCAGTGTGCATTCCCACCAGTATAGGAGAGTTCTTCTTTCACCACATCCTCACCAACATTTATTGTTCCTAGATTATTTTAAAATATGTGCCAGTCTAACTGGTGTATCTCATTGTGGTTTTGGTTTTCATTTCCCTGATTATGAGGGATGTTGAACATTTTTTTATATGCCTATTGGCCATTTGCATTTCCTCTTTGGAGAAGTATCTTTTAAGTTCTACCCTTTTATTTTGTTTTTTAAAAGACTTATTCATTTATGCATACAAGAACTGGGGTACAGGCCAGAGGTGTGGTGGGTGAGAGGATTCACCAGAGACAGAGTGGGGAATAGAACAGGCTGATCAATGGAAATACACTGCTGAGGGGAGCAGCAGGCGAGTCAGGAGAGGTCTGCTATGCCATGTGGGTTGCTCCCTGGTTGGGTCTCAAACTCGTGCTGCAGTGGCTACAGATAGCTTCATAGGTTGCATCTTAACCCCATGCACCACCAGAGAGGCTCTGCCCTTTTTTTTTAAAAAGATTTATTTATTATACGAGCACTGGATACAGTCAGAAGTGTGGAAGGGTAAGATAATTTACTAGAGCGGGGAACAGAACAGCAGACTGATGAAATACACTGCTGAGGGGAGCAGCGGGCACAGCAGGAGAGGTCTGTCGAGCCATGTGGGACCCTTGCCGGCAGCTGGGGATCAAACTGGCACTGCAGAGGCTGCGGACAGCTTTGCAGCCCAGTGCTCAACCACTGCGCCACCCGGGGAGACCCCTGCCCTTTTTTTTTTTTTAAGATTTATTTATTAATACAAAAACTGGGGTGTAAGCCAGAGGTGTGGGGTGAGAGGATTCACCAGAGAGAGTGGGGAGCAGAACAGGCAGATCTACTGAAATACACTGCTGAGGGGAGCAGCGGGCCAGACAGCAGAGTTCTGTGCCATATGGGTCAGCTCTTTGGCCGGCCAGGGATCAAACTGCCGCCGCAGTGGTTGGCGACAGCTTGATAGTACTGTATCTTTAACTCCTGCCCATTTTTTGACCAGATTGTTTACTTTGTTTTTGTTGAATCATGTGAGTTCTTTGTATATCTGTGTGATCAATCCCTTATCATTGTATGGAGTGCAAAAATTTTACCCCAATCAATAGGTTGTCTCTTTGTTTTGGCTACTGTCTCTTTTGCCATACAGAAGCTTTTCAGTTTGATGTAATCACAGCTATTTATCTTTTCCTTCACTTTCTTTGCTTGGTGGGGGGAGAGGGGTGAGTCTTGAAAGGTGTTACTGAGATGTTTATCATGTAGTGTTTTACCTATGTTTTCTTCTACACATTTTATGGTTTCAGGTCTTATGTTCAGTTCTTTTATCCATTTTGAGTTGATTTTTGTGCATGGTGTGAGGTAGTGGTCAAGTTTCATTCTTTTGCTTATGGTGGTCCAGTTTTCCCAGCACCATTTGTTGGACAAGGAGTGCAAAGTCTTAAGTATTTACTATCTGCCCTCTTTAGAAAATGATTGCCAACCCCTGGTCTAAATTCAAAGAATATTTCCTGGTCTTAGTTCCAGACATTGGATATGTATGCATTACAAATAGAGGGTGATGCATATCTTCTCCTGGAAGAATTTGTTGCAGGAAAGTGATTCTTAATCTTAAAAAGGGACAAGGAAAGAATGCACTCTTTTCTCCTTTACAGTCTTTAAGCATTGTTGTGTGGGTATATAATGTGTAAAGAGGCTTGCTGCATCTTGTCAGTGTGAGGGGACATGCCTCGTAATAAAAGTGGACACTCTAAGAATTGCAGAGTGAAATGATCCAGAAAACTTGGGTCTTTAATGATGTTATTAACCTCAGAATTTCCCAAGCTTAGAAGTATCATAATTACGTACCTTCTCATGAGCAGTAATTTTAATTTCTCCCTACTGCTTAAGTCAATTGATTAAAATTTCATATTTCTTATATTAAAGCATTGTGCCAGAAACCATAATTGGAATGTGGTTGTAAAACAGAATAAACAGTCAGATATTCTTTGAAATATCTACCTGGTATTGGTAAGCTGCCTAGATAATAAAAGACAGTTAGACAAGACAGTACTTCGGGTATTTTAGTTCTACATCAAAACTTGGCATGAATGATTTTACTATTGTCATAATAGTGATCAAGTGAAAAATATTTCCAGTAACATTTAAGCTATAATGTTCCCAACTCAACATAAATGATCATAAAATATAAAGACTGAAGGATACTCTGTAACCACGCTTGGAAAGATGGACACAAAACCTTACCACAATCACAAAAATGACTTAAACAGTCCCCTCTTCTAACATATGTAACAGCTGTAGACAAACTTTTATCCTCTACTATTAAAATATAAATAAAGATGACCATTATTCTTGCCTCCCTATCACTCATGTCAGATGCTTCTCTGGCCCTTTTTAAAATGAATTCTATTAAAAAAAAACTACATAAAAACACCTAATTTCCTATTACTGATATTCTGAGTTTTTTGAATTTACTATTTTTTTGTGCTTTAAAAAGCTAAGTTATTCTAAAACAATGTTTTATCGGTGGTCCTGCAGTTCTAGCAGCAGTGAGCAAGCATTCCTATTACCCCACTTTTTTTGGCCAACATTTGATGTTGTCAGTGTTTGGAATTTAGCTAATCTAGTAGGTATACAGTGATATATCATTATTTTAATTCATATAATTTTGTTCATTTTTTCATATGCTTATTTGCCATCCATACATTTTTATTGTTGATGGGTCTGTTCAGCTGTTTTTAACTGTTAGATTGTTTTAAGAGCTTTGTATATTTTGGAGGCAAGTCTTTTGATATATAGGTACTATATATATGCATGTGGTGGTCTTCAATAACAGGGAGGAAACTTATTTTCTGCACAAGGCAGAAGCAAAGCTGAGAAATTATGAAAAAGGATTAGGATTTGAGGTGAAGGAAGAAGGATATTTACTATAAAAATAACAAATTTAAAAATACATCATTTTATTATTTACATATTTCTAATGGAGATCTCAAAAGTTTGTCCCAGTTGATAGTTTATTGTTTAATGAAGCACCTTAAGCTTTTGATTCTATCGCTAATAACACTCTCTACATCAGTATTATAGAATTGCAAGAAAGTCATCAGAGTATAAATTATCTGTGTAGATTCAATATTGGTCACGCCTTTTAATGTCTATCAAGTTGTCCAACTGAATTTCAAGGGAATTACTAAGTATACTTTTAATTTTCAACACATAAGAAATAGGAAATATAAGCTTATATATTCCCCCAAAGGTTGAAATTGTGTGCATTTCAATTCATATTTATAAACTGCATAACTGAGAACAATATATTCTTAAAAATAAATGTGCTTAGATTAGAGGAAAGTGAAATGCTATCTCACCAAGTTTTTTCAAGAATTTTATTTCCTTTCATAATTGCAGATGATAATAAACCTGAGCAAATGGTAGGTCTTTTTGTCTTCAATGTTTTAAGAATGCCCCAATTATAGAGAGAAACTAAAAATATATTTAGAGACTTTGTTATTTTTAGACACTCTAAAACCACAGCCTTTTCCAAGAAATGTCATTTTTTTTTTGTTTCCCTACTTTATTTCCCCCCTAGGAAGCATTCATCACCTGATGGTGAATTATCTTTTGTAGTTTCTTAAGAAATTGGTGCCTGTGTCATGTTTTAAGGAGTGTCTAAATAATGGGCTCGGGGTGATCTATTTGTAAGTATGGAGTTCAGTTTATTTTTCAGAATGCTCCAATCTTTAGAATTCTGATGGTGGAGATTTATAAATGCATTTTCTTGTAATTCTTTATAAAAACTCCTATATTTTTCATAGTAAAACAGTTTTTCTAGTTCTGTGGCTTTACACATATGTTACTGTAATCAATAGTGTGTGGACAGAACTATCAGTCTCTTTTAATAATTCCCAATGTCTGATTTTTAAATCCTATAGACTCTAAAGATTTAAAAATCTAATTAGCTACCTTTTGAGTGCTGTGGCCTTAAAGGTCATGATTTTCCATCATATTGTTAAAAGATGTCATGTGCAATGTAGAAGAATTTCCATAACTTTGTGCAGCATATTGACAAATTGTCAAGAAAAATAAACAGAAATAATATAGGAATTCAGTAGTCCAGAACCACTGGGAAAATTCTTCAGTAAGAGTTATATATAATTGAGTTTTATGATTTTACCCAGAGGGAACACATAAGGCATAAATAAGCATAATTAACCAACATAGAATTGTTATCTTGTGTGTTACCTACAATTATATATACAGAACAACTTCGTGTGAAGTTGTGCAAATGAAAGTAGGGCTATGAATCTTCAAGTGTCAGTATACTAGCTGTTCATTCATTTCACTCTTCTCTGATAATATACTGTTGGGATATTTTCATAATTGTTCTTTATGAGATATACTCCAAGAGGTAGTACATGAAGCCATAGCTCCTAGAGGCTCTTTTCCTCATCCACACATCCTTGAGGTAAGTGACACATTATGACACTAACTTATTAATGTGAATTAATGACTGGAAACAAACATTTGATTTTTCACATATATTATCTCTTTTTAGTTTCCTATCTTACCTCTGGGAGGTAGGTATCTTTAACTCCAATTTAGAAATGTGATAAAATTCAGAGAGATAAGGTGCTAAAGTAATTTTCAAAAGCAGATTTTCTAGGAAGCATGAGACTGAGAATTACTTTGGAGGAAAGTAAATGTTGAAAGAGAAAAATAGGAATTTTCTAAGAAAGGGAATGGATATTAAACTATTGAAATAAAACATGTGCTTATTATCTCTCTCTGTCTAGTCATTTCAGTAGACCCAGTTTTGGGTATTGGTCTAGTTGAAGGGTTTTTTTTTGCCCCTGAGAAATTTACCATTCAAATGGTGGTCGTAAGAAATAGTACAGTGTATTTCTATAAAACCTCTTTTGCTTCAGGTAGTTTCAAGTGAGTCCTGGTATTTGTAACCAAAAAAAATTATACAGTGAATTTTTTCTATAACTTTCTACCTGTAGCATATTTTTTTTTATTTTCAACTAACTTTTGTAGTCTCCAAGATTAAAGGAACCTGTAATTTGGATGAGACATTGACACTAAAAGATAGAGCAAGAAGGTGGAAATGTAGTTAAAATTATGTACCAAAATATTTAGCCTAAAATTGAATTTTGCAGACTTGAAGGGGGCGGGTGGTTTACCTCTTCCTCTATCAGGAGTCAGTCATAGCTCCATAGAAAGGTCAGCTGGTTTTGTTCTCTGTGCCTGTACTACCCAAGACTATACTGATTAGAGATCTGTGAATACTGTGCTTCTGTAGTTTCCGCATAGTGTAAGTCAGTAAACTTCAAATGCCTCAAAGATATTTTGAGACTTTAATTGGTTTCTAGTATCATATTTTGTATGTATTTTAGAAAATAGTTCTTTAAATTTCAGATGTCTTGAGACAGGGAGGGGAAAAAAGCATAAGAGAAAATGCTTCATGTGAATAACATCAATCAGAAAGTAAATGTGGAAATATGAGGGGTGTGTGTGTGTGTGAGATAGGGAGGACTGTGAAGAAGAAATTGCAGACTCCATGCATTTTTTTCTATCACATTTGTTGATTACATTTTTAGCATGCTGTGAAGGAAATCAGGCACAAAACACCCATTATGTAAGAAATTTTTTTTCTGTCTAATTCCCCCTGCACCCTGCTAAAGACATTCCCATTCATGTTTAATTCCACACAATCAAAATATAGTCACATTTTGAATGGGAAAAGTTTAAACTAAGTAAGTAGTTACCTATTTATTTTTTATATTCCCCTCTGCTCCCTATAACTACCTCTAATGAAGACATAAATGGCACAGTACACATTTAAAAAATTAAATGTCTCAGTAAATAGGTTCACAGAGTCATATTTTATTTAACAGCTTTAAACTTTTAAAACAGAAATTTGGTATTCTCAGATGATATTAGTGTGTTTTAACAAATTGCAACTTTAATGGACAACATTATCTTTTTGACTATGCTTAGCAGGAAATATAAGTAGTTAAAGAAGTTAAAGAAAGTTTGCATTCATGAAGCATTCTCCTCCCTTCATTAAATAATCCATTAGCTAAAAAGGAATATTTTACTGTTTTTTAAAATTTGGAGCAATTGAGGCTCAGGGTGCTAAGTACCTTGTCCAAGGCAACTCCAATGAATAATTGAAATAGGGAGGACAAATACTAGAGTCCGGCTGATCATCCCTTCAGCCAGGGAGCTTATTGCATCTTATTCATGTATTTGTACATTTGATAACTTTTATAGAATACCTACTATCTTATATTGTGCATCATTTAAACTCTAAGACAACATGCCCAATTTTTTGTTTCCAAATTTATAGGACTTAAAAAAGTTTTAGAAAGCAGAATCTGAGAAGGAATGATAAACCAGTTAATACTGTTTTGTCTGGAAGAGAAGGTTGAAAGGTGACTTGATATGTGTCTTTAAGTAAAATGTTCCTGTGAAGAGATGTTATATATTGCTGTCAAGGCGGTGGTATAAATTACAGTGAAGTAGTACTGGGCCAAATATAAGGTAACATTTATGGTCAAAGGGGGCATTAAATTCAAGAAAATACAACAAAAGGAACAAAAGTTCCTTTTACATTGACATCAAGAAAATACTACAATTATTTTTACTTGACATTGTATCATTCAAACTGGTAATACTATTTCTGTGGTCATATATCAAATTGATGTAATTCTTAAATGCTTAAATTATTTGTATAAAATTATTCATGTGATGTGTTAATGCCCTCTGAAGTCCATATTGTCTCATCTAAACTGCATGTTCTAACCAAAAGGAAACTATGATGTTTATTAACCAACAATACCTTGGGGTAAACTGAAAAGCTCTGCTATGCAATAGTAATTTCAGTTCTGGCTTTCCCTGTTGTCTTTTTTCTCTTTTAGCTTCTTTTTCACATTTCATCATTGATAAGTTCCTCTCTGGATGAGAGGACAGTAGAACTGATAGTTCAAGATTTCCTAATGTGATTACTCCATACCTTACTTTGTTTAAATGAGTAAAATTAGTATTAGAAAATTTCTTTGGGATACATGTTACATTGAATATTTTAATCTATATACTCAAATTTTATGAGCCCGTCAGTAATGTAGCAGTATTAAAGTACTGCAGAGAATGTAAGAAAACTATAAAATCTCTATACACAGTTTCATGTACTCTCTATCTGAGTTCATATGCTAGTGATAAAAATAACGAGATGCTAGCTGGACATGAGACTTTAGTATTAGATTGTATCATGTGATAATTGACACATTATGTTTATTCATTTATTTGTACATTTGATAATTTTTATAGAGTACTTACTGTCATGCACATGACAGCCATGAATTCTTGCTATTGTGGAGATACAGATTTACTGAGGATTGGAGAAGACATTTAATAGGACATGTAGATAGATATTGGTGAGTACTATGAAAGAAACTAAAACAAACTAAGGGAAAGAGTGCTGTATGGCTTGGGGGAAGGATGCCACTTTATCTTGTTGGGCAGGGAGACCTGATTCCTTGGGAAAGCTGAAGAAGCAAAACTTTTAGGTATTTCAGGTCATTGCAGAACAGTGCAAAGACTCAAAGGTGTCTGGGATGACTGAAAATAGTGTGAGTATGGGTCAGAATTGTAGTAGAGGAGATCAGTGAGGTAGTGATAGGTAAGTTATCTGGACTAGGGTCACGTAGATCTTTGTACAATATTGGTATGATCTCTGAATTTGAGCAGAGGAGTTACATCATCTTTCTTATTTGCAAGCAATCACTCTGGGTACTCCAGCAAAAATGGACAATAGATTGGCAAAGGGGAGAGTAAAGCAAGGAGGACACATAAAGAGTTATTGAAATTAATCTGGATGAAATGGTTAGATTTGCATATATTATAAAGTTAGCACATGCAACAATTCTGATATTAGCTTTGAAATGGGACAAATCAAAGAAATAAAGGATAATTTCAAAATTAGATAAAATTATGTTTCAATTTTCTGTTATTGCAATAATGGCAGACAGATCAGATATGTGATAATTGGAAAGAGAAGAATGTCCAAAAAATTTAATTTCTTAATTTAAGATACCTATCAGCCATTCAAGGAAGGGTATCTACTAAGCATTTGTGTATATACATCTGAAGTGCTTAAAAATAAATTGTAAAATATAAGTCTCTGTGAAATTATCAAGAAATTATCAAGAACCTGAGTATAGAAAGAGAAAAGGTATATATATTAATATCTTGAGGACTCTCCCAGCAGTTGAGACTAAGAAGGAGAAACCAATGAAACAGAATGAAAATCAGAGGATGGCGCCCTAGAAGTCAAGTGGAGAAATGTTCTGGGACAGATAGGATAATTACATCAGATGCTGCTGAGAAGTAAATAAGATGAAGACTAACCATTGTATTAGTAGTATTTTAAACCAATGGGTTACTTTTAAAATAGTTTTCCAAGAAATTCATTAAAAACACAAACTTTCTTGTAAGTTTGACATTAAATTTAAATAATACCTGTGAAGTTTTAATGAAAAGAGTAACAGAAATAAGATGGTAGAGATTATATTTTTTTGTTTGTTGGTGTGAATAGCCACATAGAAAATAAGCAAATTATAAAGTAGGTAAAAGAAAATAATTTATGGAATAATACATCTTTGCATAGGAGAGAGAGGATGAAGTTAGTATACAAGAGGAGGGGAAGAAGCTGCTTTTTGTAGGAACTGATATGACCATAATCCTAACCTTAAACCTAATCTTTATGGCCACAGTAATATGTAGGTGAGTAGGCATAATGATGGCAACTTGTAAAAGTTGTCTTCTGATGCCTGTTTTTAAATGGAATAGGATAAATATCACTGGCTAAAAAGTAAAGTGAGTAGGAGATCTTGGTGCTCTGAAGAAAATGAAAACAAGATGGGTTTTTCTTTGAGTGGCAAATGAATTGGTATAAAAAGGCAGTATTGCTGAGCAGCATTAAGAGTCTGCTTGAGGTTATTTGTCATGAAATTAAGCTATATAACACATTTGTGTGTTTTACTCCAATCAGGTTTTTATTGCTTGGGACTAGAGTTTTTAGAGAACTAGATTCAATCAAAACTGTTTTTGTCGGGCACTATATTATAAATAAAGAAATGAAGAAGCAGCAATAAATACAAGAGGTTAACTGTAATGAAGGTCTACAGTGGAGACAAGGAAAGACATGTGGGATGTTAGTGGCCAATGGAAAGGAGTTAGGATGAGCATATATATATACACACACACACACACACACGTATATATATTTATATATATGTCTAATTAAGTATTTATTGGAGTTGAGCAACAAAATAGGAAGGAAGAAATAGGTGATAGAGTAAGACACTAGAAATTACAAGGCTGGAGGAATATGGTAATTGATAATGCCAAAGTTACTAAAAATATGATTGCGAATGTCTCATGCAGAGTGAATAACACAATTTTTAGAAGAGAAAAATTCAAGGAAATGGATGGTTAAGAATTTGATTATGTACACAAACATTGGAATAATCAAAAATAAAACAAGGGGGTTGTTGGAAAACATGACAGCAATGTGCAATGGGAGAAAATTATCAAGGAATGAGGAACCATGATTTCTCTGGCAGGTTCAAATCTAGGGCTGTGTAAGGAAGAGGAAGAATGTTCTACAAACATCAGTGAGGAGTAATTCACTCCACGCAAGTACTCATGATAGAAAAGGCATTCAAAAGTAAACATTCCCCATTTGTGAGGCCTATAGTTATAAATGATTCTGGTTAGAACAAGAAATGGAAGGCAAATTCACAGTCATTCTCCTGATGACTTATAAGTCATTCTCCTGATGACTTATCCCCAGAACAAAATATACATTTGAGTCTTTCAGTGGCTAGAAAGATTTAGAGGATAGTGGCTGAAGAGCTGATGGTACAAGATAATCTGAGGATTAGTCTTGAACACAAGGAGATGACCTGGGGTGGTTCTTATGATGGGCTCTTCAAGAATAAAGGGTACAATGGGATTTGAAGGATCTGAGAGATTCTGGTGGAGATATGTGAAAACTAGTAGGTGGGTAGGTAAGGAATTCAACCAATTACATTGAGTTCTAGAAGTATGCTTTTACCTTGTAATAGTGGAGTGGAGTCTAGGAGGAGTTGACCTTATAATGAACAATACGATCTTTATGGCTTTCTCTTAATAGGGCTTGAAGGTAGAAAACTGTAGCAAGAAAGATAGTCTTTAACAAAGCTCAAAGAGCACAGGTCTTCCTTTCTGGCTCCTTCCTGTGGAGGCCTGCAACGAGAGTAGAGTTATCACATTCTTAGCTAATGGATCATCACAATATAGAGATGGTATGAAAAACATCCAACAAAGACTATTCTACCCCATTTGAGAAAAGTTCAGTGGTAATTCCACAATTAACTAACTGTTGATTATATCTGCATAGTAAAAGATGGTATAATACAGTGAGGAGACCAGAAGCAAATACACTGTTGGGGAGGAGAAATGTTAGATGTAGAGGGCAATATTGTAAAGTGGAAAATAATAATATAATAAGATCAATTATATTCAAATAACTGTTAATTAAAAACTTAAAAAACAAGTGCTTAAAATAGTACCTTAAGAGCAGGAACTCTACTGTTTATTATATTCTATCTCATTTCTGACAGTATTTCATAATTGGTAGGTTCCTTGTAAATATTTTGGATGAATAAAATTAAATAACTGATTGAAGCTGACACAGAAAGAGCATACAATGTTCCATAGATAATTGTTTTTGTTGATTTATGAAGAAATAATACATTGTTGTATTAACATTGACAATATCATCTGTCTGACTCTTGCTTTTTTTTCATCCTTTCTCTCCACTCCTTTTGGAATTGCCCAAACCAGGAAGGGTTACACTTTTCACGGGCTAAATTCATTGTTAATACTTGCTCTGTATTTACTTGTGATCTGGGCCATTCGGCAATCAAAGATCATACTTGTCATTGTGACTCAGAAAAGCCCTGATAATTTACACAGGTTTCCTTTATGATTGTTATGCTTAGAAAATACCCACATGTTATTCTAGCTATATTATTTCATTGATGATTAACACTGTAACAAATCAAATTTTGAAGGGAAGATAACATGAGAAATGTAAGTGAAACTTTTTCTTTTCAAACTTACTATCACTCTTGTTCATATATTCTAACTATCATTTATCATATTCTAGTTGTGAAGTTTATATCAAAAAATTTTTAATAACATTTTCAAAGGACTTAACCTTTCATATTTTATATAAAATTCTTATGCTTTAATTTTTTTTAGATACAGTAAAGAATTTAAATGTATCAGTTTTACTATATTTATAAAACTAAGGGGTGAAATTAGGGAGAAAAATCAGGAACAAGGAATTTGGAGTAACCAGGTGAATGTCTGAACAAATTTTCTCTTTTCTTCAATTCATTAAATTATTCTAGTCATAGTACAAAGCTGTTGAAAACAGTAAAATTCCAAATATTACTTTAAGATGCTAACATCACTTAACAATAGTTTGAGGAGGGTAGAAATTTTAATCTAATCTCTTTCAGGAATATAAATTTAAACATTTGAAATTATTAGCAAATTGTGGCCAATCATTGTCAAAAGAGAAGATAAACCAAAATTGGATGTACTTTAGGATGTGGTTTAATGTTACAAAATCACTTAATATATTTTTTGTATTAGCATATCATCTAAGTAGATGCAAGAAATTTTTGATAAAATTTAAGTCATGCAATATAAAAGATTTGTCAAACCAGCAATAGAAGGGAATTTTCTTAAAAGTGCCTAGCAAAAACCTAAACCAGTTGTTTACATTTTCTTTAACATTATCTTTAATATCAGGAAGAGGACAAGAATATTTATTATCACCATTTGTTTTCATTAAGACAAAAAAATTGACAATATTAGAAATGCTGTCATTATTTATAGATTATGTTGTTTAAATAAAAAACTAGAGTACTTATAAATAAATTCAGTGATAAATTTTGGTAAGGTGCTGGATATAAGAATAATATATAAAGGAAACTTCCATTTTGGTAATTAACATTAAACGCATCCTATCTAATATGTGTAAAATACAGGAAATACATATTCTGAAAGGTCCTTTTTTCTCCCTCTTAAACAATGACAACGCATTCTTCTTTGATCCTTTCACTATTGAATGATTCATTAAAATCTTCCCCTTATCTCTGAAGCTTCAGGTCTGCATAAATTTATACAACCAGTTATCTCCCAAACTGAGTTAAGTAGAAGGAAAAGAGCTGTGAACTGTACTAGTAGGAGACTCTCCTACTAATCATAGGCTTTTTTTCAATAGCCTGTGATTGTTGATAGCCAGATACCTGTCCTGTACTCCACTCCAGTAATACTCCCCTGGGCCACCCTTCCCTACCACCAGACCTGGTCCTTCTTGACTCACTATCACCTTCAATCTTGTTGGCCCTGAAAATTTCTCCTACATGTAAATCTAGCATGGTTTTTAAGTGCAAGATCAGGCAAAGTACAGGAATTTTACATTCAAACTGGAACCAAACCAGTGCTAGTAACAATTTGTTACTATTAAGATTCACTTCTTTGACTTTTATATTGTTCTTTGTTTACTTTGCTTCCTGAACAAATGTGTCCATGGGGCAAAATCTATTGGCATATATCCTATATATAATCCCCTTGCTTGTATTCTCATTTTTACTATTTCAACACCAGTATGAAACATGGTTTAGGGTGCTTCTTTTAAAATTCATGTAAGAGAAATTTCTATTGGTTTACAGCAAGTTTCCAGATCCTCACTATTGTGAAACATTTTCCCTAATTAAAAGCATTTATAAAAATTAACTGTAAAGAGTTAGACACAAGGTACTTCAGATTATATCCTATAAGAATATGAAGAAAAATATGTGCTTCATAGTATAATGCTCTCTGCTGAGCAAGAGGCTAGATGTGGCTTTTGTTCAGAGCTTGAGTTATACACTTAATTTTACACATTAAAATTTAATGTCCTTTAAGTGCAATATGCCTTTAACAAACAATTTGTTTTTCTTCACCAATAGTATAATTTCATAGTATTTGGGAATAATAGTTTGAAGCGTAGTTGATACTTTTTTTCCCCCAGTGTAAATTTTTTAAAGTAAATTTCCATCGCAGTAACATTGGTTCATAACATGTTTGAGGTGTACAGTGTTACAATTCAACTTCTGTATAAACTGTCTTGATTCTATCAAAAGGTTCATCTCCCTACATCACCATACAATTGACCCCTTTAAATGTACCTCCAACTGCCAAATCCCCTTCCTTTCTAGTAACCACCAACCTGTTTGTAAAATTTTGAAAGGATAAAAACATTCACTATTCCTTAGAAAAACTTAGGTTTGCTATTGATAAGTTACAGTATAAATTTCATATTGAAATATTCACAATGTGAATTTTCTAGACCAGTAATATATAATTTTGAGAGATTATCCTTGCAGTGGAGTCAAGTAGTAATCTGAGGTCCAAAATACAAAGGATATTTATGCTATAGGTTGACGTCCCTGAAAACAGATGCTGAAATAACTGGGGAGAAATATGTTTATTAGGGATATGAAGGGCAGAGGGTGACACTGGATTGTACAGAGGAAAATTTTTAACTGATTTGGCTCAACAGTGTCTCTAGGAAACTTTGAATTGTCGTTTAGAGAGTCCTACACTGGGACAAAATGGCTAAACCTTTATGAAATATTCTTTTAGTCATCAGATATGGGGTTGCTTACAATGAAATTTATACCATAACTTATCATTAGCAAACCTAAGTTTTTTCTAAGGAATAGTGAATGTTTTTATCCTTTCAAATTTTTACAAATCTGAGAGACACGACCTTGGGTGTTGGGAATACTGTGAAATTTTTGGTTCTAAATAATGTGCTTATGTTTGGAAGAATATATTTTAGGAAATAGTTAACTGAAAGATTTATGAATAGAATTGTTCTGAGATTAAAATTGAATAAACAAAATGGTTTTATTACCAAAGATATGACAATTTGAACATAACCCCCAATCCCTGATAAAAGCCCACAGAGTAGTATCAGAACAACTAGATAGGTCATGCATTATGTAAGTTTAAGGAATGCATCACTATAAATCAATATCTTAGTGTAACAAAGTTTACCATTAAAATTGCAATTACATCATTCGCCATATAATTGATCACTTTTACCCAGTTTACCCAGCTACCTTCTTTTCCTTCTGGTAACCATTAATTTGGTCTTACAGGCTAATATTTGATTAAGTTCATTCATTAACTTGATTTTTCTAAATACCATCTATGAACGAAATCTTTCTCCATCTTACTGATTTCACTAAGCTCAGTACACCCTAGGTCCATCCATAGTGCTGCAAATGGTAGAATTTTTTTTTAATAGGTGAGTAGTATATGTATGTTGCACATACATGAGCATGTACACTCATATGTACCACACCTCCTTTAACTGTGGATGGGCAATTAAGTTATTTCCACTCTTAGTTATTGTAAACCATGCTGTAGTAAACATGGGTATCCGTAAATCATTTTGAATCTTTAGTGTTTCTGTATTTAAGTAAATACCCAGAAAAGGAGTAGGAATAATGGAATCATATGGAACTGCTATTTTTAATTATTTGAAGGATCTCATACTATTTTCCATAACAACTGCACCAATTTACATCCCCAACAAAAATATACAGGGTTTCCCTTCTCTCCACATCCTCTCCAACACTGTCTTATGTTTTTGCATGAAAGTCATTCTCTCAGATATGAGGTGATATCTCATGATTTGTATTTCCTTGATGTTTTCATGTGCCTGTTGATTGTATGTTATGTTTTCTTTGGAGAAATACCTATTCAGATACACTGCCCACTTTTTAATCTAGTTTTCTGTTTTGTGAGTTCTTTATATATCCTGGGTGTACCCCTTGTTGCTTGTCTAAATGTGCAAAATAGTCTCCTATACAATGGAAAATCTTTGATGACTTCACTGGGCAGATTTTTTTTTTAATTTGATAACAGTCCCATTTGTTGTTTTGCTTTTGTTTCACTTGCCATCAGCGAGGAGTCTCCAAACATCTCTAAACCTTTAATGTCTAAAAGTATATAGCCTATATTTTCTTCTATGTATCTATAGTTTCAGGTGTTATGTCAAAGTCTTTAATCCATTCGGAATTAATATTTGTGTAAGGTGTTAAGACACTTACTAGAGATTTCCTATCCTCCAATGTATCCTCGTGGCTCCTCTGTAGTAAATTAGTTGTCTATACATATGTAGGTTTATTTCTGGGCTCTCAATTCTTTTCCATTGATCTGTTTTTATCACTGTGGTATAGTTTGAAGTTAGCAAGAATGTTACCTCTATTTTTCTTTTTTTTCTTAGGACTGTTTTAGCTATTCAGGATCTTTTTCAGTTCCAAATAAATTCTGTGATTTGAAGGAGTTGTATTTTTCTGAATAATGTCATTGGGATTTTGATAGGTGGTGTGCTGAATCTGTATATTGCTTTGGGTACTATGGTCCCTTTAGAGAAGTTAATTGATAAGGGAGGTACATATTTGCTTCTATCAATTTTTTTCAGCAATGTCTGTTTTCAGGGTGTGGGTCTTTCACTTTTATGGCTGTTTTATTATAAGGTATTCAATATCTTGATATGATTGTAAATGAGAGTTTTCCATGTTTCTCTTTCTGCTAGATAGTTTTGTGTAGTAACAGATTTTTTTTTTTGTATATCAGTTTTGTGGGCAGAACTGTATTAATCACTGTTTTATTGAAGTCTTTGGGAATATTATGTAATTATCATGGCATCAGTAAGTAATGGTAGATTTATTTCTTCCTTTCCAGTTAGGATACTTTTTATATACTTTTATTGCTGTGACTAGAACTCCACCCCCAGTTCCTCCTGTTGGTTAACTTAAGTACTCAGTTCATTAAAATAGCTTTTTCTTTATCAGCAGTGTGGGCCAAGGGCAAGTGTAGGCCAGTTGCTGTGGGAACAGGTCAGGGGAGGCCTGGCTTATGTGAATGACACCACTTATAAACCTCCTCTGAGGCCACTCAGCAATCTATTCACGGTCTGTGACCTTCACTGTACGAGTACAGATTATGATGGGTAGAGGAGTGGTAATGTAGTGAAACAGCACTTTCTCTGTTGTTCTTGCTGGAGTCCAAGCCCAGGTAGAGCACCACCCAACTAGGTTCTACCTACTTTAAAGAGGTGTCATCACACTATCGCCACTTTCCCTTCACATCTTTCTCTACCTTCCATCAGGATCTGGGGTTCTCCTCAATGTCCATTCTAATACAGTATGTTTTAGTCAATGAGATACAATGGGTTCTTTAACCTTACCTCTGTGTTGTGGGATTCTTTCAGTGGTGTCCTATACCTGGAAAGTTAGTCCTCTTGGATGAAAAGTAAGGAATATCTTTTCTTGCTATCTTAGATTTAAAAAAAAAAAAAAACTGTAATGACATTTTAAATAGCATCACAGTAGTAGATTGCTTGGCAACTATTCATTATTTTGAAAATAATGGAACCAATCTAACATTTTCTGCCTTTCTTATATAAATATGTTTTAGTGACCAAATATTTGAGAAAAATTCTTTATAAGAAAATTTCAGACCCTCTCCCTGTACTGTCTTGGACTACTGTTTTAGACTAAGCAGAAGTGCTCTTAAATTTGTCTTCTGGTATCTAACATCTCCCATGCTTTTGTTTGAGATCTCTGAAGACTTTGTTTGGAGAGAACTTTCACAAGAAAACTTCTTTACACAGGTACTCAGAATAGGTACCTCATGTCCTAAATCCTTGACTGATCAACTACCTATAGCACCTCATCTACTTTTATGTTTTAGAACTTAAACCCCATAGTTACCATTGACTTTCTGTATTTCAAAAATTACTCAAGACAACCTTAAACTCCTTTAGCCAAACAGGACTACTTTGAGATTCCCAAACCCAAGTATTTGCAAACTCAATTAGAATGAAGAGGTTTCTGTACCTCCCCAAATCAATGGGAAGTATTTTGTTTTTTTCAGATGGAACAATTCTAAAATGTCTGCCTCCAAAAAGTGGAAGGGGAGGACAGTATTCTTGAATTTGAAAATATTCCTCTTTTCTGCTTGACTTACCCCACTCCTGTTTCCTCCTCCTCACACTACTTCTTGACCTTTCAGACTTTCCTCATTTCCCAGTGTTGCCACAGCAGGAAACCTGAGACACCTTTACTAGGCCTCTTCAAGGTCAAATCAGATATGATGGCAGGCACATTGCTTATGCCCCCAGTCAAAATATGTTCTTTTGATCGTAATCAAAGACAGCCCACGAGTTGAATTTGAATCACATTTTATACTCATCAACTTGGCTTCTCTGATTATGCTAGCAGGTAATGTTTTAGCTCAAAAATGTATGCAGACAGCAGAAAGGGAAAAAACCTTGGAGACTTTTAACCATGCAGCAGCTAATTCACTAGACCAGGCAAAAAAGGTGGCTACCAGATTCCTAAATGCTATCCCCAGCATCTTTTTCCAAGATAAATTGGAAGGCCATCCAATGCTGTACCCAAGAGAATGAGGCTGTCCTCAATTAGTCTGGTGGAATTGAACAGACTTTCCAACAAAATTCTAGGATTAAGCATTTAAATAATGAGATCCTTATTGTCTTCAACTCTGTATTTGTACTTAAAAACCCACTGAAACTCTTAGTAGTCTTATTAAAGAACTTAATTGGGCAGCTAACACCCCCATGAATAAGCCTTCTGGAGCAAATTATCCAAAATCCTAGAAAAGGCCAAAGAACCTAGATCTCTCTGCTCTCCGAATATCAGGAAAGGACTGATAAATTAATGACCCTCCAATTGCAGCAACTAAATACAGACTCCTCAATAACAACCTCCAGGTCCAGTCAGAAATCCTGCCAATATCCTGGGCCATATAAAAATGAATTATTTGGAATACAAATGGTAGTTGCAACAGAATCCCAAGAAGAACCCTTCCCCTCTCTAGTCTAAAAAAGACTTGGAGGTATGAACTCTGGGGATAATACCAATCAAATTAAAATTGGGGACAAACTTGTCAGAGCTTTCACAGATACTGGGCCCACCTTAGTAATCCTCAATTCTGACATTACCTATGTCCTTCCCTAGTATTTAGAATCACAATAGTTGGAGTTGCCAACATTATAGTTTTTAAATCATTGCCCAACCCCTTTCTGGGACGCATACATGACTTACAGGCAGAGATTTTTCTATTGATTTCAAACCTGCTTATTTTCCCTCCAAAAGTGCAGAATGATGTTTAAACCAAGGGAACTTACTGATCTAAAAGAAAGTCTCGATGATCCCTTTCTGCTTTCTCTCCCTATCTACCTCACTTGTTCATTCAAATTCAATGCACATAATCATGAAACAGCCCTTGATGCCTCACCCCAGGCCCTCTGGAACAAATCTAACACTGAAGTTGGCTGCATTCTTTCAGCACCCTTGATAAAACAGACAATAACTCCTTAATCCCTTAGCCAAAATAGGTATTGAACCATTTGTCTGAGACTTTATAGCCCATGGATTTGTAATACCCTGCATTAACCCATACAATAACCCTTTTCCATTCATCAACTGGAAGAGAATGGTACTTTGTCCTAGTTCTAAAGCCATCAACAACATAGTGATAGCCTCTCACCTGGTGATCTAAGATCCCCACACCTTGTTCTTGAATAGTCCCTCAGATAGCCAATACTCTTCTGCTATACATCACTGTGGTGCCTTTAACATCTCTGTGGACCCTGAAAGTCAATACTTATTTACTTGGAAAAGGTAGTACATGTTGGACAGCCTTCCCCAAGACTACACTAAAAGCACTATTTTCACAAGTTCTAAGGGAAGATTTGACACACAATCCACTTCCACATCCACCCGACTTCAATGTGTGGATGATTTACTCTTAAATTTACCCTCCCAGATGGTATACCTTATTGAAAGTCTTCATGTGCTCCATAACTAAAACTCTAATTCTGTTAAACCACTATCAAATTTTGAGGCTACCTCATCTCCCGAAGAGCTTGATTTGGGCCTTACAAGGCAGATTAACTTTCCCCTTCCCACTACCAAAAGACAGTGCTGAGAATTCCTAGGTGTTGTTATCTACTGTTGAACTTGGTTTCCCTATTTTCCTCTCATGTCCCAACCACTCAATAGAGTTGCTCAAAAACAGCAACCTTATCCCCTAATCTGACCCTACAGATGCAATCATTCCAGAATATTAAAAATCAGCTAAACAGAGCCCCAAAGCTATGGCAGCCCGACAACAATCTTTCATCTTTTTACTCAAGAATGTGAGTGAAATGCCTTACAAGTTCCAAATCAGCCCTAGAGAGGGCAGATTAGAATCATAGCATATTGCATTCTGTACTTACACCTATTTGCTTAAGAACTTCTCCCTTGCCTTCAAATGATGACTGCAGTTTTTGCCCTATATATAAATAGTCCCCACTCTGTTCAAACTCTTTTTAATTCACATCATCAGTTATCTGCTTTGCCAGCTGTGAAATCCTCCTGTTCTCCCCAAATTTCATCACTAAAAGTAATCTGCTTAGCCCTGCAACTTTACTATCCCTTTCTGACTAAACTATCTCTCAAAGCTACATCTCATTGACCAACAACCCACTGATTCCTTGACTTGACCTACATGAAATATCTCAGCAGGATTCAGCTGCCAGTTGGTTCAAAATAGGTCCTGTCTTAGAAATTTCTGTCTGAAGTTCTGAACAGGTTATGCAGTCCCATCCTTAGAAAAGGTCATTGTATGCAGCTTCTTACCCTCTGGTACTTCAACCCAACACACAGAATTCTATGTGTTAATCAGAGCCTGCCTATTTGGCTAACATATAGCTATACCAACAGCAGGTATGCATTTGGAGTTGCACTTGATTTTGGAATATTATGGAAAAAATGGTTTTTAACTTAATCAAGACAATAATAAAAACAGGGACTTTTTCCTGGCCCTCTCGGATAAAATACAATTCCCAAAGTCAAATATAAAATCAAAATACCCAGGGACAACTCAGAAAATATCAAGGAAAGTAAAGAACAAATTCACAGATGCAGAGTCTTTAGATGACCTTATTTCACATACCTACACCGCATTTAAAGGAAAGAAGTTATGTCAAAATATAACTCAAGTAGACTTTGAGGTGTATTTTGTATATATGTCTATGCAAAGACATCTTGTCCCATAATCACAGATTAACACTAACAAAATGACTCATTTGCAGAAAGGATACTACTGGAATACTTAACTGTGAGTTGCCTTTTTATCAGAGAAGAATATTTCATCTGTTTCTCTTGCCACCCATACTAACTGGAATGTTGTGGATATTCAGAATTTGTTGAAACTTAGACAAGATAAAAAGGAAACTATTAGAATAATGATAAATCTCTAATCATGAAATCTCAAGACACATAATGCCATAAGCAGTAAGTTTGCATTGTTTTTATAAATGCCATCTCTGTAATTTTAAGACAGCTTTATGGGATAATAAATGTCAAGGAAAATCCATCATGGTAGAAAATGTTATTTAAATGAATTATGAAACTTTGTATGTGGTTATGAGCTGAGCAGGCAACAAGTGTCAAATCTTGGGTTGAAATTTCTTGAGAAAATGAGCAATAGTCATACATTAGGATGAAGGTTAAATCCTAGAGTGCAGACAGATTAAATCCTAGAGTGTAGAGTGCCATTACAACTTTAAGGTGGGAACTTCATACCTGTAGCAATGGAGAAAAAATTTAGGGCCAATGGCAAGGGACCAGATCCTTAACTGGCTAAGTGACCAGGTGATGATGAAGAAAATGGGCAGGAAAATGGTAAATAGATAAATGAATCTTACAGTGAAGTTACAGGTGGTAGTGACCTTTCAGATGGATTTCTGTGATGTTATCAGATCTGCCATAGCAAACACAACATACTGCGAAAAATGTAAAATATATTCAATTTGATTGGAGCAATGAGGAGATTCTAGAAAAGAGGTTTCAAATAGAAAGTCCAGGGTATATTTTTAGGCACCCAGGTAGTTATTAAAATTAGTGGATAGTTAGACTATCAACTATTAATAGTTAGGCTATAATGATTTAGACTATTAGAAGTTTGCATTTTGGCAGTGCCTGGGATGAGCAAAAAAATTGAAAAGAATTATGGTAGCAGCAGTAGGGAACTACAATAGATAGTAGAAATAATGAACTTTGCAAGGTTATAGGCACAGCACTAACCATTTTATATGCATTACCCTCCATTTAATCCCATAATGATTTTAAGGAGTAATTATTTTATCTTCTATTTTACAGTTGAATCTGAAACACACAGAGACTACATGTCTTGCTAAGGTCAAAGTGCTAGAAAAATGGGAGGTACAGTCATGTACAATGTCTGAGTATAAATACCAAGCTCTTAATGACAAAGTACCATTACCACCATAGACAGCATTTGACATCCAGAATTACATCCATTATAGAACAAGATAGGCCTGTTAACCAATTTTTTCAAGTTAACTTTTTAAATCACCAATTAGTCTCTTATAGCATAAGCCAATTAGGCATATGTTTGAGACTAACTTGGCAGATATCACTAAATATAACAAGCCTGCGCTCTTATCCTTTCCATGTATGTCCTTTAAAACCTTAGATACAGTCTCTGGCTGACTTTGGGTATTGATTTCACTTTGCTGCCAACATTCTTCAATGGATATAGAAAATCCAGGCTGATCTATTATTATACTTGTCTACCTTATGCTACATAGGCTGGAAGTAAAATTTTAAAAGAACATAGCTATATTTCTATACCTTTCACATAGGATCATAAACAGTGTGGTCCAAAAAAGTAGGCATCTGTCTTAATCAAGAGCCCACCTTTATATGTCTTACAAAATTTCTCTAGCCACATCTTTGATTTTACTTCATAAAATCTTTTTATCTACCCTCTATTATTTAAATTGCTTGACTCTATACATCCCTTCAAAGCAAAGATCTCATCCCACCTCTGCAGGGCCAGTCATCCAGGTCCTTATGTTACCTCCTAGCATGTCCTTAGCACTAATTAGTAATTTCATCTTTTACTTATGAGGTTAATTGTATTTAAATGTGACCCTGTCTTCATCCCCAACTAGAGCAGGGCTGGACTCTAACTTTTGTTTATATTTTAATTACCATATACCAGAGTATTTGCATATAAACCCACAATAACTTTTTATTTCATTTCCATCTTTTAAAATTATCAAATATTTATAATTTTATTAAATATAATAGTGCATATTAATGTATATTGTTTGTACCTGTGTATGTAGTATATGTTATATTTTTGCATCCTATACTCAGGAACAAGATGTTAGATTTTAGCAAGTCATTTGGCAATTGCATGCCTTATCTGAAATGAACAGTGTTTTATGGTGATTAGTTATTTCATACTGCAAATTATTCAGCAAATTAATGTATATTAAGTATTCATTATCTGGTAATGTAGATTACCAGACAGATTTTTTCCAAGATAATCCAGAAACCTACAGTTTCTTTGTAATTTCTTCAGTGCTGAGTATTTGTTGAAACAAGTTTTAAACATGATGCAAGATAAACACATGTGTTGGTTGATATGTCAGTTCATATATTTGTATGTTCTAATGTATATGTATCTTTCATTTCAATGTAATATGTAGAGCTCTGAAGTCACAAGCATGCTTATAATCTAATGTGTTAATATACACCATTTTTTCTACAGATCAAAATGTAAAAATTAGAAAGGATCTAGCATTATTATAAAATTTTTTTTCATAATTCTATTTCATATTTTTCAAGATTTTATGAATAATTTCTATTGTATAGAAATATATCAGTGGTGGGAAATGCAATCATCAATTCTAGCATGAATTACTATCATTTATAAAAAATATTAATATAGAATTTGGCAGCTTCTATTAGGCCTAAAAATGTCTATTGTCAAGAATCAAACATTTCTGTGAAAACCCAAGGAATTGTAATTATTGCTTTTTTTTCTTTTGGGGTTTATGTTTCAGTTCAATTCAAGCAACAGATATTGAATGTCTACTTTGAATGAGATTTCATGATAAATCCTGTAAGAACACAAAAATATGTTTTATCTTCTCTGTACCTTTATTCATATCTTTCTTGCCTGCCTATCTATAGATCATCAATCTAAATTCTACCATTTCCCTCAAAGCACAAATCTTCCCAACCTCTTGAATCTAGTTGAGGGGAAAGACTAACATAGTATTGTACAAAAACTATTAGTTTTGAAGACACCAAACATTTTTCTCGGTGCAAAAACATTGTAATACATACATACATATATATATATATATTATATGAATATAAAATTTCACATGTAGGAGGAAGTCACTAGTAAGAACTGAATGCAACATTATTTAGGTCATGCCAACTCAGGAAGTGATAGTTAATACAAGATTTAGAATAAGGGGTTAATCAGAGATGTGACTATTTGAGCCAGAAAGGGGGCTTCTAAGAATGCAAGAAAGACAGAATAGAGTGGACAAGGAGAAGACAAATATGAAATGAAGGCAAATGTCATTGGTTCTTGCAGACTAGTATAAAACTTTGGAGTCACTTCAAGCGTAATTGAAGGATTTCAAGCAAGGGACTATGTGATTTATGCATTAAAAAGATCACTTTGGTTTAAGTACACTGAGTAGATGGCATTCACTTATTGAGACAGAGGGTGAAGTGGTAAGAAATCCCCAAAATGTCTATAGCTCACAAAACATTTCTTATTCCTTTTATGTTGGTTGTTGCAGTTCAACTATTGTAGCTCTGCTTTGTGTATATGTTAACAAATAAATACATGGAGAGAACACGCCCTACTTAAGATATTTTCAAAGTAGAAGAGTTTAATTTTGTAATTGTTCACAAAGTTTCTACCCAGAGATGATGTAGTCTCATTTGTTCCCACTGGCCAACACTAGCCACATAGACAAGTTTAACAATGAGATGTGGCAGCTTTCTTCCAAAAGAAAGTGCAAAGGTCAAACAGCAACATATGAACATATGAAATCCTGTTCTAGAAGAGGGAATAATGAGTTGAAAAGCAGTAATATACTACAAGAGGTAAAAGGGAAATGTTTAAATGGAGAAAAAAAGAAAAACAAAAACCCTTTACAAATCACCAAGATGGTGACAGAGGGCATTCACTGCTTTGCTCACAAAAGGAATGACTAAAAATTATCCAGGAAAGGGACACGCTGAGAGAATACAATATGATAATGAAAAGCACCCCTTCTTCCCCCCTCTCCGTGCTTCAAAGACCAATAAAGACTGCATTAAAAAGGGCATTGAGGTAATCTGCCCATTAGTGTAAAAGATGATGAGTAGAGAATGATGCATAGAGGTTGTGGTCTGGGAGGATGGAGACGGCTGGTTTCCAGCCCAACCGAAGCCCTGATGAGGAGAGAAGTGGTGTTGAGATCTATGGCTTTGAATGAAGTGAAGTCCAAAATGGAGTTGGTAAGGTGCACTACACAGGCTGGCACTCCAGAGAGAACAAGAGAGAAAGATGATTCTATACTACCACCTCTCTGATCCCTACTCCTTGGGATCTGTACTGCTGGCAATTAGTGTACTCACAGTGTGATAATAGTGGATCCCTGCCTATGAGCCAGGCCTCCCCATCCTTTTCACAAGAGTGGCTGGCCAACTCTGCATACATTCTCAACCCCCCTGCAGCAGGCCCTATGCCATCCTCTACATGAAGCAACTACAGCAGCCAGCAGTAGTCAAAATACATGCACAATTAAAGCCATAGGACAATCTGTTAGATAAGTAAAAAACAAGCAGCTCAGTTCCAATTTGTTTATCTAGATTTTATACAAAAACCAGGAATAATTTGAAAAGTGTTAAAATAGCTTAATGGGTAGACAGAAAAATTTGAGACCAGACAACTTGAGATCTCAACATATCAGAATCAGAGAGAAACTTTTCAGAAACCAAATTCAACAACATAGAAAATTTTAACATCTGAATGGATAGGGAATTCAAAGTAACTATCATAAAGAAACTAATACTAGAGAACTCACAAGTCAAAAGGATACAAGAAAACCCAGAACAACAACTCATGAGCTCAGGAATAAAATTAATAAGTAAAACCTACTAATTGAAGGTGTAAATAAGTAACAGATTCAGGCTGTGGCATACTCAAACAAGATCAAGGGTGCTATAGAAAGTTAGTGACAAACTTAGTAGAGGAACAAATAGGTGAACTTTTAAGATAGAAACCTAGAAATTAACCAGGTGAAACAAATGACATTTATAAATGAAGAAATGCAATAAGTTATCCATTCCATTAGGAAAAGCAACAAAGATCATGTACAACTTTTTAGAAACATACAATAGTCTAAGACTGACAAACAGGAACAGAAAATCAGAATAGACCAATGAGAAACTGGGGGGGGGGAAAGTCCAGAACCACTAGGCTTCCCTAATAAGTCTACAATTTTATTTAATTTATACATATATACATACAAGAATGGGGGTACAGGTCAGAGGCACGGAAGGGTGAGAATTCACCAGAGAGCAGGGAGCAGAACAGGCAGATGGACCGAAGATATTGCTGAGAGGAGCAGCGGGCAAGACAGGAGAGGTCTGCCACGCCATGTGGGTTTCTCCCTGGCCGGCCGGGAATTGAACCCATGCTGCAGAGGCTGCAGACAGCTTCACAGTACAGCGCTCACCCTGCTGCACCAACAGGGAGGCCCCAAGTCTACAATATTTTCAATGAAAAATTAATAGCGAAGCTATTCTTTCCAAACTCTTCCAAAAAATTGAAAAGGAGACAAAACTACCATTGTTTACGAAGCCAACATTATCTTGATGACAAAATTAGGCAAGGATATAACACGAAAACTATAAACCAATACCTCTTTTGAACATAGACAGAAAAACCCTCATCAAAGTATTTGTAAATTTGATATCGGGGGTGCTAAAACTATGAACCAGACTCACCCCAACTCATCCACACTAACATTTGAACCACTCCGAACCCCTTCCCCATCCTGCTGACTCAAACTGTTAAACAGATCTCAGTACATATAGAAGCCAGCAAAGGCCAAAACAAAGAAAATCAAACCCATGGCACCACTTACAGGAAAAGTAAAAACAGTTAAATCCCCTAAGTTACTGCTAAATATATTAAGAACAATAAACAGGCAGATCTCAAGTAGCAAAATGGGCAGTCAAATAACACCTGGAAATAAACAACCTCAAGAGAGTGACATCACATGATAAGAACTCATCAGAACCCAAATACAACAACATGGTAGATTATGTCTCCCTATCAGACAAGTGAGAACTGCTATAATAAACTGAGATAAAAATGCACAAAGGCTAGACAAAGAAACATAAGAGAACTCAGATAACAAAAATGAGAAACACTGAACAGAAAGTAGAAACTGAAATTACCAAGCAAATAATAAACATTCAGGAGTTACAAGTGCATTAAATGAGATCAAGAACTCAAGAAAATCAGGGAAGTAGAACAGATCAAATGGAGACTAGAGTCAGTGAGTTCTAAGGTAATGCACTAAAAACTCAGGTGGAAGGAAAGAGAAATGAGGTCTCAATTTCCTCTTCATTTTCTGGTTTGAGAACTAACTCCATTATTGGTGATGGTTCATGGGTGCATTGGTGAAAGAAATTCTATGGGGAATACACCTGAGGAGGGCGGGGGAAGCAAATATTGTTTCAAAATGAACAATGATGAGAGAGAGAGAGAGAGAGAGAGAGAGAGAGAGAGAGAGAGAAGAAAAAGAAAAAAAGAGAAATAGGTATCCTAATAATAGGAGATGAAGGAAGGGTAGTAGAGGCCATTTAAGGAAATAGAGGAAAACTTCCCAGAAATGGAGATGGAATTAAATACACATGTCCATTAAGCTAATGAACATCTAGTTATCTAAATGCACTGAGACACACCAACACTCAGTGGTAAAACAAGAAAGTTTAAGACGAATAAAGAATATTGAAAGTTTCTAGAGTTTTGTGTGTATGTATGTGTTAGGGGAGGCGGGGGAAGCAGGTAACTTAAAATGGTTCTATCATCAGGCTTACATCAACTTCTCAGGAAAAACTACCAGCAGGGAGAGAATGGAATGTTGTATACAAAAAACTCAAAGAAAAACTGCCAGGCAAGAATATGCTGACACGATAACATGCAAGAGAATCCTAAAGATGACACTGAAAAAACAGTTCAGCAAAGTGGTAGGCTACAAAATCAATGTACAAAATTCAGTTGTTTTCATCTATGCAAACAATGAGCTAGAGATGCAGAAATTAAGAAAATGTTCCCATTTAAAATCACACCAGAGGGCGGAGCAACATGGCGGCGAGGAGACACTGCGAGTAAGATCTCCCATTAAAAAAAGTTAATAGGGAGGAAAAGCGGCAGGTCCCAGTGAGAACTGGGACACGGAAGATAAACGGGTGACTCCAGCAAACTGCCCGAAGAAGAAAGTGGCCATAAAAGAGGACCGGACGGGAGGAAAGCGCAGAACCCTGCTCCCCTCCCCCGCCCACAGAGGCGGCACTCTCCGACCCGCAGAGAGGAGGAAAACAACAAACTAAAAGGACCAAAAAGAACAAACTACGCAGCAAGCGGGACTGTGAGTGGAAAGGAACTATTTCAGCCACCACACCCATGAACGGGAGCTGTGGAGAATCCTGCAGGATCCGCAGCTGTGGTGCACTCCAGGCGCCATTAAGAGAGACCCCGCCCCCCAGGAGGAGGCCAGCACCAGCACACAGCCCCAGGCTGCCTGATAAGCTTGTGGGGGGGGGGGGAGCGGTGCACTGGAAAACCAGACGCGGATCGGGATCGCGCGGAAAAGCAGCAGCGCAGACCAGAATCCGGATCCCGCGGAAAAGCAGTGCGGTTGAAAAGCAAGCGCAGGTCCCGCGCCTGCAACCTAGGCTTGCAGGGAGACGCGCGGAGGCCCTCACTGAGTGAGCAGGAACCAGGCGCCCAGGCACAGGAGCCGGATTCAAAAGGCGCCATTCCCGCGCCACTGAACTGGGCTACAGCCGTGTCCTGGAACTGAGAGCTTTGGAACTGAGACCCGGGGCACGAAATTAAGGGCGTGGGTTCCCCACGACAGTGGGGCACAAGGCAGACACAGCACCCCAAAGCCGTTGAGGTTTACCCTACCATTCCCGCTCTGTTCCCAGTCCCACGGGGTGGAAAATCAGCTCCCCAAGGGCTCTAGGAGAGATCTCTGGCACCACCTAGCGACTTGAAGCCAGCAGAGGTTCCTGGAGGAGCCAGTGGCTGGGGAGTTAGCCCATGCCAGGCCCGTTCTGACCAGTAGTCTGAGCCCACAGGGGGAGCGAGCACCCACAGCCGGGGCAGACCAGGCGCGCAGAAGAGTGTGCCTGAGACCAGACGGGCAGGGAGTGTGTCCCACATCACCAATTTAGAACAGGGACATTTCTTCAGTAAAGACTACATTTCTTCAGTAAAGAAGGCTTCCTCAGGAGCCAGAGGTGAGCAGGGGAAGTCTGCCCACGCCAGACCCCATCTGGCCTGCAGTCCAAGCCCAGAGGGGGAGCAGGAACCCACCGCCGGGGCAGACCAGGCACACAGGGGAGTGTGTCCTCACATCGGCATTTTAGAACAGGGACCTTTCTCCAGTAAAGACTGCTTGAAACTGACATATGGCTCCAGGAGGAACCAGAGGGGAGCAGAGAAGCTCGCCCAAGATGCCGGCCAGTCCCAACAACACACTGTCCCAACGCATACGGCAAATTAGAAAACAGACAGTAGGGAGTAGAAGAACCACACGCAACCTAGCAACTCCCCAGGGAAAAAGCACACCACAAAAAGAAAAACAGCCCCCAGATTGCAACGACAGTAACTTGGAAGAACTTCTGAGCCTTCCAGAAAGAGAATATAAAATTGCTGTGATTAAAAAACTGACAGAAGTCATAAAGGAAAACAATGATAAGGGAAAAATAATCAACGATCAGAAGAATGCAATCGAGTCCCTAGAGAGGGAAAACAATGATCAGAAGAATGAAATTGAGTCCCTAAAGAGGGAAGTAAAAGAAATGCAGGAGATCAAAGAATTAATGGAAGAACTAAAGAATTCTGGGAAAAGCAATGAAAGCAGAATAGATGAAATGGAAGAACGAATAAGTAATCTTGAAGACACAGAAATAAAAAGAACCAAAACAGAAAAGGAAAGAGAAGTACGAAGGAAAAAGAACGAAGAAAGACTTCGGGAACTATCTGACTCCATGAGGAAAGGAAATATAAGAGTTATAGGAATACCAGAAGGAGAGGAGAGAGATGTAGGAACAGAGAAAATATTCAAAGAGATAATTGAAGAGAACTTCCCAAATGTGAAGAAGGAGCTGAAAATTGATATACAAGAAGCAAGAAGAACACCAAACTTCCACGACGAAAAGAAAAATACAGCAAGACACATAATAGTAAAGCTCCCAAGAATACAGGACAAGGAAAAAATAATGAAGCTGGCAGGAGGGAAGAAACAGATAACATTCAAAGGAAAGCCAGTCAGGCTGACATCAGACTTCTCCGAAGAAACACTACGGGCAAGGAGAGAGTGGAGGGACATAGTCAACAGACTCCAAGAAAACAGATGCCAACCAAGAATACTCTATCCCGCAAAGCTTTCCTTCCTCTTTGAAGAAAGAATATGGACCTTCCCAGACAAACAAAAACTCCGGAATTTCATTGCAACTAAACCCCCACTCCAAAAAATACTACAAGGAGTCCTAAAGCCAGAACCTCAGAGGGACGAATAACAATGAAAGAAGGCCAAAAAAAAAAAAAAAGTTATTAAAAGAATAAATAAATAAAATCAAAGGAAAGAAAATCACAATGGCAAATACAGATGTTAACATATCAATATTAACTCTAAATGTAAATGGACTAAACTCTTCAATAAAAAGACACAGAGTTGCAGCCTGGATTAAGAAACAAAACCCAACCTTTTGCTGTCTCCAGGAAACACATTTAGCTACAAAAGATAAAAATAGGCTTAAAGTTAAAGGATGGAAAACAATCCTACAAGCAAATGGACCAAAAAAGAAAGCAGGAACAGCTATACTTATATCAGATAAAACAGACTTCAAACTCAAAAAAATAAAAAGAGACCCCAGTGGTCACTACATTATGATCAAGGGGACAATACTTCAAGAAGAAATAACACTCATTAACATATACTCACCAAACGAAGGAGCACCAAAATATATCAGACAACTGTTGTCCTGTCTGAAAACAGACATCAGAGAAAACACATACGTAGTGGGAGACTTCAACACACCACTATCAACAATGGATAGATCAACAAGACAAAAAATAAGTAAAGAAACTAAAGCTCTAAATAAGGACCTAGAGCATTTGGGCTTAACAGACATCTATAGAACACTAAACCCAAAAAAAGGGAGTACACATTTTTCTCAAGCGCACATGGATCATTCTCAAGGATCGATCACATACTGGGGCACAAGACAAACATCAACAGATACACCAAGATTGAAATCATACCAACCATTTTTTCTGACCATGAAGGCATCAAACTAGAAATAAACCATAAAAAGAAGGTAAGGAACTATCCTACCTCATGGAGATTAAAAACCAAACTACTGGAAGACCACTGGACTAATGAGGAGATCAAAGAAGAAATTAAAAAATTCTTTGAATTGAATGACAAGGAGGACACTAATATCATAAATGTATGGGATGCAGCAAAAGCAGTAATAAGAGGAAAATATATAGCAATAGAAGCTCACATCAAAAAACAAGAAAGAACTCAAAGAAACAACCTAATCTCGAAGCTCAGAGATCTAGAAAAAGAACAACAAAAAAACCCCAAAACCAGTAGAAGAAAAGAAATAATAAAACCAAAGCAGAAATAAATGAAATTGAAACTAAAAAAGCAATCCAAAAGATCAATGAAACCAAGAGCTGGTTCTTTGAAAAAAAATCAATAAAATAGACAAACCCCTAGCCAGGCTCACAAAGGAAAAAAGGGAGAAAGCACAAATAAACAGGATCATAAATGAAAGAGGAGAAATTACAACGGACACAGCAGAAATCAAAAGAATAATCAGTAACTACTATGAACAGTTATATGGAAACAAGTTCAATAATCTAGAGGAGATGGACAAATTCCTACAACTCTACAATCACCCAAAGCTAGATCAAGAAGAAATAGAACACCTAAACAGACCAATTACAAGCAGCGAAATTGAAATGGTAATCAAAAACCTTGCCAAAAACAAAAGCCCAGGACCTGATGGATTTACAAATGAATTCTACCAAAGATTCAGAGACGAATTAGTGCCTATCCTTCACAAATTCTTCCAAAAAATTGAGAAGGAAGGGACAATACCAAACACGTTCTATGAAGCCAACATTACACTAATACCAAAACCGAACAAGGACAACACAAAAAAGGAAAACTACAGGCCAATCTCCCTAATGAACTCTGATGCAAAAATCCTCAATAAAATTTTAGCTATCAGAATCCAACAATGTATCCATACGATAATTCACCACAACCAAGTAGGATTCATTCCAGGGACACAAGGATGGTTTAACATCAGAAAATCAATCAACGTTATCCAACACATCAACAAAAAGAAATATAAAAACCATATGATAATATCATAGATGCTGAGAAAGCTTTCGACAAAGTGCAACACCCATTCATGATAAAAGCCCTTGAAATTCTTGGGATACAAGGAACATACCTCAACATCATAAAGGCCATCTATGACAAGCCAACAGCCAGTATCATCCTCAATGGTGAAAAGCTGAAAGCAATTCCATTAAGATCTGGAACAAGACAGGGATGTCCACTCTCACCACTGCTTTTCAATATAATACTGGAAGTCCTAGCCAGAGCAATAAGACAAGAGAAAGACATCCAAGGAATCCAAATAGGAAAAGAAGAAGTCAAACTATCACTATTTGCAGAATATATGATAATATACATAGAGAACCCCAAAAACTCCACAGAAAAACTAATTCAACTTATCAATCAATTCAGTAAAGTGGCAGGATACAAAATCAACACGCAAAAGTCAGTAGCCTTCCTATACACAAACAATAAATCTGAAGAAGAAGAAATAAAAAAAAAATCCCTTTTATTATCGAAACAAAAAAAATCAGATATTTGGGAATAAATCTAACAAAAGAGGTAAAGGACCTATACAAAGAAAATTATAAAACACTGTTAAAAGAAATAGAAGAAGACACAAAGAAAGGGAAAGACATCCCCTGCTCATGGATTGGAAGAATAAACATTATTAAAATGGCCATCCTACCAAAAGCAATATACCGATTCAATGCTATTCCAATCAAAATTTCATTGTCATTCTTCAAAGAAATAGAACAATTATTGATGAAATTCATATGGAATCACCAAAAACCCCTGATAGCCAAAGCTCTCCTGAAAAAAAAAAGAAGGAAATGGAGGCATCACACTCCCAGACTTCAAACTCTACTACAAAGCCATAATCATCAAAACTGCATGGTATTGGAACAAGAACAGACATACAGACCAATGGAATCGAATAGAAAATCCAGAAATAAACCCACAGATTTATGGTCAACTAATCTTAGACAAAGGAGCAAAGAATATGCATTGGAGCAAAGAAAGTTTGTTCAATAAATGGTGCTGGGAAATCTGGGTCGCTACATGCAAAAGAATGAAGCTTGACCACTACCTCACACCATACACAAAAATCAACTCAAAATGGATTAAAGAACTTGACATAAGACCTGAAACCATAAAATATATAGAAGGAAATATAGGCGAAACACTATGTGATTTGCACATCAAAGACATCTTTACAGACACATCACCCAAAGCAGTGATAGTGAAGGCAAAGATAAACAGCTGGGACTACATCAAATTAAAGAGCTTCTGCACAGCAAAAGAGACAATAACAAAAACAAAGAGAAACCACACCAACTGGGAGAACATTTTTGCACCCAACACTAATGATAAAGGACTGATCACAAAAATCTGCAAAGAGCTGATGAGACTCAACAACAACAAAGAAAATTATCCAGTCAAAAAATGGGCAGAAGAGCTAAAAAGAAACTTCTCTGAAGAGGAAATGCAAATGGCCAACAGGCATATGAAAAAATGTTCAACATCACTTGTCATCAGGGAAATGCAAATCAAAACTACCATGAGATACCATCTTACACCAGTGAGAATGGCACATATTAAAAAAACTAGCAACAACAAATGTTGGCGAGGGTGTGGAGAAAAAGGAACTCTTCTGCAGTGTTGGTGGGAGTGCAAACTGGTCCAACCACTGTGGAGAGCTGTGTGGAGATTTCTGGACCTACTAAATATAGAGCTTCCATATGATCCAGCAATTCCACTCCTAGGTATTTACCCAAAGGACACAGAAACATCAATTCCAAAGAACACCTGCACCCCTATGTTTATAGCAGCACTGTTTACAATAGCTAAGCTTTGGAAACAACCCAAATGCCCAAAAATAGATGACTGGATCAAGAAGATGTGGTACATATATACCATGGAATATTACTCAGCATTCAAAAAAGATAAACACATGCAATTTGCAGCAACATGGATGGCCCTGGAAGGGATCATGCTCAGCGAAATAAGCCAGAAAGAAAAAGAAAAATACCGGATGATCTCACTCATAGCAGGAATCTAGAAAACTTAAATAAGGGACCAGGAAAATGATTAACTATAAGAAAGTGAAAATCAAAATCAACAAAAAACTATGAACCAGAGACACTTTTAGGGGGGGCGGGGGCGGGAGGGGAGGGATTGGGGTCAGAATGGGGGGGCTGCAATTGTATGGGGAATATAAAAATAAAATTTATTATTTATAATAAAAAAATAAATAAAAATCTCAAATGGGTAACAAAAAAATAAAAATAAAAAAAAATAAAATCACACCAGAAATATTAAATGCCTAGGGATAAACCTAATAAAGTCTCAATGCATTTAGATAACTAGATATTATTTTAGCTTAGTGGACATGTGTATTTAATTCCATCTCCATTTCTGGGAAGTTTTCCTCTATTTCCTTAAATGGCTCTCCACTACCCTTCCTTTATCCCCTATGCAAAGAAAATTACAACACATTCTTAAAAGAAATACAGAGACATAAGAATATGGAAAGCTATTCCTTGCTTATGATTGGAAGAGTCAACATTGTTAAAATGTCCACCCAAGCAACATAGAGATTCAGTGTAATCCCAATAAAAATTTCAATGGCATTCTTCATAGAAACAGAACAAACATTATTGAAATTCTTATGAAACCACAAAAGACCATGAATAGCCAAAGCAGTCTTGCCCCAAAAGAGGAGGAATGAAGGGAGTATCATGCTGACAGATTTCAAACTATACTACAAAGCTATAGTAATCAAAACCATAAAGGTTTGGAACAAAAACACATAGACCAAATGAAATCAAACTGAGAGCCCAGAAATAAACCTGCATTTATTTGAAGATTTAATCTATGACAAAGGAGTCAAGAATATAAAATGTAGAAATGAAAATTTCTTCAACATATGGTTTTTGGAAAACTGGACACCCAAATGCAGAAAAATAAAACTAGACTAAAATAAAAATAAAACTATGTATCTTATACCATACACCAAAATTAATTCAAAATGTATTAAAAACATGGATGTAAGGCAAGAGAATATAAAATACATAGATGAAAACATAGGAAAAACACTCTAAGACAGTGATTTCAAGTGGTATCTTTGGGGACTTGATGAAGAGCATGAAAAAAAAAGCCAAAATAAATGTGACTGTATCAAATGAAAAACTTTCTGTATAGCAAAGGAAACTATCATTAAAACAAAGACACCCTACTAAATGAGAGAAAATATTTGTATATCATATACCCAACAGGGGTCTAATATCCATTATCTACAAAGAACTTATACTACTCAACAAAGAATCCAATCAAAAAACAGGCAGAAGAGCTAAACAGACACTTCTCCAAAAAAGGCATACAGATGGTTAAGATGCATATGAAAAATGTTTACTATCACTTACACCAGACTGGGTAAGTCTAAAGGGCATTCCAGCTCCAGATGTCCCAATATGTCTAGCTGTGCTTTTGTTGCAACTACATCAGGGTTTAAGTGTCCTGCCTAATTTGACTTCCTTCATTTCCTCTACAGGTACTTATACTGAAATAGATTGCAGCATATTAATCCTACTAGTCTCCATCTCTGACCCCTGGGGAACCCAGCCTGTAACAGTAACACTGCTGTTTATAATGACTATTAAGCTCTCTTTTAATCAGGAAGTCAAGCCTAATACATTGCTCAGAATTAAAATACAGTATTTATAGGATGAAGCATCCTATCACCCATGTTCCCTCACAGCAATAATTTGCTTATCTGATTATGAGTCTTATCTAATGAGATTTACTGAAATGAATGATTTTTTCATTTTATCTAATAATTTATAATAAAAGTTTCTTGGTATAGGAACATTATATAAATCTTATTTGATATTGGTCTTCAGAGAACTAAGGTTAAATACTTAAAACAAATGAAGCAAATGTCTACAAATTATTTGCACTGCCCGAATTTGTGTTTATTAGGCATACAAAAATCATACATAGGACATAGTTTGATAATCATTTTCATTTTCTGTGCACAGCTAGTTTCTAGCATTTTGTCTGAAACCTCAAATTTTTTTCCAGGATCAAACTATTAAGTAGGAACTCTCAAACAGTTCATTTCCTTAGCAAACTTTCCAAGGTCTGCCTAGCTGTCTTTCTCTCTCAGACAGACCTATACAGGAAGATTTGTGAAAGGAAGGTGGAAGAAAAAGAACACAGGTGGGAAAAGGGAATTTTTTTTTTTTTTGTGGGACCCTCGCTGGTGGCTGGGGATCGAACTGGCGCTGCAGAGGCTGCGGGCAGCCTCACAACCCAGTGCTCAGCCGCTGCGCCACCAGGGGAGGCCCGAAAAGGGAATTCTTTTAACAGCAACAGTAAAAATAAACTCCAAGACTGTTCTTTTTCTGTGAGAAATTGAGTATCTAGTGATAATTTAATCAACATATTTGATGCTTCAATAGACAATGTGAGAAGTTCCTATGGCCATTAAACTTTACCTTTAAAAGTGAATAGAAAAATAAATATATCCAGAAACACAAAATGTTATCAGGAGGAAGTACAGTAAGTACAGTGTTCAAAATGAGACTGAGATTTCTTTTCGATGGGTAAAGGAAGGACGATATGGATAGAAAGTACTTTAATTTGATAAGCTTCCTTGTAATGTGCTGACAATAAATCACTATTTAATTTTGGTCATGTCAGAAAAAAAGTGAAAAGAAAATGTTTACTGAGCTTTAAGCTATTCCATCTGCTGCACAGAAATACAATAGATCGATTTCATTATCTGAAAGTAACTGATTGACATTTTGAATGTCAGTTTGAAATCTCACTGTAACAAATCTCATCCAATTAAGGATTCCTCACCCCCACCCCAAAGAACAATTTTTGTCAGCTCTATATTGAAGGACAGCATTGAGTTTAGTATAATAAAGTAAATGACATCAGCTAACAGTAGTAGAGTGCTCCTCCTTTATTGTCAACATCCTGCCCTGCTAATGAGCTCAACTTCACCCTGGGGAGAAATGTCTGTTGGGGGTAGGGGAGGTTATTCTTTCACCTTGCCAGCTTGTCTCTAATTCCTTCCTGAAAAGAAAGTGCCAGTCAAGTTTAATTGCATTAAATTAGGTGTGATAGTTCAAAACAGCACACAATCTTCTTAAAGCTCAACTAGATCACTCAAATTCTCTCTTCTTTCTTGAGCTCCATGGTGGAGTTTTAAGACATGTCCAAGTGTCACGATAGGGAATTAAGTGGTATGTGTGTATAAGGTCACCTAACTTCATTTTATCACCACATGTCATAATCATGGTCAGGAGGAATTAAATACCACCATGTGTATGGCACGCTCCTAGGAAGAAGCCAGAACTAGAGGCCTGACATGGGCAAGTAGAACTTGAACCAGACAATTTTTGATCACACACAGAAAGTGTAGTGATGAATATGAAGACTTCGTTGATAAGAATTTGACTCATTTGGAATCATTAATTACTCATGCCATGGACACTGAAGAAATAATTGCTAAGGAAAGTAACACAAACATTTCATGGAGCAAACAACATACTTTCCAAATATGTGTATATTTCTGTAAACATTTATGTATGAATTCATACATTCAACCTTAGATCAGAGTTCATTGAAAGACTTCAAAGGACATTTTAGAGACTTCAAGCATATACACTATAGTAAAGTGACATAATTATAGTCTTCAAGAAGCTAGTCAGTTAGAACTGATATAAATACTTGCTGTTAATAAAATTGGCTTGAACTTGTAGGGTCTATCAGAGTTCTTTTTCTTTTTGGATTGTTTGTCAATAAAGTTTGTTTAAAAGAGAGTGAAAATATGCTAATGTGTAAGTAGTAGGAGTACAGAAATTAGGGAAGAGGCATAGGCCTGCAGACCAGGTCCCCACACCCTGTCTAGAAGCTAATGATCTCCAGATCCACTGGTAAGGAGCAGAGGCAGAGAACCCTCACCCCAGCCCAGCATGGGGTGGTGCAGCCTTGCTAGTAGGACTCCAGTCCAGGGAAGAATGTAGGGCTATGCCCAACAGAAGTCCAACCCACATCAGCATGCATCTGAAAAGCAAAGAATGGGGAGGTAGAAAAACATAAATGGCTACATGAGTCCTCAGGGGAATTAAACAAAATACAGAAGGAGAAAATCTCAAGAACCCAATCACAAAGACATGGAAGATCTTTTCTCCCTAGTGGGCACAGATTTCAAACTTGCCATAACAAATAAACCCAAAAAACACAAAAAAGTGATCAAACATTCAAGTACATATGGAAAAACATATGAATGTCCTGACAAACACAATAATCAACACAAGATAAAAAATGATACCCTAAAAGAGAAAATTGTGGAATTGTAGGATACAAAAAAAAATCAATATAGGAGATGAAAAGTATTGTAGAGAGCTATGACAGTAGAATAGACCAAATGAAAGAATAAATCAATGTGAGGAGGTGAATGCACAAACAATTCAGGTAGAAAAGAGACAAACTAAAAAATATGAATATACTGAAAATTGTCTGACTCCATTAGGAAAGGCAATATAAGAATAATAGGTATACCAGAGAGAGAAAGAGAGAAGGGAAGCAAAAATATATTTAAAGAATAACAGAGGAACCTGGAAAAAAGACAATCTACATATCCAGGAGGTAGAATACCCCAGAGTTGCTTAAACAAAATAAGATCTACACCAAAACATATGGTAGTGAAACCTCAAGAGTTCAAGACAAAGAATTTTGAAAATGGTAAGGAGAATAAGCAGATAACCTATAAAGATACTATTATCAGATTTCTCTGAATAAACACTATGGGCAAGGAGAGAATGGAATGATGTGTTTCCAACACTGAGAAATAATATATCCCACAAGGTTCTTCAAATATGAGGGAGGAATAAAGGCCTTTTCAGACCAAGAGAAACCAAAGGAGTCTGCAAAAACTAGGATCCTCTCCAAGAAATACTGAAAGGAGTTCTCATATCTAAACCAAAGAGAGGAACATACAGGAAGAACTGAAAAGGAAATAGACTTAACTAAAAAAAATTAAGGACAAAATGGCAGTAACAGACTTTCATATATAATAATCTAATTATAAATGGACTGAATTCACCAATTATAACATACTGAGTATTTGGTTAGATTAGGAAACAATTCAATATTCTGCCATCTCCAAGAAAGACACCTGAGCTGCAAATATAATCACAGACTCAGAAGAAAGGGGCTGGAAAAATGGGACCCAAAGGAAGGAAGGAGCAGTCATATTCATATCAGACAAAACAGATTTCTAGTTAAAATGTAACAAGAGACAGAGATGAACTCTTTATAATGATTAAGGGTACAATACATGGGGAAGACATAACATTCATCAATGTATACTCATCAGATGAAGGAACACCAAAATGTATCAGGCAACTACTGTGAACTCTGGAAACAAACATTAGAAAAAAAAAGGATTGTGGTAAGAGATCTAACACCTAACTCAAATCAATGGACAGAGCACCAAGACAGAAAATAGGGACACAATAGCCTTAAACAAAGCATTAGACAGCACAGGCCCAGTAAACAGTTATAGAGAACACACCCCCCAAAAGATAAATACATTCACAAGTGCACATGTGACAATCTCTAAGATTGACCACATACTTGATCACAACACCGGTATCAACTTTATGAAGGTTGTTATTTTAAACATCTCTAACTATATGATATCAAACTAGGAATCAATACAAAAAGGCAGGGAAATCCTCAAATATGTGGAGTCAACAATACACCACTGAAAGACTACTGGGTTGAGTAATCAAAGAAATAAAAAATATCTCAAGAAAAATGACAATGAGGATACAAGATTCCAGATCTTATGAGTCACAGCAAAAGCAGTACTATATCAAGAAACAAGAAAGAACTCTTTCTTATCTTGAGGAAATAGAAAAAGAGCAAACAAAACCAAAAGTCACCAGGATAACGGAAATAAAAGTTGGAGCAGAAATAAATGAAATAAAAATAAAAAATAAAAGATCAAGATCAGTGAAACCTAAAGCTGGTTATTTGAAAAATTAAACAAAACAGACACACTTCTATTTAGGCCAAGAAAAAAACAATGAGGTAACTCACATTGGCTTAAAAACAGAAGAGGAGAAGGCTTCCCTGGTGGTGCACTATGAAGCAATCCGCAGCCTCTGTGGCACTAGTTCAATCCCCAGCTGGCCATGGAGCAACCCACATGGCGAGGCAGACCTCTCCTGTCTCACACACTGCTCCCCTCACCAGTGTATTTCGGTCAGTCTGCCTGTTCTGTTCCCCACTCTGTCTCTGGTGAATCCTCTCCCCTCCCTGCATCTCTGGCCTGCACCCTAGCTCTTGTATGCATAAATGAACGGATCTTTAAAAAAAAAAAAAAGAAGAGGAGAAGTTACGTCACAGGAGAAATTCAGAGGATCAGGAAGATGTGAGATTATGTATATGTGTGTGTTTATGCACATATATATGTATCCACACAATAGAATACTAATCAGCATAAAAAAAACAAACTTGCCATTTGAAGCAACATGGATAGAGCTGGAAGGGATTATGCTAAGTTTAACAAACCAGAAGGAGAAAGATAACTAGTGGATAGTGTCACTTATATGTTGAAGATAGAGAAACTAAAGAAAGTTTCAGACAAAGACATTTAAAACCAACCTTTGAAAGCTGAACATAGAACTGAGGCATACACAGGGGGAGGAGGAAGAGAAGGGGTGAGACAATACAATGCACTATGCTGGAAGACTGTGGGTACACTGGTGGTGGATATGCTATGGAGACTACACCTAAAGGGGGAGAGCCTATGCTTCTAAAACACTGAGAATGATGTAAACCAATGATACTATTAGTAAAAAAAAAAAAAAAATTCCCCTCTGCACATAAAATTTGCACAAACAGAAATACAGATGGACAGACTTTTCTAAAATTGATCACATCTGATTTAACATGAATAAATACAGTTCTGGACTGCTGCTGACAGAGTAAGAGGGTCCATGAAAATTCTCATTTGTTTTTAGCAGTATTATTTTCTACCTTTCTATACATGTGATCCACTTTCAATATGTTCCTGATATACTGACTATATTTGACCATCCTATGAGAGGGGGGCTGTATGAATAATTTTATCATTTTGTTTATTTTCATCATAACTACAAAATTAAAACAGTAATTAGTATTAAACCATACAAAAAATCTATATACAGTTAGTATTCTCTTGCTAGGAATAGCCTAAGTTAGATAATTTTTATATTCCCCATTCAAGACCTCTGGCCAAGATCCTACCTCTACCCGAGAGAAGACAAGGTTATAAAAACAACTCCAAACAAAAAAGACAATCAGACTTTCCACTTCATGATGTCATACCATTCTCTATTTCCCTTCAATGTCCTTCCTCAGAGTAATCTTTCACTGTTTCCTCATTCTGCTCTTCGTCATCTTTGTGACGTTGTGATCTATTTTCTGTCCTCAACATCCTACTAAAAATGCTCTTTTTATCATTCAGCATGATCTTCCTCACTGTGAAATATAGTGGCTGAGTAGTAGGATCTGTGACTCATTTCAAAAGTTCACATTTATAAGATACAAATCAAAGTTATGGTTCAGGTTTTTCTTCACAAGAAAAATGTTCTGAGCTTTAAAAGCCATAAGGCATAGAGTTTTTGCATACATATACACAAATAATTTCCTATCATTTGATTTCTGATATCAGAAATAATTCATGACAACAATTTTTAAGAGATTTCCCCTATGCACCAGGTTTGGAGACTGTGGACAGCTTTCCATTGAGTGAAGACTTTTTTTAAAAGATTTATTTATTTATTTATACAAGCACCTGGTACAGTCAGAAGCGTGGGAGGGTGAGAGAATTCACCAGAGCGGGGAACAGAACAGACTGACGAAATACACTGCTGAGGGGAGCAGCGGGCGTGGCAGGAGAGGTCTGCGCACCATGTGGGACCCTCGCCCAGTGGCCAGGGATCTATCGAACTGGCACTGCAGAGGCTGCGGGCAGCTTCACAGCCCAGCGCTCAACCACTGCGCCACCGGGGAGGCCCTTGAGTGAAGATTTTTTAAACATTTGTGCCCTAGCAATTAGGCGTCATAAGGAATTTGCCATGCTATGCCATACATACTAGTATACGCTGTATGCTATTCTTTGGAAAATTATATTGAGAGCATCTTAATATATGTGTGATAGGCTACCTATAGATACCCCACAAACTTTTTCTTATCCTTATTTATTTTGATATTCCACTACATTTGTGGCTGTTTAGCACAGAAATGCACTACTATTCTTTTGAGTCTCCAATTTCATTTTAAAACCTCTCATTACATCGGATTAACCAGATTTCTTCTATAACACCCTAGTAACATTTTTTACACTGACTCATTTGACTATCTTGTAACTTAGTCATCACCCCTCAGAAATTTCTAAATCATTATCTTGTAAAGTTCTTTAATCTTGAACTGCAGTTCAGATTTCTATTTACTTTACCTAAATACATTCATATATTACCACCTGTGAGAAATATACATATATTTCTATCTTCAAAAGATAGTTAAAGCAACTGCTTGAAAATATAAAACAAATTGATGATGTAGTTCCTTAGAAATTTATATTCAATATTTTCATCAATGATTGGATAAGACCACAAGTGATTATTTCATGAACTCTGCAGATGACTGGATAGTATAACATGTTACATATGATCTAATTGCATTCTTAAAATATATATAGGTCAAAATTATTTGTTGTGTATAATAGTATGAAATGTACTCAAGTTAAAAGTTTTAGACCTTTAGAAAGATGGTTAACAAAGTGAGAATGAAGAATTTCCTCCTTAGTGTATTCTTGGCTCTAGTGTTGCAAAGAGACTCTGAAAATACCCCATAGTAAAACAGAGGACTAGGGAGAACACCTAAAATAAGATTCATAGGAGGGAACCCTAGTTTGGCTGTTGGTCACACCAGAGGACTGACTGCCAGTGCAGCTTCACCAAGAGGCTAGCCACCAGCCAGTCAAGGATGGAGGGAGCAGGTATGGGCCACAACCAGGTGACTAGCAGAAGAAACCAAATTTTCAGTTTCCCAACCAAGAGACACAGGTCCTCAGTACCTAGCTCTCACTCTCACCTGTCAGAGATAGCAATCTGATTGCCCCTAGAGATTAGCCCATCTCCTGGCTACTGGATAGGAAATATTCCCTTGTGGGAGCCTAGGAACTCAATCTAACTCCAAGATATGGAGCAGGAGAGCCTGACCTTTGGAGCAAGGGATTTGGTCCAGTCCACAGGCTTTGCTTTTCAGAGTAGCAAATAATACTGCCTGTGATAATCTGATAGGGAGTCTCACCCTGGAGACTTCCACCCTACCCCAGTGCATCTGACCCTTCAGGTTGCCATGCCCGTGCATCTATAATCACCCACTCTGAGAGAAATTGAAACCCCACCCCTAGTCAGTTGCTGCAATTTTGAAGTGGTTGTCCCACTAGTATAGACATTTACCCAAGCGCATCTGACTCACAGCCTGTAGTCCTTGGAGCAGGCAGACCTCTTCTGAGACTGTAGCTGCCATTGTAGAGAACAGGCTATCCCAACCTTAGAGACTTCTTCCCAAGCAAATCCTTGGAGTGGCAGCCCCACTCCTGGTCATATCTGAGGTTGCAGGATGGTGACTACACTCTGGAGGCTTTTGTTTGAGTGCTTTGAGGTGACAGTGCCTCACCTTAGGGGCCACTGTCTATAAGCAAGGGACCCAGCCCTGCCTCTGGCTGTCAGAGCTACAATGCTTCACTGCATAAGTCAAATAAATACCTTTCCCTCTCTAGTAGCCATTGCTGTCATAGGAACCCTGCACTCATTCCCCACCTGTGAGAATAAGAACTGGGTAACTTTTAGCCACCTCCAATGAGTGGCAAGAGCCAAGTACTCCCAGCCTCCAGTTACCAGCCACAGGAAGAGTTTGCAGAACAAGAACCAAGCTGTTCCTCGGTCCCAGTTTCCAACAGGGAAAGCCAAACTACCAGGCACCAGCAACCAGAAACCAGTAACTTGAGATGGAAACAAACTCCCCCAAACTTCCAGCTACCAGTAGTGGCAAACCAACTGACACCCAGAAAATTAACAGAAGGTCTCAGGTTCCAGAGTGCAGCTACTAGACCAGTGAAACACAGAAACAGAGGTCTGAGAAACAGTCCTGCAGATACCAGCAGGAGTGATTACCTTTGGACAGTAGAAACCAGCACAAACATGACAGACTGGATAGAGATTTAAGAGTGAAACCCCACGACCATTCACAAAAATATCACCCCAGAAAAGAAACAATGGGGAATAGAAAAAACACAACAAATGCCACAGACAGAGACTAAATCACCAGAATCCAATTTCAGTGACGAGGATATGCTGTTACTATCAGTATCAGAACTCAATATAGTTATGATAATTTTCAAGGAAATTAAAAAAAAACCTCAGAAAAACTAATGAATGTCTTTAGAAATAAAATCAATGAACTTAAGACAGAAAATGACATTCTAATTAAGGTAAAAATGGAGTTTGAATATTTAAAAGAAATACAGGAGATAAACTCAGGAAGAAATTGTGGAAGTAGAATAGATCAGATGAAAGAACAAGTGATCTTACTAGAAGAGACAGATGATCAGAAAATCCAGGTAGAAATGGAAAGAAAATTTTAAAAAATGAAGAAACATTCCAAGAATTATCTGATTCTATGAGGCAAGGGTGCATAAGAATAGGAGTATCAGAGGGAAAAAAAATAAAAGGGAGTGGTAAATTAATTTAAAGAGATAATGGAGGAAAACTTCCTCAATCTATAGAAGGTTATTTAAGTGGAGACCAAAAAACTTTCAAGAATTCAAGACAAAGAATATTGAATCTGGCAAGGGGAAAAAAACAAATAACCTATAAAGACACTCTAATTAGGTTAACATCAGACTTCTCTAAAAAACAAGGAGAGACTAAAACAACATGTTCCAAATACTTTAAGATAAAAACTGCTGGCCAAAAATATTCTATCCTGCAAGGCTTTCCTTCAGATAAAAGGGAGAAAAAAAGGCCATCCTAGACACAGAAAAAAAATTAAGGAATTTGCAAATGCTAATCCACACCTTCAAGAAATACTGAAAGGAGTTCACACATCCAAACTGAAAAGAGGCACCCACATAAAGAATTGAATAATAGATTGAACCACATACAATGGTAGCAACAGGCAAACATATTAGTAATCACACTAAATGTGAATGTACTGAACTCACTAATAAAAGGACACACAATAGGGCCTCCCCAGTGGCGCAGCGGTTGAGCGCTGGGTTGCGAAGCTGCCTGCAGCCTCTGCAGCGCTAGTTCAATGCCCAGATGCTCCCCAGCCACCGGAGGAGGGTCCCGCATGGCTCGCAGACATCTCCTGCGCCCGCTGCTCCCCTCAGCAGTGTACTTTGGTCCTTCTGCCTGCTCTGCTCCCTGCTTTTGCTCTGGTGAATTCTTTCACCCTCCCGTGCTTCTGACTGTACCCAGTGCTTGTATAAATAAATAAATCTTAAAAAATAAATAAATAAAATAAAAGGACACAGAATGTCTGACTGGATCAGTAAACAGAATCCAACCTTCTGCTGCTTCCAAGAGAGACCCTGACAAGCATAGGATGGAAAACAATTCTACAAGTGAATGGGACCCAAAAGTAGGTTAGGGTAGTTATATTTATCATACAAAGTAGATTTCCAGTTAAAAGGGTAATAAAAGAGGGAGGGACACTATATAATAATTAATGGAATAATACATAAAGAATACATAATACTCATCAATAAATATTGACCAAAGAGAAGAGCACTAAAGACTGAAATCATACTTTGCATCTATTTGTACCATAAAGCTATCACCTAGAAATCAATTATCCAAACAAAACAAGTGAAGACTGAGAACCATTGCAATAATGAAGAAATCAAAGAGAAAATAAAAAAAATCTTGAGACAAATGATGAGGATATAACTCTTCAAAACTTATGGGATGCAGTAAAAGCACTATTAAGAGACACATCTACAACAATACAAGTTCACATTAAGAAATAAAAAAGAGCTCAAATAAAAAAAAATGACTCTCTTATCTCAAGGAATTAGAAAAAGAACAAACCCAAAGTCAGAACAGAAAAACATAAACAAAAATAAAGACAGTCCTAGAGATCAATGAAACCAAAGCTGGTTCATAGAAAAAAATGAACAAATTAGAGAAATCTTTAGCAAGACTCACTAAAAAAAAAAAGGAAAAATCTCAAATAGGATAAAAAATGAAAGGAGAAATCACAGCTAACATTGAAGATTTAGAGGATAATAAAAGCCTACTACTATGAACATTTATATGTTAAAAAATTTAATAACCTAGAAGAGAAACAAATTCCTAGAATTACACAACCATCTAAAACTGAACAGGGAAGAAGCAGAAATTCTGAACAAACTAATCACAAGCAATGAACGCTCCAAAAATACAATAGTACAGGGGGCCAGATGACTTCACAAGTGAATTTTACCAAGCCTTCAAAGAAGAATATCTGTTCTGCTCAAACTCTTAGAAAAATTTAGAAAAGAAGGAACATTCCCAAATACATTTTATGAGGCCACATAAAACTAATACCAAAACCAAACAGAGACAACACCAAAAAATGAAATCTACTGACCAATATCATTAATGAATACAGATATAAAATTTCTCAATAAAATCTTAGCAAACCCAATCTAACAACACATTAAAAAGATCATGAACCATGACCAAGTGAGATTCATATGAGGGACACAAGGATGATTTAGCATCCAAAATTCAATCAACATAATTCACAACAACAAAAGTAAATATAAAAATCACATGACTTATCAACAGACACCAAGAAAACACTTGTTAAGACTGTACCTCCATTTATGATGAAAACCTTCAGAAAACTGGAGATAAATGGAATGTATCTCAACATAATGAAAGCCATATATATGAACCCACAGCTAGCATTATTCCAATGTTGAAAAACTGAATGCTAAGATCTGGCCGAGGAAAAGGATGTGCTATCACCAACCCTACTCAACATAGTATTCAAGTCCTTGCTAGTGGAATCAAGCAAAAGAAAGACATAAAATAATCCAAATTGGGAAAGAAGTAAAACTATCATTATTTGCAAACAAAATGATAAAATACATTGAGAACCCTGAAGACTCCATGGAAAAAATAAATCAAAACAATAAACCAGTTCAGGAGAGTGGCAGGCTACAAAAATCAATACACAAATCAATTGTCTTCCTATGTGAAAATAATGAACTAGAGAAAGAAGAAATTAAGAAAACCATCCCACTTACAATTGCACCAAAATATTTAAGTGTCTAAGAGTTAACCTAACAAAGGAGGTCAAAGGCCTGTATAAAGAAAACTGTAAGACATTGCTAAAGGAAATAGAAGACACAAAGAAATGGAAAGATAATCTGTTCATGGATTGGAAGAATTAACATTGTCAAAATGAACATCCTACCCAAAGCAATCTATAGATTTGATGCAATCCCAATAAAAAGTTCAATGGAATTCTTCAAAGAAATAGAAGAAAGATTACTGAAATTCATGTGGAACCACAAAGTCCCCAAATAGCCAGAGCTAACCTATAAAACATGGGAGAAAGAATGGTATTACACTTCCAGATGTCGAACTATTCTATAAAGCAGTAATAATTAAAATAGTTGGTACTGGAATAAAAACACACAGAGAGATCAATGGAATATAATTGAGAGTCCAGAAATAAACCTACACATATATGTGTACCTAATCTGCAACAAAGGAGCAAAGAAAATACACCCTGGGACAAGGAAAACCTCTTCAATAAAATGTGTTGGGGAAATTGGGCTGCCACATGCAAAAAGAATGAAACTAGACTGTTATCTCACAACATACATAAAAATCCAAAATGGATATGACTTGAGTGTAACACAAAAAATGCATAGGAAAAAAATATGGACAAAACACTTTACATACATTTTAGAGACATCTTTGCAGCTTCATCCCCAGTATCAGGGAAAGGAATAGTATAAACAAGAATATAAAGATATATAAACTACATCAAATAAAAATCTTCTGCACAGTGGAAGAGACCATAACCAAAAGAGACACCCTACAAAAGAGGAGAAAATATTTATATACCAAACATCTCAAAAGGACTGATATTGAAGATCTACAGAAAGTTCATGAAACTCAATAAAAGTAACCCAATCAAGAAATGAGCACAAGAGCTAAACAGATACTTTTTAAAAGAAGATGCACTAATTGCTAATAGGCACATGAAAATATATTATTCTTCATCACTTCTCAGGAAAATGCAAAAGATACCACCTCACACCAATGAGAATGCCCACATCAAAAATGACCAAATCAAAAGTGCTGGTGAAGGTATGGAGAAAAGGAACACTCTTGCACTGTTGGTGGGACTCACCCAACCCCTATGGAAATCATGAAGGAGATTTCTCAAAACACTAAGAATGGTCTGCCATATGAGCCAGCAATTCCACTATTAGGTATATAATATTCCACTCTTAGGTATCTAATATTCAACAATCATTTGCATTCATTCATTCATTCACTCATTTTCCAACCCCCTTAATTCAGATTCAGAGTCTTACATTGCCAGAGCCTATCATGCAGCTCAGCATGCAAGGTGACAGCAAGCTTTTACAAGGATGCCCTTCCATAATAGAATGTACAACTCACTAGGAATTGGACAATTTAGACACGTCAGTAAACATAAAATGCACATCTTTGGGAAATGGGAGGAAATCAAAATACTTGAAGAAAATCCAGACACCTGTGGAGATTGTACAAACGCCACATAAACAGTGGGCCAAGCCAAGTCAACAACGTTATAATCAAGTGACATTGAATGAAGCAATTCTCTTTGAGTACCTGTTGTAATTACATGGTTTTTAAATAGATCAGGGAGATGGGGAGCATGCTATGCAATGTACAATTTCTGAGGTCTAGAAAATATGGGCTCAAATATTGGTCATGCCTTCCCATAGCTGTGTGAAATATGAATAAATCATTTAACTCTCTAACCTTCAGTTTCCATAGCTTCATTAAGTGGCTGGAAGAATTAAAATGAAGAATACAAAGTTTGAAGCACAGTGCCTCATAAACAGTGAATGGTCAGAGTTATAATTACTAGTGCATAACAATTAGAAAAGCAAATTTTAACTAAAAGTTTTCTTTAAAAGTATAGTTTGTATATACTAAAAATCTTCTGTACAGCAAAAGAGACAATGGCCAAAATGAAGAGACATCCACAAATTGGGAGAAAATATCTGCACTCAGTACAACTGATAAGGGACTTATATCAAAGATCTACAAAGAGCTAATACAACTCAATAAAAACAAAATAAACATCTCAGTCAAAAAATGGTCAGAAGAGCTAAAAGACACTTCTTCAAAGAGGAAATGCACAAGGCAAATAGGCATATGAAAAAATGCTCAGTATCATTTATACTCAGGAAATATAAATCAAAACCACAATGGGATACCACCTCACACCAATAAGAATGGCACACATTAAAAAATCTGACAACAAATGCTGGTGAGCATGAGGAAAGAAAGGAACGCTCTTACAAACCTGTGTGGAGGGCCCTCAAACTACTGAAAATGGAGCTACCATATGAGCCAACAATTCTACTTCTAGGAATCTACCTAAGGACACAAAAACATTCATTTGAAAGGAAATATGCACTCCCATGTTATTGCAACACTATTTACAATAGCTAAGAATTGGAAACAACATAAATCCCCAAAACAGATGACTGCATCAAGAAGATGTAGCATATATGCACAATGGAATACTACTCAGCAATCAAAAAAGATAAACTCATGCCATTCACAACAACATGGATGGAGCTGGAAGGGATTATGCTCAGTGAAGTAAGTCAGAAGGGGGAAAAAATCAGATGGTTTCACTTATAGGAGGAATATAGGGAAATGAAACAAAAGGTCAGAAAAAAAGACAAAACTAGCAAGCAAACTATAAATCTGAGACATAGGGCATGGGAGGGGCAGGGAGAGTGTTCCAAATAGTGGAGGGAAGAGCACCAGAGACTATGGTGATGGTTCACCAGTGATTTGGGAATTTTACAGAGATTATACCTGAAGGGAGAAATCAAACATTGTCCAAAAATGAAAAACAAAGTAAAATAAATATAATTAAAAAATAAAAATAGATTAATGTGATACAGCAAATTTGGTGACATATATAGGTTGGCTACTATTAATTTTTGAATTTTAAAAAATTGAGTGGAAATTTCTTTTAAATTTAATGTAACTATGGTAGATAGAACTTTATAAAGTGAGAAAGTAATATCACAATTTGACAGAAATATTCAGGAAATAAAAGTGAAGTCCAAAAGAAGTTACAGTAATTAGAAATTTTAACTTCAAGAAGTTTCTCTTAATATTGTTCAAGATTTGCAGTGTTTTTGAGATGGGGATTCTTGGATTAATGAATTATACTCTACAAAGTTAAATGTCTGTTTCAATTCTATTATGATAACTAAATATTAGTAATCTAACATTTTATTGGAAGGAATGATTAAAGTAGCATAACAGGTCAGTAAGAGAAATGTCTGGCTTTTTTGATTTCTCTAAAATTGTACTATTATTTCAAGCAGGCTCTTTGTGCCTGCAGTTACAATATGCCTATGTCAGCTTTGAACTAAATGGTAAAAATATATTTTGCCAGTTTCCATTATTTCTAATCTTTTCAGAGTAACTACTTTTTCTGGGATCTGTATATCCTCAGTGGTAAATGCTTTGATATCTCCCGGGAGCTTCTGTGTTTTTATTTCAAACCAGTGATGGTACAAAGAAGGAAAAAAATGGATAAAATTGTGTAACAAACAATTATCACCCCCCCATGCAACTATCACTGTCCTTCAGAAACTAAAAATCAGCATTAAAAAAAAAAAATCAACCAAAGGGAGTTTTGGTGAAATCAGCATCTTACACTGAAGTACTATATTAATATTTCCTCTTTGTGAGAAGTTATCTATCTATCTAGAAAGCTAATCAGGCCAGTGAAACTGTGAAAACATTTACAAAATTTTATATCATTTTAAAGACAGCCTGGGAGTAATTAAAATTTGACAGAGACAATACATAAACAAGTGAGATTGGTGGAAGCAATAGAATAAAATTTGTTATAACAATTGTTTGTGTACTTTTATATGTAACTTTTCTTCATGTTGTTTTTACATTGTTAATTGTTCATAGTCTATTTCCATAACAGTTGTCTGGATTATTGTGTTTGTATTATGCCTCTTCTGACTATAATGATGCATGAGCAAGTATTCATTGTTTCATAAGGGAAAGTAGTTTATTCCAACTAAAAACTATAAAAGGGGTAATTAATCTAATTTTTTTCTGCTTGAGGATCACATCATATTACATATTAAAATATTTAACTTGGGTACCTGAAAGCTCCATTAAGCATTCAATCATGTGGAATGGTGACAAGTGATGTGAAACATTAGAACACACATTAATTTTGGCCTCAATGATTCTCTCAGATTATTTGTTGATTCTGATTGATTACATTGTTGGTATCAGAAGAAGAAATAGTCAGCTCTTCTTCAGAACTTATTTAGTGTCTTTTCCATCTTAAGATTTTTCTTTCTGTATGGTCTGGCAATTACCCATATCAGCACACTATTTTCATCTGCATAATAACTAAGAGTAATTTATTAAACCTTTTATCTTTATGGGGTTTCATGATTCTATAGTCCAATAATTAGGATTCAAGTGAAAAACATCAACCTCAAACACAAATGATTTAGCATATACAGAAGAATCACCCTATCAGTTTCAAATTATAAGTACATTCAGATAATGCTTGACAAAATAGATTTGCCTTTAAAAATACCAAAAAAAAAAAAAAGTCACAAAAAAGGAATAGGATGAAAAAAACGCTTTTTTGGCATGTTCTTTAGATATATCCTTTCACATTTCAGCCTATGAAAATTAACAATTGTTTTTCAAGATTTCATATGGACAAAGAATTATAGAAGATAATTAACTATTGCCCCTACATGTGGAAAATATGCCAAAGTTACTTACTACACAGTTGTTTCTGCCTTTATTCTCAGTAGTCCTCAAATTCATTTCAGGCTGTTAATTTAACTTAGAGTGCCAGAAATTATGCTCTACATTCTGCTCTTACAGTTTTAGGGACAAAGCTGCATTCATTAATTTATATAATGTCTGAGTGCTATCATATTATGGTGGCAGAATTGAGTGTTTGGAAGAGAATAGACAGCCTACTACACATAAAATATTATCTATCCTTTACAGAAAATGTTTCTTTATCTTGTCTTAGAAGCTTCTGATGGTAGAATTTTTTTTTTTTTAGAATTTAAATACCTTTAAGAGTCACCATGTTCTCTGACTTTAACAAATTGACAAATTCACAGTATCATGAAATATTTTTATTCTCTTAATATTTTAAAATATTTAAGCAATCTTTTTATTGAAATAGAGTGTATTTCCAGAGAAAGTACACATCATTAATGTATAACTTGATGAAATATTTGTAAGTGAACACACTTGTGTTACCATGATTCGGATCATGATATTATTATTACCAAATAAGACTTTCCCTTGTTCCCTTTGTGTCATTATCATCCAAAGATAATGTCTTTTCAAAGGTTTCTTTCTCCATAGATGATTGTCTATATATAAAAAAAAAATTCCATAAATGTCTAAACTTTTCAATATTATATAAAGAACTTTACACTTTTTTTATGTCTATCTTCTTTCATTAAACACAATGTTTGTGATCCTCATTCGTGTTATTATATTTGGCAGTGGTTTGTTTATTTTTCACTGGCATTTGTGTTCCAGTTTGCAATTATATTACAACTTATTTATTACTCTATCTCCATAGATATTTAAGTTGTCAGTTCTCAGCCACCAGCACCTTGGGAACAGATGTAAGCTCCAGTCAGGGCCTTGCAGAGCATAGCTATTTCTCATAAAAAATAGCCTATGGGTCTATTCCCATGGGGTGTAGCCTCACAAGAGAAGTACATTCCACTCAGCTTACTCAGCCATCTGCACCTTGGGATCAGACTCACAGTCCAGGCTGCATAGGGCCTTATTCTATATCAGGGATCTTCAGAAACTCTCCACTATCCTGGCTGCTGGAAATAAAACCAGAACTGCCTTTCCCAGGTAGGGCAAGGTCCAAGAAGCTAAGCCCCTCAAACCCTCCCAGACTTCCCAGACACCAGAACAAAACACAGAAGTGCTTCAGGGGAAGCTCTTGCACCACCCCAGCTCTTACAAGACCCCATTAGCTGTGCCCAACATCAAGTAGTTGCCCAGAACAGTGGGAGAGAAGGATCGCACAACAAAAGCCACAACTATAGCAGAGCAAACAGAAAGCAAAAATGTGGAGGAAGGAAAATACAAATGACCAAGCAAGCCCTTCAGGAAAAAACAAAACACAAGCAAACAAAAAACACAGAACCAAACCACAAAGACACAGAAGAACTTTTTTACATGTCAGATATAGAATGACAATGGCTATGATTAAGAAAACTAAGGAATGGAGACAACACAAAGAAAATTCAAAAAAATAAATGAATCCATGAAAAACACATCAACAAGCAGAAGATTGTCACTGAAATTTTTAACAAAAAAATAATAGAAATGCAGGAGGAAGCAAAAAATTCATGGGAAAACCACTGAAAAATCAGTGATCTTGAAGATGAAAAACAGGTAAGAAGCAAGATAGGAAAAGAAAGAAAGGAAAAAGAATGAAGAAACATTTTGAGAATTATCTAATACCAGGAGGAAAGAAAATAAAAGAATCATAGGATTCACAGAAGGAGAAGAAAGAAGGGTGAGGAGAAAATGGGACAACATATTCAAAATACTCCAAGGAAAAAAAAAATTCTACCAAGAGAGCACTCTCCTGAAAGACACTCCTTTCTGCATGAGAGATTCATCTCAGACAGAGAAAATGTTAGGGAGTTTGCATCTACTAAGTGCTCCCTCCAAGACATATTAAAAGAAATTTTAGGATCTATATCAAAGAGATGAAGACAAAGAACTGAATAAGGAATTAAATGTAACCAAAAAGTGAGGAACAAAATGGCAGTGATGGTCATTTACATGTAAATACTCACTCTAAACATCAATGGACTGACTCACAATAAAAAGATGCAAAGTATATAGTTAGATTAGGAAACAGAATCCAATCTTCTGCTGCCTCCAGGAAACACACTTAAGTACCAAAGATAAACACAGACTGAGAGTAAAGTGGTGGAAAACAATCCTACAAGCAAATAGCACCCAAAGGAAGTCAGGAATAGTTATACTTATATCAGACAAAATAGACTTCCAGCTTAAAAAAGTGACAAGAGACATGGATGGACACTATACATCAATGAACAACACAACAGGAAGACAAAACACTCTTCAATATATACTCACCAAACAAAGGAGCACTACAATACAAAAAAAGACTACTATCAATCTGAAAATGGACATTGGAAAAAATAGATGCATGGTTAGAGACATCAATACCCAACTTTCACCAATCGACAGATCAATAAGACAGAAAATAAATAAGGGCATATTTGCCCTATAGTACATGTGTCTAATAGATATTTACAGGGCACTATACCCCAAAAAAGACATACAATTTTTTTCTCAAGTGCACATGGGCTATTCTCCAGGATTGACCACATACTGGGTCACAAGACAAACATGAACAAATTGTTAAATGCAGAAATCATACCAAGTATCCTCTCTCACCATAGTTACTGAACTACAATACAAATCAGTTACAAAAATAAAACAAGGAAATACTTTAATACTTGAAGACTGAACAACATGCAACTGAGGAAATCAAAGACAAAATAAAAAAAAATGCTTCAAGGCTAGCGATAATGAGGACACAATCTTTAGGAATGTATACAACATAGCAAAAGCACAGCTAGGAGGGAATAAGGTCACATTAAGCAACAAAGAGCTCAAACAACAAAAACACATGTCAGTAGAAGGAGGTAAATAATGAAAATTAGAGCAGGAATAAATGAAACAGAAATAAAAAAGATGGTAAAAAAAAATCAATGAAACCAAAAGCTGGTTCTCTGAAAAAAAAATGATATAAACATTTAGCTAGGCTCACTAAGGAAAAGTGGGAGAAAAGCCAAATAGGATCAAAAATGAAGGAGAAGTTTTAACAGGCACTGAAGAAATTCAGAGGATAATAAGAGATTACTATAAACATTTATATGCAAATTCAACAACAAAATGGGCAGAGTCTCAGAATTATACTGTTATTCAAGACAATAGGGAAGAAATAGAAAACCTGAACAATGAATCACAAGCAGGGAAACTAAAACAGTCCAAGATCAGATGGCTTCACAAGTGAGTTCTACCAAACTTTCAAAGACAAACTAATACCTATCTTGTTCAGACTCTTTCAAAGAATTGAGGAAAAAAAGTAACTATTCCACACACATTTTTTGCAGCCTTTATGAATAGCAAAACCAAAGACAACACAAAGAAAGGAAACTACAGACAAATCTCCCTAATGAACACACATGCAAAAATCATCAATAAAATCTTAGCCAACTGAAATCCAATAATGCATTAAAATGACTGTGTATCAGGCCTCCCTTGTGGCACAGCGGTTGAGCGCTGGGTTGTGAAGCTGCCCGTAGCCTCTGCAGCGCTGGTTCGATCCCCAGCTGCTTCCTGGCAACCACAGGAGGGTCCCACATGGCACGCAGACCTCTCCTGCTGCCTGCTGCTCCCCTCAGCAGTGTACTTCGGTTCTTCTGCCTTCTGCCTGCTCTGCTCCCCGCTCTGGCTCTGGTGAATTCTCTCGCCCTCCTGCGCTTCTGACTGTACCCAGTGCTTGTATAAATAAATGAATGGATCTTTGAAAAACAAAAAATATAAAGATTTATATAAAAAAAAATCTTCTAAAAAAAAAATGACTGTGTATCATGAACAAGTGGGATTTCTATCAGGAACACAAGGATGGTTCAACATCTGAAAAATCAATGCAATATACAATATGTACAATGCAATAGACACAACAAAAAGAAAAAAGAAAAACCACATGATCATATCAATAGATGCTGAAAAAGCATTTGATAACATTAAGCATCCATTTATGATGAAAACCCTTGAAAAACTGGGGATAAATGGAATGTATCTTACCATAATAAAAGCTATATGTCACGCAATACTTCAAGAAGAAATAACACTCATTAACATATACTCAACAAAAGAAGGAGCAGCAAAATATATCAGACAACTACTGTCATCCTTGAAAAGAGACATCAGAGAAAACACATATGTAGTAGGAAACTTCAACACACTACTATCAACAATGGATAGATCAACGAGACAAAAAATAAGTAAAGAAACTAAAGCTCTAAATAAGGATCTAGAGGGCTTGGGCTTAACAGACATTTATAGAACACTAAACCCCAAAAAATGTGAGTACACATTTTTCTCAAGCGCACATGGATCATTCTCCAGGATTGATCACATACTGGGACGCAAGACAAACGTCAACAGATACACCAAGATTGAAATCATACCAAGCATCTTTTCTGACCATGAAGGCATCAAACTAGAAATAAACCATAAAAAGAAGGCAAGGAACTCTCCTGCCTCATGGAGATTGAAACCCACACTACTGGAAGACTACTGGACTAATGAGGAGATCAAAGAAGAAATTAAAAAATTCTCTGAATTGAATGACAAGGAGGACACCAATTTCCTAAATGTATGGGATGCAGCAAAAGCAGTAATAAGAGGAAAATATCTAGCAAGAGAAGCTCACATCAAGAAACAAGAAAGAACTCAAAGAAACAACCTAATCTCAAAGCTCAAACAACTAGAAAAAGAACAACAACAACAACAAAAAAACCCAAAACCAGTAGAAGAAAAGAAATAATAAAAACCAAAGCAGAAATAAATGAAATCAAAGCTAAAAAAACAATCCAAAAGATCAATGAAACCAAGAGCTGGTTCTTTGAAAAAAATCAATAAAATAGACAAACCCCTACCCAGGCTCACAAAGGGAGAAAGGGAGAAAGCACAAATAAACAGGATCATAAATGAAAGAGGAGAAATCACAATGGACACAGCAGAAATCAAAAGAATAATCAGAAACTACTTTGAACAGTTATATGGAAACAAGTTCAACAATCTAGAGGAGATGGACAAATTCCTACAACTCTACAATCGCCCAAAGCTAGATAAAGAAGAAATAGAACACCTAAACAGAACAATTACAAGCAGCGAAATTGAAATGGTAATCAAAAAACTTCCCAAAAACAAAAGCCCAGGACCTGATGGATATACAAATGAATTCTACCAAATGTTCAGAAATGAATTAGTGCCTATCCTTCACAAACTCTTCCAAAAAATTGAGAAGGGATAATACCAAACACGTTCTATGAAGCCAACATTACACTAATACCAAAACTGAACAAGGACAACACAAAACAAGAATACAGGCCAATCTCACTAATGAACACTGATGCAAAAATTCTCAATAAAATTTTAGCTATCAGAATCCAACAATGTATCCATAATTCACCACAACCAAGTAGGATTCATTCCAGGGACACAAAGATGGTTCAACATCTGAAAATCAAACAACATTATCCAACACATCAACAAAAAAAAAAAAAAAAATATATGATAATATCAATAGATGTTGAGAAAGCTTTCGACAAAGTGCAACACACATTCACGATAAAAGCCCTTGAAAATCTTGGGATATGGGGGGCGGAGCAACATGGCGGTGAGGAGATGCTGCGAGTAAGATCTCCCATTAAAAAAAGTTAATAGGGAGGAAAAGCGGCAGGTCCCAGTGAGAAGTGGGACACGGAGGATAAACGGGTGACGCCAGCAAACTGCCGGAAGAAGAAAGTTGCCATAAAAGAGGACTAGAAGGGAGGGAAGCACAGAACCCTGCTCCCCTCCCCCACCCACAGAGTGGGCACTCTCTGACCGGCAGAGAGGAGGAAAACAACAAACTAAAACGACCAACAAGAACAAACAACGCAGCAAGCGGGACTGAGAGTGGAAAGCAACTATTGCAGCCACCACACCCCGTGAACAGGAGCTGTGGAGAACCCTGCAGGATTCCCCGCGGCGGTGAGCGAACGGCTCCAGGCGCCATTAGAGAAAAACAAATATCCCGGGAGACACGCACACAGCCCGGGCTGCTGGTAAGCTTGCGCGGAAAAGCGGAGCGCTTGACGCACTTGAAAAGCAAATGCGGACCGGGATCGCGGCTGCCCAGGTCCCTGCGCCTGCGACCTAGGCTTGCAGGGAGACGCGTGGAGGGCCTCATGGGGTGAAAGTCCCTCACTGAGTAAGCAGGAACCAGGCGCCCAGGCACGGGAGCTGGGTGCAAAAGGCGCCATTCCCACGCCACTGAACTGGGCTACAGCCCGTGTCCTGGACCTGAGGGCTTTGAACTGAGACCCGGGGCACGAAATTCTGGGCGTGGGTTCTCCACGATGGTGGGGCACAAGGCAGACACAGCACCCCAAAGCCGTTGAGGTTTACCCTACCATTCTCGCTCTCTGTTCCCTGTCCCACGGGGGTGGAGGGGTTGAAAAACAGCCCCCCAAGGACAATAGGAGAGATCTCTGGCGCCACCTAGCGACCAGAAAAAAAGTCACTAACACCCCATAGAACAGGGAAATTTCTTAAGACTTCTTGAAAAGGGCAGAAGGCTTCTGGAGGACCCAGTGGCCAGCTGGGAAGTTAGCCCACGCCAGGCCCCTTCCAACCAGCAGTCTGAGCCCACAGAGGGAGCAGGCACCCACGTCTGGGACAGACCGGTCACGCAGAAGAGTGTGCCTGAGACTGGATGCGCAGGGACTGCATCCCACTTCGCCACTTTAGAACAGGGACATTTCTTCAGTAAAGACTGCCTAAAACCAGCAGAAAGCTCCCCCAGAAGCCAGAGATGGTTCCTGGAGGAGCCAGAGGGGAGCGGAGAAGTTCACCCAAGATGACGGCCAGTCCGAGCAACACAGTGTCCCAATGCATACGACAAATTAGAAAACAGACAGTAGGGAGTAGAAGAACTACACGCAACCTAACAACGCCTCAGGAAAGAAGCACACCACAAAAAGAAAACCACCCTCCAGATTGCAACGACAGTAACTTGGAAGAACTTCTGAGCCTTCCAGAAAGAGAATTTAAAATTGCCCTGATTAAAAAAGTGGCAGAAGTCATAAAGGAAAACAATGATCAGAAGAAGGAAATTGAGTACCTAAAGAGGGAAAACAATGGTCAGAAGAATGAAATTGATTCCCTAAAGAGGGAAAACAATGGCCAGAAGAATGAAATTGAGTCCCTAAAGAGGGAAGTAAAAGAAATGCAAGAGATCAAAGAATTAATGGAGGAACTAAAGAACTCTGGGAAAAGCAATGAAAGCAGAATAGATGAAATGGTGAAGACACAGAAATAAAAAGAACCAAAACAGAAAAGGAAAGAGAAGTACGAAGGAAAAAGAACGAAGAAAGACTTCGGGAACTATCTGACTCCATGAGGAAAGGAAATGTAAGAGTTATAGGAATTCCAGAAGGAGAGGAGAGAGGTGTAGGAACAGAGAAAATATTCCAGGAGATAATTGAAGAGAACTTCCCAAATGCGAAGAAGGAGCTGAAAATTGATATACAAGAAGCAAGAAGAACACCAAACTTCCACGACGAAAGGAAAAACACAGCAAGACACATAATAGTAAAGCTCCCAAGAATCCAGGACAAGGAAAAAATAATGAAGCAGACAAGAGGGAAGAAACAGATAACATTCAAAGGAAAACCAATCAGGCTGACATCAGACTTCTCTGAAGAAACACTACGGGCAAGGAGAGAGTGGAGGGACATAGTCAACAGACTCCAAGAAAACAGATGCCAACCAAGAATACTCTATCCCGCAAAGCTCTCCTTCCTCTATGAAGAAAGAATATGGACCTTCCCAGACAAAGAGAAACTCCGGAATTTCATTACAACTAAACCCCCACTCCAAAAAATACTACAAGGAATCCTAAAGCCAGAACCTCAGAGGGATGAATAACAACGAAAGAAGTCCAAAAAAAAAAAAAGTTATTAAAAGAATAAATAAAATCAAAGGAAAGACAAACACAATGGCAAATACAGATGCTAACATATCAATATTAACTCTAAATGTAAATGGACTAAACTCTTCAATAAAAAGACACAGAGTTGCAGCCTGGATTAAGAAACAAAACCCAACCTTTTGCTGTCTCCAGGAAACACATTTAGCTACAAAAGATAAAAATAGGCTCAAAGTTAAAGGATCTAAAACAATCCTACAAGCAAATGGACCAAGAAAGAAAGCAGGAACAGCTATACTTATATCAGATAAAACAGACTTCAAACTCAAAAAAATAAAAAGAGACCCCAATGGTCACTACATTATGATCAAGGGGACAATACTTCAAGAAGAAATAACACTCATTAACATATACTCACCAAACGAAGGAGCACCAAAATATATCAGACAACGGTTGTCCTCTCTGAAAACAGACATCAGAGAAAACACATACGTAGTGGGAGACTTCAACACACCACTATCAACAATGGATAGATCAACAAGACAAAAAATAAGTAAAGAAACTAAAGCTCTAAATAAGGACCTAGAGCATTTGGGCTTAACAGACATCTATAGAACACTAAACGCCAAAAAAAGGAGTACACATTTTTCTCAAGCGCACATGGATCATTCTCCAGGATCGATCACATACTGGGGCACAAGATAAACATCAACAGATACACCAAGATTGAAATCATACCAACCATTTTTCTGACCATGAAGGCATCAAACTAGAAATAAACCATAAAAAGAAGGTAAGGAACTATCCTACCTCATGGAGATTAAAAACCACACTACTGGAAGACCACTGGACTAACGAGGAGATCAAAGAAGAAATTAAAAAATTCTTTGAATTGAATGACAAGGAGGACACTAATATCGTAAATGTATGGGATGCAGCAAAAGCAGTAATAAGAGGAAAATATATAGCAAGAGAAGCTCACGTCAAGAAACAAGAAAGAACTCAAAGAAACAACCTAATCTCGAAGCTCAGAGATCTAGAAAAAGAACAACAAAAAAACCCCAAAACCAGTAGAAGAAAAGAAATAATAAAAACCAAAGCAGAAATAAATGAAATTGAAACTAAAAAAACAATCCAAAAGATCAATGAAACCAAGAGCTGGTTCTTTGAAAAAAATCAATAAAATAGACAAACCCCTAGCCAGGCTCACAAAGGAAAAAAGGGAGAAAGCACAAATAAACAGGATCATAAATGAAAGAGGAGAAATCACAACGGACATAGCAGAAATCAAAAGAATAATCAGTAACTACTATGAACAGTTATATGGAAACAAGTTCAACAATCTAGAGGAGATGAACAAATTCCTACAACTCTAAAATCACCCAAAGCTAGATAAAGAAGAAATAGAACACCTAAACAGACCAATTACAAGCAGCGAAATTGAAATGGTAATCAAAAACCTTGCCAAAAACAAAAGCCCAGGGCCTGATGGATTTACAAATGAATTCTACCAAAGATTCAGAGACGAATTAGTGCCTATCCTTCAAAAACTCTTCCAAAAAATTGAGAAGGAAGGGACAATACCAAACACGTTCTATGGAGCCAACATTACACTAATACCAAAACCGAATAAGGACAACACAAACAAGGAAAACTACAGGCCAATCTCCCTAATGAACTCTGATGCAAAAATCCTCAATAAAATTTTAGCTATCAGAATCCAACAATGTATCCATAAGATAATTCACCACGACCAAGTAGGATTCATTCCAGGGACACAAGGAAGGTTTAACATCAGAAAATCAATCAACGTTATCCAACACATCAACAAAAAGAAATATAAAAACCATATGATAATATCAATAGATGCTGAGAAAGCTTTCGACAAAGTGCAACACCCATTCATGATAAAAACCCTTGAAATTCTTGGGATACAAGGAACATACCTCAACATCATAAAGGCCATCCATGACAAGCCAACAGCCAGTATCATCCTCAATGGTGAAAAGCTGAAAGCAATTCCATTAAGATCTGGAACAAGACAAGGATGTCCACTCTCACCACTGCTTTTCAATATAATACTGGAATTCCTAGCCAGAGCAATAAGACAAGAGAAAGACATCCAAGGAATCCAAATAGGAAAAGAAGAAGTCAAACTATCACTATTTACAGATGATATGATAATATACATAGAGAACCCCAAAAACTCCACAGAAAAAATAATTCAACTTATCAATCAATTCAGTAAAGTGGCAGGATACAAAATAAACACGCAAAAGTCAGTAGCCTTCCTATACACAAACAATAAATCTGAAGAAGAAGAAATCAAAAAAACCATCCCTTTTATTATTGAAACAAAAAAAAATCAAATATTTGGGAATAAATCTAACAAAAGAGGTAAAGGACCTATACAAAGAAAATTATAAAACACTGTTAAAAGAAATAGAAGAAGACACAAAGAAATGGAAAGACATCCCCTGCTCATGGATTGGAAGAATAAACATTATTAAAATGGCCATCCTACCAAAAGCAATATACAGATTCAATGCTTTTCCAATAAATATTTCAATGTCATTCTTCAAAGAAATAGAACAATTATTGATGAAATTCATATGGAATCACCAAAAACCCCTGATAGCCAAAGCTCTTCTGGAAAAAAAATAAAAAAAGAAGGGAATGGAAGCATCACACTCCCAGACTTCAAACTGTACTACAAAGCCATAATCATCAAAACTGCATGATACTGGAACAAGAACAGACACACAGACCAATGGAATCAAATAGAAAATCCAGAAATAAAACCACAGATTTATGGTCAACTAATCTTTGACAAAGGAGCAAAGACTATGCATTGGAGCAAAGAAAGTTTGTTCAATAAATGGTGCTGGGAAAACTGGGTTGCTACATGCAAAAGAATGAAGCTTGACCACTACCTCACACCATGCAAAAAAACCAACTCAAAATGGATTAAGGAACTAGACATAGGACCTGAAATCATAAAACACATAGAAGGAAATATAGGTGAAACACTCTATGATATGCACATCAAAGACATCTTTACAGACACATCACCCAAAGCAGTGATAGTGAAGGCAAAGATAAACAGCTGGGACTACATCAAATTAAAGAGCTTCTGCACAGCAAAAGAGACAATAACAAAAACAAAGAGAAACCCCACTGACTGGGACAACATTTTTGCACACAACACTAATGATAAAGGACTGATCACAAAAATCTGCAAAGAGCTGATGAGACTCAACAACAACAAAGAAAATAATCCAGTCAAAAAATGGGCAGAAGAGCTAAAAAGAAACTTTTCTGAAGAGGAAATGCAAATGGCCAACAGGCATATGAAAAAAATGTTCAACATCACTTGCAATCAGGGAACTGCAAATCAAAACTACAATGAGACACCTTCTCTCACCAGTGAGAATGGCACATATTAAAAAAACTAGCAACAACAAATGTTGGCAAGGATGTGAAGATAAAGAACTCTCCTGCACTGTTGGTGGGAATGCAAACTGGTCCAACCACTATAGAGAGCTGTGTGGAGAGTTCTTGACCTACTAAACATAGAGCTTCCATATGATCCAGCCTTTCCACTCCTAGGTATTTAACCGAAGGACACAGAAACATCAATTCCAAAGAGCACCTGCACCCCTATGTTTATAGCAGCACTATTTACAATAGCTAAGCTTTGGAAACAGCCCAGATGCCCAAAAATAGACGGCTGGATCAAGAAGATGTGGTACATATACACCATGGAATATTACTCAGCATTCAAAAAAAGATAAACACATGCAATTTGCAGCAACATGGATGGCGCTGGAAGGGATCATGCTCAGTGAAATAAGCCAGAAAGAAAAAGAAAAATACCGGATGGTCTCACTCATAGCAGGAATCTAGAAAACTTAAACAAGGGACCAGGAAAACAAATAACTATAAGAAAATATCTAAATCAACAAAAAAACTATGAACCAGAGACACTCTCTTGGGGGTGGGGGGTGGGGAAAGTAGGGATTGGGGTCAAAATAAGGGGGGTGTAATTGTATGGGGAATATAAAAATTAAATTAAAAAAAGACAGGAAGTTAAAAAAAATTAAAAATAGCTATATGTCACAAAACCACAGTTTAATGAAGAATAACTGAAAGCCTTTCCACTAAAATCTGGTACAAGAAAAGATGTCCACTCTTAGCACTACTATTTATCATACTACTTGAAGTACTAGCTAGAACAATTAGACAAGAGAAACAATAAAAGGAATCCAAATTAGGAAAGAAACTAAAACTATTCTTATTTGCATATAATATGACAATACACACAGAGAACCTTAGAGACACCATGAAAAAACTAATTGAAATAATAAACCAGTTCAGCAAAGTGGCAGGACACAAATACAACACACAAAAATTAGTTGCCTTCCAATATACAAATAATAAGCTAGAAGAATTAAGAAAGTCATCCAGTTTGCAATCTCACCAAAAGCAATGAAATATCTGGGAAAAAACCTAACAAAAGAGATGAAGGACCTATACAAGGAAAACTATATGACAATGATAAAAGAAAATAAAAGACAGAAAGAAATAGGTATTCTCTGCTTAGGGACAGGAAGAATCAATATTGTCAAAAAGGCTATCCTACCCAAAATAATTTATAGATTCGGTAGAATCCCAGTAAGAATTCCAATGGCAGTCTTAAAAAGATAGAACAGGGCCTCCCTAGTGGTGCAAGGGGTTAAGCACCACACTATGAAGCAATCTGCAGTCTCTGCAGCATGAATTTGATCCCCCTCCGGTCAGGGAGCAACCCACATGGTGCAGCAGACCTCTCCTGTCTTGCCCACTGCTCCCCTCAGCAGTGTATTTCAGTAGATCTGCCTGTTCTGCTTCCCACTCTGTTGCTGGTGAATCCTCTCACCCCCTGCCCCCACATCTCTGGCCTGTACCCCAGCTCTTGCATGCATAAATAAATCTTTTTAAAAAATCATAGAACAAAGATTACTGGAATTCTAACTATATTATAAAGCTGTAATAATTAAAACAACTGGTACTGGAACAAAAACAGACACACAGACCAGTATAATAGAATTGAGAACCCAGAAATAAAACCACACATTCACTGACAACTAATATATGACAAAGGAGTAAAGTATATACACTGGAACAAGGAAAGCCTCATCAATAAATGGTGCTGGGAAAATTGGACTCCAACATACGAAAGAATGAAACTAGACCATTATCTCACATGACACATGAATTCAACTAAAATGGGGAAAAGAATTTGATATGAGATATAAAACCATAAAATACATAGAAGAGAAAAAAAAAAAACAACTCCATGACATAAACTTCAGAAATCTCTTTGCAGACTCATCTCCATCAAGAAATCAAGAAGGAAAACAAAGAGAAAATAAACAAGTAGGACTATATCAAACTAGAAAGCTTTTGTACAGTGAAAAATAAAGTGGCCAAAACAGATACCCTTCTGAATGGGGGAAAATATTTGCACAGCATACATTCATAAGGGATTGACATTGGACATCTACAAAGAGCTTATAAAATTCAACAAAATGAAAACAAATTATTAAAAAATGGACTGAAGAGCTAGATGGGTACTTCTTGAAAAAAGAAATGCAGATGCTCAATAGACATGAATAAAAGCTCATTATAACTTATCAGCTGGGGAATGCAGATAAAAACCACAATGAGATAGCACAGCACACCTGTGAGAATTGTCTGAATGAAAAAGGCCAGAACAAGTTTTGGTGAGGGGATGGAGATAGAGAAACCCTGTTATACTGTTGGTGGGGATATAGACAGATCCAGCTCCTATGGAGAAAAAAGTGGATATTGCTCAAAAGACTGACCCAGCAATTCCACTCCCAGGTATCTACACAAAGAAAATTAATTTGAAAGGAAACCTGCACTCCAATATTTATAGCAGCTCTCTGTATAATAGCCAAGATATGGAAACAATCTCAGTGCCCCAGAACAGATGAGTACAATGGAATACTACTCAGTAATCAAAAAAGATAAACTCATGCCATTTGTGGCAACATAGATGGAACTGGAGGGGATAATTCTAAGTGAAGTGAACCAGAAGGAGAAAGATAAACACGAGATGGTTTCACCTATATGTGGTATCTAGAGAAAGAAAATAAAAGATCAGACAAAGAAACTTAAGACCGACCCTTGACTTTCAGGAGGGGAGGACTAAAGAGTACAAGTGGGGAGGAGAGTGCAGTGGAATGTGGTGAAGGTGTGTGGGCACTTTGATGGTGAGAAAACTATGGTGATCACACCTAAGGGGAGAAATCCTATATTGTGACAAAATGAACAAGAATGTTTCTTTAAAAAGATACTTGTTAGGTTTTGGTGGTTATTAATAATATTATTATCCTTCTTGGTCACATATTCTGGTGAAATTCTGTTGGCTGTATACCAGGAATGCAATTGTTAGATTGTAGATGCATATACATGAGTATATGTTTAGCGTCAGTAGATATTGCCAAACTATTTTCAAGACAACTGAATTAAAATTATTACATTGGTATATGGTATGAAAAATAAGTTAATCTACATCCTTATGCTTTGTATTTCTATTTCCATGCTGATGTATAGAGACAAGTATTTCATGGTATGTAGTGATTTACAATAAAATATATACCTGGAAGCTCCAAAAGCAAGTCTGGTTCCCTTTTAAGAGATCTGATCCAGTTCAGTCCATATTGCTTTGAGTTGACCAGCTTTCCACTCCTGTATTATATTAAATGCCAAAGGTTATAGAACTGAGTGATTTACATCTAAAGCCAAACTCATGAATTTCCTTCCTTGAGACTGTCAAGGCAAAGAAATCAAAGACAAAAGATTACATACTGTATACTTTTAATTATGTAATGTATAAAAATATTTTTCTTTTCAAAGTGAAGGAAAAGATAAGGTGGGACTACATCAAAGTAAAAAGATGTACAGCAAGAGAGACAATAACCAAAACAAAGAGGCACTCCACAGATTGGAAGGAAGTATTTGTACTCCATACAACCAATAAGGAACTTATGTCAAAGATCTTCAAAGAGCTTCCACAACTCAACAAACACAAAGTAGACAATCCAGTCAACAAATGGTCAAAAGAGTTAAAAGACACTTCTCCAAAGAGGAGATGCAGATGGCCAACAGGTATATGAAAAAATGCTCAGTATCATTTATACTCAGGGAAATGCAGATCAAAACCACAATGAGATACTATCTCACAGCAGTAGGAATGGCCCATATTAAAAAAAATGGCAACGACAAATGCTGGTGAAGATGTAGAGAAAGGAACACTCTTACACTGCTGGTGGGAATGCAAACTGGTCCAACCACTATGGAAACCCATATGGAGGACACTCAAATGACTAAAAATGGAGCTACCATATGAGCCAGCAATTCTACTTCTAGGAATCTACCTAAGGACACAAAAACATTCATTTGAAAGGAAGTATGCACTCCCATGTTATTGCAACACTATTTACAATAGCTAAGAATTGGAAACAACATAAATCCCCAAAACAAATGACTGGATCAAGAAGATGTAGCATATATGCACAATGGAATACTACTCAGCAATCAAAAAAGAAAAACTCATGCCATTCACAGCAACATGGATGGAGCTGGAAGGGATTATGCTCAGTGAAGTAAGTCAGAAGGGGGAAAAAATCAGATGGTTTCACTTATAGGAGGAATATAGGGAAATGAAACAAAGGGTCAGAAAAAAAAGACAAAACTAACAAGCAAACTATAAATCTGAGACATAGAGCATGGGAGGGGTAGGGAAAGTGGTCCAAATAGTGGAGGGAAGAGCACAAGAGACTATGGTGATGGTTCACTGGTCACCTGGTAATGGGAATTTCACAGGGACTACACCTGGGAGAAGAAATCTTGATGTTTATGCACAAATTCAGTTTGTGAAAATTCACTTATATACTCATCACTGCATTTGTTTTACTTCATAAAAAATGTTAAAAGTCTCCCACAATATATTTTGAGAATATATTTATGATCCTTGTTTTTCTGATAAATATTTTTATCGAGAATATATGAAAATTTCACTGGTTTTTAAAAGACAGGCAGCTATTTGGAAATAAAAATGGGTAAAAGGCCCAAAGAAACATTTCACACAAAAAAGGATAGCTAAGTAACCAATAAACACAGAAAAGATCTACAATGTGATAACACTTTCCACATAACAGAGCTATAAATGAAAAATAAAGCAATATTGCTAAGGATATGGAACAACTATAATTCAACTATAATAGTGAAAATTAGCACAGCCATTTTGGGAGAAAATGGTCAACAATATCAAGCAAATCTATGCATTAGGTATATGCTCAACAAATTTATGTTAATAGTTTCCAAAATAAATATATTAAAATGTCTATAGTAACACTTTAAATTAGCCCAAACTTCATACAACAGAAACATCTTTAAAAAAATAGATTTGCCAAGTGATGTGTAATATATTTACACAGTGGAGTACTATACAATAAAGGAAATCAAAGACCTGCAACTCCATACAATATAGCTAAATCTCACATAAAATATTTAGCAAAGCAACAAGATACAGAAATGAACATAGTACAACTTTTACATAAGTTACGAAAATGGGGAAAATAACCCATTTAGTTAGAAGTAAGGGTAGTGGTTAATCATTGGTTTTGATAGTGACTGGGTTTACTGAGGTTCTAGTACTGTTTTATTTATCTAGCAGATGGCTATATGGTGTTTCTGTTCTTAAAAGTTTTATCAAGCTGTAAACTTGTGATATTAACACTATGTATATTATAATTTAAAAATAAGGAAAATTATAGTGCATCATTGGAAATACAGAGATTGGTGCTATCTTCAAAGACATGAGAGCTATGATTGTTTTTGGCAGTATAAAAGAAAAATGGGTTCTTGGAAAATGAAGACATTATCACAAACTTAACTGGGTCTTGATTTAAGTTATTGTTCCTATTGCAGATGTTTCCTACATTGGAATAATCAGCTCAGGCTCTGAATCCTGGTATACAGTTATTGATCTGGAAAAAGGTCTTTTCTCTTTATTGATTAGCAAAGACCATCAATTTGCTTGCCAGCAGGGCAGCAGTAAACTTTCATCACCTTGCCTCTAGCTCGTTGTCTTAATCTAATACCCAGCAACTATGATCAATTTGCCATTCCATATATATTGGGGACGTGTGTGTAGTTTGCTATTTATATATTGATGTTATTTTGCTATTTGAAAATGACAAATGACAAACAGGTTCCCTTGGTTCTTTTCAAGTCTTGTCAAACCAATAGTCTGCTACCCCAGAAATTTCCAGAGATCCAATGGCTATTTATGTTGTGATATTACCTCCAAGTGAAAGACAATGTTGTATGTTGTATTCCCAACACTAAAAGCTTGGTGAGCATTTTTGATATGAAGCAATATATAGCATATCTGAGTGTACTCTACAATCCATTTAATATTTAATCTAGTTTTGAGAGGATTCCAGAAAAATTTTTAAAAGACTATGAAGCTGTTCTCACCTAGAGGATCCAACAGTACTTGTAATTTTTTGTGACAGTTAGAAATGCATCCCATAATGTCATGCACTAGTAGAATCATAATTCAGATCATCTGGATTTAGGAAAAAACTCATGCTTTTCAAATAACAGTTGTATTTGTGTGAAACAGATATGGGTTTACTCCTGGGTTTTAGGAGGTACAAAAAGCCTATTGTGAATGGGTATTACATTTTTCATGCCATAAAATCTGTGTGTGTGTGTTTGTGTGTGTGTGTGTATCACATTCAATGCAATCTTAAAATGGGCTCAGCAATTCCTAAATGTGGAGGAGGTTGCATATGTAGATCACTCTTGGTTCCCATGCATCTATGTCTGTTGCTTTGCCTGTTCACAAATGACATATTACATCATGAAGCATTTAAGATCTTTTGTCACAAATCTATAATCAATTCTACATGCAGTAATACCAACGAACCTCACAGATACAATGAATTAAAGACATCAGACACAAAAAGGCACATGCTATATCATTCAACTTACATGACTTAAGAACAGATACAAATATATGGTGTTAGAAGTCAGACTAGCATTTACTTTTGGGAGAGGATTAATATGTTGGCATAAAGGGAACCCTCTGGGGTATTAAAAATACTTGGTATTGATCTGGGTGAGTTACACATGAATTTAAAGTCACTGAATTAAACACTTAAATTTTGATTTGCTCAAGTAAAATATTTTTTAAATAATGAGAGATGAGGGCCTCCCTGGTGGCGCAAGCACAGCCTCTGCAGCACGAGTTTGATCCTGTGCCACCCAGAGAGAAACCCACATGGCACAGCAGACCTCTCCTGTCTCACCCACTGCTCCCCTCAGCAGTGCATTTCAGTCAGTTTTGTGTGTTTGTTCTGTTCCCCATTCTGTCTCTGGTGAATCCTCTCACCCCCTGCATCTCTGGCCAATACCCCAGCTCTTATATGCATAAATAAATCTTTAAAAAAATAATGAGAGAAGAGAGATATTTATCACAAATTTGCGGATTTTGACATAAAAGAAATATCTAAAATACTATGTATATTAAGTTGTAAAGTATTTTTTTTCCTTAAAGGAACGTCACAGCCACAGTGGAGTGATTCCAACACAACTGCTAGGTTCAATGACTTGATAGGACATACATGACACAACAGATAATTATACTCACAGGTATGTTTTATTACAGTAAAAAGACAAAAAAAAAATCAGCAAAGGAAAAGGTACATGCAATGAAGTCTAGAGAAAAGCAGGAGGAAATTTCCAAGAGTCCTGCCCCAATTAAGTCAACCAGGATTCACTTAATTCCTCCAGGAAGGAATTACAATTGTGATATAGTGTCTACCAGGGAAGATCAACAAAAACTTAGTGCCCAGAGTTTTACTGGGAGCTTTTTGCTTATACACTTCTAGGCATGAACTAAAATTCTAGATCCCAGAAGGAAAGCGCTGTTCAGCATAAACTACATTGTTCATACAACTCCCCAAAATCCAAGTTCCCAGACACTAACCCACCAATCTTAAAAGCAGTCCTTTCTAAGAAGAGTAGTCTTAGGCCCCAAAAGTTAATTCTTTTCTAGATATACAGAAGCCAAGTATGTGCAGATCTACTTCAGGCTCCAATATTTCAAGACTGAAGATTTGAGTTAGTTTATTAATCAAGAATCATAACTAGCTAGGTTGGTACAGGTGCAAGATACCCAAAATACATGCTAGAGAACACAAGAGGAAATGTCAAATTATGGTCTCCTGACCAGTTTTAAGTGCAGAAAGGAGGAAATTAGTGGTTGTAGATATTCCCTTCCTAATGATGGAGGACAGGAATAGAAAAACTGAAAAGGAGGTGCGCACAAGACCAGAAAACTGGCTCACGAAATGTTAAGAGTTGGAGGTCGGTGTAGAAGGGATTAGCATAGCCATTGACACAGCTATGGAAACCAAGATCCTTAGCCCCAATGCCCAGATTACAAAGCATAAGACCCAACCAAGCAGGTAGCAGACTGCTGTAGGGAGTGTCTAGAGCACAGGCCCAAGGGTAAAGACATGGAGATTGAGCCCACTGTGGAATCTCCTTCTCTTTCGGATTCTGCATACTTATCTAAAATCAGCAACTAACAAAGACTCACAAGGAGTGACCCCTCCCAAAGAGCAAAGGACTATACCAGTGCAATCTCTGCACAGGCTCGGGGCAGCACTCCCACTGCCCACCTGTGACTATGCAGGTGCCTCTTTTCACCAACTCTCTCCTCTGCAGGGCAGCAGCCTCCTGTCTGCCCATGACCTGTACCAGGCTGGGACTTCTCTTCACTGACCTCCCTCAGCGGAGGCCGCTCTCCTCAAGGCCACCCACCTGCAACCATGCAGGCCTCTCTCAGCAAAACCTATCCCTTTCCCTTATAAGCCTGCTCTTTAAATATGACTAACATCTCTATCTCATGGAGAAACTTGCCTGGGAAACTCACCATGTGCCGCTGAAATGCGAACTCTGGTGAAACCTTTCCCAGAGTGAACCCAAGGACCCTGCACTCCAAACCTACAGACTCCAAAAACGACATCACTTCCATTAAAGATATTGTTGAGTTAGTCTATATATTAACTTTAAATTATACTTTTATAAACGTGGGTTATAACTAAACTGAAAAAAAGATATCACAGAAGATATGAATTAGAGTCTCCTTTTTCAGCAAGTAAGCACATTATTATTTATTGCAATTATTATCTTAAGCAGAAGCATGCTATTCTAGGTATTTTTGTTGTAAGATAATATGGGCAGAATATGGACCATAAGTAGCTAAAGAAAGGAACTGGGCCTTTTTTTTTTTTTCTTGCCAACTCTATCCCTTTGCAGAACTTTTCCTTTGATAGACTGAAAATACAGGGTCTTTCCCAGATTCTCTTGTCTCATAGGATCTGAACTCAGTCACACTTTGCCAAGGAGATGCATTCTTGTAAGAACTGACAAGGAGAACAGATTCAGAAGTTTCAGAAATAGTATATACGTGTGGGGTCTTACAACTTCGAGGTTTTGCAGAAGTATTTGTGTGTTTGCCTGAAATTTAGCTGCCCCATTGCTGCAGGGCATTTCAAAGCCCTGATTTCAGGGCCAGTTCCCTACAATTTTGACTAGTGCAGAAGTTGCAATCTTTCTTCTCAGCACCCAAGTGGTGGTGTTGAACCTCAAGTATAGTAGTAGTCTCTTCTGCTATTGTTCTTCTAGAACTTACAGATATATTGGGTTTGTAAACACTTAATTCCCTACATTGAAATCTTTCTGCTTATGATGCCTAGCGTGGTTCTGTTTTACTATATTTCTGTATTTACCACAATAGGAGAAAAGAGAGATAAGAACATCCTTCAGAATTTAGCTCAGAAGTAACATCACTTCCACTAAGATTTTTTTTTTAATTTTTTTAAAAGATTTATGTATTTATTTATTTGTTTGTTTGTTTATTTATTTTGTTTAGACAAGCACTGGGTACAGTCAGAAGCACGGGAGGGTGAGAGAATTCACCAGAGCCAGAGCGGGGAGCAGAGCAGGCAGAAGGATCCAAGTACACTGCTGAGGGGAGCAGCAGGCGGCAGGAGAAGTCTGAGCGCCATGTGGGACCCTCCTCTGGTGGCCGGGGAGCAGCCGGGGATCGAACCAGCGCTGCAGAGGCTGCGGGCAGCTTCGCAACCCAGCGCTCAACCGCTGCGCCACCGGTGAGGCCCTCCACTAAGATTTCTTTACCTGTAACTAGTACAATTGCCCCAATTATTCAATATCTTATTTTTTAGTTTATTTCCAAAGATGGAAATTTTCTGAGAAATTTTTGTTTCTAATTATTTTAACATATTCCTTGAAATGTTAACATAAAAATATGGGTCTTTCCCAGATATGTGGGATTTTTCCAATCCCACAAATGTTTTATTATATTTTCTATATATTAGAGCTGAAAAACACCAGAGCATTTCATTCTGGCTAAAAATTTGCCTCATAGAGATATTAATAAAATAAAGATAAAAGTAGGAAATGACTGACTTTCAAATGTAAGGCATTCTATTACCCAAAACTTAATTTTTCTCATCAAAATATTAATACACAAATATTACTCAACAATTTGATACAAGATAATTTTTAATCTAATTACAAAAAATCTTATAATTAAATGCTAAACAATTTGTGTACAAGTAGGATTTTTTTTACTTTTTAAAAATTAATGATAAAGATAAGTTATTCACTTGATTGACACTAAGTATAACTATTATTTGAGCATTAATAACTTTTCTTGAAATATCTTCAAAAACTAACTCTAATTTTATTCTAAATTTCAGGGCAAAGTGAGTGGCATAAGTGTAATTTTCTTATTGAAAATACAATGCATTTTCCTCTCACTATATAAATGCACCTCGTTTTCAATGAGGAAGAAAAATCTCTTTAAAAGTTTTGGGGCCTATTGCATTTATAATGAAATAGGTATGATGGCTTTTGTGTGAGTGTGTATGTGACTTGGAAAACTATTTGGAATGAATAATATTTCCATTTTTCTGCTTAACAGCAGTTACCTCTTTTCTGGGATATAAATGCCATCTGAACCAATGAATTATTTCCAATCAGATAGCAAATGTAGGCTGAAGTCTTGCAGTTAAGTTAATAGAAACTTAAATATTTTCAGAGATTAACAACATAAGGGATTTATTGCAGCATGAGAACAGAGCATTATCTTTCTAATATATGTTTTTAAATGTAATAAACATATCCCAGAGGACTGCCACCTAATAAATTCTTGGATATACTCATAAGTCCTATGATAAACACTAACAGTAAAGCTAGAATTGTGGGGAAAATTCAGTAGTAACATCCATAATGATCAAGTTAATTTTGGAATCATGTCAACCACTGAACATTGCCTACCTCAGCATTCTCTAAAGCAGCCAAGTATTTTAGATTGTACTAAATATTTTGCTGTATATGTAGATTTGGCATATTTTTATTTGATACTGGAATTTGTTCTTGCACTACACATCTAACAAATGTATTGACAAAGAGTAGGCTTTGGAAGAAAACACTGAATTGGGTACCAAAAGTTGGGTGTGAGTTAAAATTTCTGCACTGATTAGTCATGGTCTCAGTCTCTGTAGTTACCATTTAAAAGAATGATTATAATACCCTGACTAAGTCATTAGGTTTGTTGATGAGAACAAATTATAGTGTTATTTAATCCACCACACCATATAATTATTTCTTTTTAGTGGTGAGAATATTTAAGATCTATTTTCTTAGCAACTTTGAAATATATGGTATTATTGACTACAATCACCATGCTTTGCCTTAGATCTTTAGAACCTTTTCATCTTCTATGTTTGTACCCTTTGACCAACATCTCTCCAATTCCTTCATAAACATCCAATATCTGATAACCACCATTCTGTTTCTATGAATTTAGCTTTATTAGAGTTCACACATATGTGATATCATGCAGTATCTTTCTTTGTCTTTGATTTATCTCATTTAGCATAGTGCTCATAAATTTCATCACCCATGTGTCTCAAGTGATAGGATTTTTGTCTTTCTTATGACTGAATAATACTTCATTGTCTACTGTGATATATGTTTATGTATATACATATATAATACAAAAGTACACAGTCCATTAACTGTCACAGAGATAGTATCATCACACCTCATGTAACCTTTGGAAATTCCATATATACTCATAATGAGTGAAAAAGAAAATAGTATCTTGACATTATGAAGAAAACATGTTTGATCTTGTGACTCCCTTGATAGTCAGAGAGACCCCTAGGTGTCACTGAATGATACTTTGAGAACTGATCAAAATTTTTTTCTCTCTTCTGGACCCCAGTTCAATTATCTTCAGAATTGCACACATTAACCTTCAAAGAAGGAATATATATATATATATATATATATATATATATTCTCAATCAGATTATAAATTCCTGAAGGTCTCTACTAGAAAACAGTATGCATTTAACCTTCCAACAGTCCCGTTCATTCATTCTATGTGTGGTTCTTTAATACAATTATCAATTTGTCATTAAAATGTTTATCATAAATATTGGGAACTATATTATGTTTATATTATAAAATATATAAAATATTTAACTATAAATATAAAATATTTAACTTATTATGTTATATTAATACAGCAATCACCAAAATAGTTCATAATTTCACTTCTTATTGCCATTGTGATTTTGATTATTTTCAGGAATCAAATGATTTTTGAGAGTACCAATTTCCAAAACAGTGCCACTGATGTTGCAAAAGATCACTATTCTCCAGTCTATTTTTATTTTTAATCTGTTTCCTGTAAGAGTAAAAATGTTAGAAATTGAACTTGATGTTACTGAAAAATAAACAAGAAACACTTGCACTATGTCTGAAAAATCCTTCCTTTAAAACAATATTTTAAGGCTCTTTCCTTCTAAGCTTTGCCATAGGAACTTTGTTGTGCAATTACTCAGCTCTAAACTCAGCTCTCTAAACCATTTTAATTCAGTACTAAAGCCAAGTTTTTGAAGGAGTCATTTATCAAAATTACTAAGCTCAGGATGCTGAAATGGATTCATAAAAATCGCTATTATAATTTGGCCTAAATCTGTAGTTTTATAACATTCATGGTGTGCATAGTGGAATATTAACCCAAAAAGATCTGGCCTTAAGTTAGAATTTGATGTCATCATAAGGAACCTGAAATAATCAATAGTCTTCTCTAGGAAATAATTATAATAAAAGCTACCATACATGGTGTAGCTCAATATTGATATGCTAGCAACTGTGTCATTTCTTTATATCTCTTTAGTGAAACCATGTAGCCACGTTGTGATGTAGCTACCACAGTACCCATTTCATAGGTAAGTAAATGGAAATACAGATACTGGGAATATTGCCAATATCACCTAGTCATGAAGTTAGAGTCAGGATTTGAACCCCAGTTTGTCTGACATTATAGCTGTGATTTCCAACAAATGTCTTAGCACAAAGAGGTTAAGTGGTTTTATCAATTAGAAGAAGTTCAATTAGTATTATATTTGGTATCCACCCAAATTTACACTGACAATGCAAGAAAGGTTTGTAGCTCACTCACACTCTGCAGTCAACACCGGTCAGCTGTGGGCTCTATTCTGTGTTTTCCTTACTCAGAAATGCAAGTTAACAGTTTCAGCCTTTGAATTTTCACCAGCTGCTATGAGAGGGAAACAGGTGGTAACAGAGTTTTCACTGGCTATTAAAGGCTGCTGGAATAAAACCATAATCAGAGTGGTATTTTTGAAATTTTGAGTGAAAATCCACTTACTACTTCTCTAAATATAAGTTATCTTGATACCACTAGAAATAAAGAACAAAATTTTCAGGAGTTTATGATTAATTTTCAGAGGATAGACAATTATACACAGAATTGTAATGCTTTTCTTTAGAAACTTCAGATATATCAAGAAAATATCAATTAACAATTTCTTTTTTTTTTTTTTTTTTTTTTTTTTTTTTTTTTTAAATTTTTTTTTTTTTTAATAGAGGCATGTTTTATTTATTTATTCATTTATTTGTTTGTTTGTTTTTGTTTATACATGCACTGGGTACAGTCAGAAGTACGGGAGGGTGAGAGAATTCACCAGAGCCAGAGCAGGCAGAAGGACCGAAGTACACTGCTGAGGGGAGCAGCGGGCGGCAGGAGAGGTCTGCACGCCATGTGGGACCCTCCTCCGGTGGCCGGGGAGCAGCCGGGGATCGAACCGGGGCCACAGAGGCCGCGGGCAGCTTCGCAACCCAGTGCTCAACCGCTGCGCCACCAGGGAGGCCCCAATTAACAATTTCTTATACCTCCAATTCTCATTAACAAGGTAAAAATATCACTTCAATTAGTTCAATGTTTGTTATTTCAACATGACAGTTATTTCACATGACAAAATGTATGACTTGTCTTTTGAAATAAACTACCATTTATTAGTCATTAAATGAATATACTCACTGAGATTTAGCAAATTCATCCTTTTTTCATGTTTCCTACTCAGCTCTTAAAATTACTTCAGTCTACTAGGTTTGGTTTTTTTTTTTGTGGGACCCTCGCCGGTGGCCGGGGAACGAACCCATGCTGCGGAGGCTGCGGGCAGCCTCACACTCAACCGCTGTGCCACCAGGGGAGGCCCTCTACTAGGTTCTTATCAAAGCTTCTTAAGAGTGACCATAACAGGATTAGCTTTTCATATATATATATATATACACACACACACACACACACACACAAATTATTCTCACAATAGCTGTAGTCATGTTAATTTATTATGGTTAGAGAAATAACTAACTATAGTTATAATTAGAGAAAGCTACAGGGTGGAAAAGACTAGATAGGACATTGTGTCATAGAAAAGTCCTGGGCTTTTTGCCTGGTGATTTGTCTGCTTCATTTGCATCTGCAGAGTTGAGAACGGAGCAGAAACCTGCAATGTCATCACATGATTTCTTCTGAATGCATTCACAAGAAACTTTGAGGTGCATTGTATGGAAATGGCCCCTTTTAAGTGGCACAGAGACTGCTTTCATGCCATGACCATCTTGCCTACCATCACTTATGAAAACCATCATCCAGTGACAGGTAATCAGTATTTAATCACTGAAGCTGACACTTGAGAATCAACCCAAGCAGGTCTCCTTGCCCTCCAGAGCTCCAAACATGTGTTTTTTCACTATTCTGAAAAGACTGTCACACTCTGCCTCCAGAGGAATACTAAACAGTTTTTTTTTAAAGGATGGTGGAGTCCACAAAATAAGCAGTATATGATTGTAGAACTCAATGAACTGTATATCAACCCAGACTTCCAAGAAAAACATGATGAGTTACTCCAGCATTATGTAAACATCATGAAATAAGATTCATGGTGAATATGGAATTTAAATTGTAGAACTATATTGGTTAAAGTTTAGTTGGTGAAATAATATTTCTAAATTGAAACAACTATTTACTATCAAATACTATTATCCTTTAGACAAAATATAAAATACATTTTAACCTCCTGTTTTATATGAAATGGATGCTACCTTTATTTCCCATGCACACACTAGCGCCAACAAAGCATGAGTGGCCATGACCATGGTATCGATTCCCTATTGTTGACACAGAAACTTCAGCAGAGCTATAAACACCCTGATTCTTGGGATCTCTCCCTCCTTTTTGATATTCCAGTGCCTTTCACATTGTATTCACACTTCTGACTAAAGTCAGTTCCTTTCCACTAGTCACTATCTCAGTTCTGTGCTCTTCTGTAGAGAGGCTGTGTTCTTCAATGACCATGGCCAACAGGAGCAAAATCAAATATTAAACAAAACATTCAACACCTGGTAACGATTCAACCATCACTTAATTCTCCAGCTTCCTTTCTTCCTCACAAGTAGAAATTCTTGCCACTTCCATATGCAGGCCACCAACATCTCTGAAGTTTTTAAAGAGTGCTCTGTTAGTAAGCAGACTGAGGGCTACCCCCAAACTTGCACACTCTAAAGGGATTCTGCCATCTGCCACCTAAAGACAAAGTACACTCTTACTGTAAAAAAAAATAAAAATAATAAAAATCTTTACTAGAATTGGTATGCACAGAAAGAGAAGAAAAAGTTTTCCAATAAAATACTCAAAGTTACCCATCCCTTTGTAGCTAAATAGCCAGGCAAACAGAGTCATCCCAAAGCAAGGCCACTGAAGCCCTAAAGGTTGCCACAGGTCTAAGGCACCTTCTGGCTGGGAACCATAGAAAGGGGATGAAAGGGACCAGGAATGTCTCAATTAAAAGGAGAAATATCCAAGTACAAGCAAGGTACTGATTTCCTGCCTTTGTCAGCTTCCCCATGTTTCTCACCCTTGTGCCTATTCCAAATGTTTCTCCATGTCTCAGCTCCATGTATCTCCTCCAAGTCCACCAAATCTCTGATGCAAATCCAAAGCTGAGAAGCAAGAAGGCCCTTCTCCACTTACTTCTCCATGTCTGTGTGTATTTCCTCCAAGTGTTCCCCCCTTCAAGCTTCCCCTTGCTGTGCAGTTATGCCCCTCATTAGGTGGGGCAGGGAACATGGAGCCTCCCCTTTATATGAAGACATTTGTTACACCTTCTGTTCTCTAATAATGAATACTTTTACAAAAAAAATAAATTTGCTCTCTCTCCAAGCAACCTCTCTCAATATTAACAGCTTGCTTCTTGAGTCTTGGAGGAAATTCCTAGTGAGATGAGGTCAGAGGGACACTTAGGATGACACAAGGCATTGTGGCCTGCCAGCAACAGTAGCTTCAAATGAAATTCTAGAGATGTCAGGCTGAGAGAACCTCCGTGTCTGCTAGTGACCATGTGCAGTGTAAGCAAATCCTCATTCTATTGGAACATTACTTCTCCCTGTGGTTTCTATATCCCAGAACAAATTCTTAAAAATATTCTACATCATGGTGAGTTCTTAGTAACCTGGGCACACTTCCAGAGATTTAGACACATTTGTTGTTCACATTTAGAATTGATATTCTCACTAAGACAGAACACAGTTATTATCAAAATCACCATTACTTATTTTTTTTAACCTAGGAAGGGTGGTCACATGCAAATGAAAAACGTGGAGACCTGGTTGTATATTGCAGAATTCATAGGCGGGTTTTCAATTATGTAATACAACACAGTATACATATGTTTTTGAATTCTGAATGAAGTTCTGCCCTCATTCACTCAATTATTTCACCATACGCTTTCCCAAAATTTCCCATTCATTTTTCACATTCAAGTAACCACATTCTAATGTGCATCTCTAGGCTGAGAACATATTTCCCACTATTCTGAAAGTAATGAATATATCATGGCCATAGACTTTTTTTTCTTTTGAATTGTAAAGCTGTGAAACTGTTATGCTTAAATAAGTTACAAAGTTGTAATTAAGGAAAAGGAAAATAGGCAAAGATCAGTTACTAAGTAAAAAGTACTTTATGTATCTATTCAATCTTCTCCAAAGCCCCCACCAGTCTACATGAAACATAAGACAAAGTGAAAATGGACAAAGATAAATCAAAGGAGCCCTATATTTTGAGTCTAGGGTTTAGCTATTTCATACTAGTATTGAGTTTGAATGTAGATTGTCAAGAATAAAAGAAACAGGGCCTCCCTGTGATGGAAAGGGTTAAGCACCACACTATGAAGCTATCCGCAGCCTCAGCAGCACAAGATATATCCCAGGCCAGAGAGCAACCCACAGGGCGCAGCAGACCTCTCCTGGCTTGCCCGCTGCTCCCCTCAGCAGTGTATTTTTGTCAGTCTGCCTATTCTGTTCCCCAATCTGTCTCTGGTGAATCCTCTCACTCCCTGCATCTCTGGCCTGTACCCCAGCTCTTGTATGCATAAGTAAATAAATCTTTTTAAAAAATCAAAGAAACAGAAGATTTGGGCTCACTTCCCACAGATCAAATATACAGCTATATATGGAAAACAGATGAGCTGAGCTGAACTGAACTGAACTGCTCCTCCACAGCAAGGAACAAAAGTACCACACCAAAATGGGTAGGAGAAGCAGAGATTCAGTTTTGCCAAGAAATCCCACACCGACGCAGAGAAGCCCTAACAGGAGGGATCTTACAAATACAGAACTCTGTATTACAAATACAGAACTCATTCCTCTCTCTGAGGAATGAGAGGCTCATGCCCCACATCAGGCACCCCATTCTTTGGTACCTGTACCACAGACACGCCCCACCTCCACCCACCCAACCCCAGAAAAATAAAAATAAAAATAAAAAAACACAACAGAAGAACTTCTAACTTTGACAACCAACAGGCTGTGACCAAGAAACTCAAGACACAGCAAGGGACTGAGAGTCCTGGGTCCCAGCAAAAAGGAAGCAATTTGTAAAGCAAAGCGCCTAAGTCTTATACGAAGGAGCTTCATTAAGCGAGTCTCAAAAGTCTGTGAGGTTGGGGGTGGGAGGTCGGGGAGGGGTTTATTGGCACAGGAGAGGCATTGGAGGGCGCCACTTTTGTATTTTCGCCTTACCTTACAAGAGCGGGACCTGGTGGGGATCATTTCAGCTCACTCATCTTGTCAGCAGCCTCCCCTCGTCCTGCACCTGCTCTGCGAGGCTTAATGGCACAACTCTCCCGCCAGCGCGACCTGATAACGCCAAGGCCATCAGCTGGCCGCGCCCCCTCACCTGCCAGCGCCCACCTGATACCCAGCGGGGCGCTGCCCTGGGGCTGGCTCTCGCCCTCGCCCTAGCTATAGCTGAGCTTGCTGGAACCTCCTGGAAAGATTATACACTTGTCTAGAGCCACAATTCTTGCAGCTTTCACCAAGGAGACAATTCTATATCACTATGTGGAAGCCAGCAGGTTATTATGCTAAGTGAAACAGCACATTCGCTATAGAAACTAATACAGTGTGATGTTACTTATACATAGACTCTAAAATACACAACAAGCTAAACTAAAATCAAAGACAGAATAGAGATCGGTGGTTACCAGAGGGGAGATAGGTGAGGGGTGGGTGAAGCAGGTAAAGGGAATCAAGAGGTACAAACTTCAGTTACAAAATAAGCAAGACAAGGAGATACAATGTACGACATGAGGACTGTAATCAATAATAAGCTAATCCAAATCTGAACGTTTCCAAGATGGCATAGGCTTATTATAATGATCATTTTGCATTGTATATAAAAAATGAATCGTTATGTTGTATACCTGAAACTAAGGTAGTATTATATGTTAGTTGTACTTAAAGAAGAAAAAAAAAAAAAAAACCAGGGTAATACTTCTTTTTGCACAGTCCTTGCCTCCTCCTTTTCATTCACCCTGAGTCTCATCCATTATAGTTTTTCTTAAATGCCAAGGATAGGGAATTAGCTGTTAATTGACAGCTAATTAAAATTCCAAGTGCCAGTCAAAACTTCATGTTTCTTTTTAGTTTATCAGTGGATATAAAATATAGGTTTGAAACAGTTCCTTTTCTCTGTTATTGTCTAACATTTATCGTTTTATTTCACCATGGCTTTGGAGGCATCTCTCTGAAATATCCACTTGCAAGCAACAGGAGATCTCAGGATTTCACACTGGATTCACCTTAAAACTCAGTTGCTGATTGGGCCTCCCCTGGTGGCGCAGAGGTTGAGCGCTGGGCTGCGAAGAAAAAAAAAAAAAAAAAAAAACTCAGTTGCTGATTGTAGGGTAAATGGAAATTGATCAATATTAACATCAATTATCCACACCTGTGGTCTTACACACATGCCTGATGGTGACACCTGGAGTGCGGTATGGGTGTGCATTAAGTGAGCTCACCAAGAGACTGAGCTGAGAGACTAAGCATGTAAGGACAGGGTGGCAGAGGACCGAGAGGAGGAGTACAGTGGAGAGCAGTAGAGAGCATCAGAAAACAACTAAGAGAGGAAATAGCATTTAGGGATTTGCAGGGGGGCCCAAGTTGCTGCTTTGTTTCCCCTAACCTGTGAGGATGAGGCCAAGGGTTCCAAGATTATCTTTCAAGCTGCCTGATGATGAACCTACTCAGCCTGGGGTGGTTGTAGAACACTAGGCTCATGCAACTCAGCTGTTAACTTCATTGGGATGGGGCCAATTTATTATTTTTACTGTTGTAAAAGGGCTAATTGTAATCAAGGGGATTTTTGTGTGCCTACTAAGTGTTGTTACTGATGTTGGCAGTAATTGGATCTAGGAATGAAGTCTAGAATTGTCTTAGAAATACAGACTCAGGCAGTGTCTGACAGCTGTGCAGCTCTCCAGTCTCCTTAACTCCCTGGGGTTTTGGTTGGCTTTGGCTCCTCCACAGTGTATCAGCAACCCTCTCAGCTGTGACTGGTGCAATGCCTTTTAACAGCTTTAAATGGTAGGTGCTAATAGCTTTGCAGCCTTGCAGTGCTCCCAGCAGGTTTCAGTGCCTTGTATTACTTTAAACAAAAGGTACTTTGAAAACATATATAAATTAAGGCTATAATTTCATCTCCAGTCATTGGCATGTATTACTTGTCAACTTTTCAAAAAGCAAATGGCTGATTTTAGGCATTCCAGAAGACTTGGGTCAGAGCATTTTTCCCTCTGCTTCCAACTATATCCAGGACCATCTGTCTTTAATCCATCCATTGCTATTTTCTTACTCAAAATTATATTCACTCTTTTTTTTGTATACCTGTTGTCTCTTGTATCTCTCTTTATTTTGCCTGATTCACACTTTGGTTCCTAAAGCTGGAGGTGGCCACAATAAAATTAAAAGCTGGTGGGATTTTTTTTTAAAAAAACTTTTCATACATAGAGGAAAAAGGTACAGGGCAAAGCTTTCTGGGTAAAGAACTTTGGGTGCTGAGCACTTTTTATGTTCTTGCAGTATGGAAAGGGCTGTGAAAAGTGTTTTCACTGGTAACAAAGATTTGAGAATTAAGGAGATAGCAATTTTTTCAGCTTTCTGCAAAGTAAGCACTCTTTCTATGAGCATCAACTAACTTCTAACATGCAACTGGACCTACTTCCATATGTAAAGGAGTGAGTGGGTACCAGGGAGAAAATGAGTTGAAATTCAATCCCATGGAAGAGCTTGGGCTTACTATCTCAATCCAAGTTCACTGAAAAGGGGAATTGGTTTCCAGGCAGCCAAGGCAGCCAGTCATGACATTTATTTCTGATGTTCAGAAATAATGCATTCTGTTAAACTTCTATGAGTAGGAGATATTCTATATTATATCCAGCTCAGATTAAAATGTTTAAATGTGCTATTGAGGTATTGCATTATTGGGTGTTGCGCTCCATATGACTAAATGTAGAAGTCCCTAAAATGACCACCAGAGACATTTCAATTGCTCACAAGTGATTTACTGAGTGTTGAATACCATGCTACAACACTAGAAAAGAAATGTCATGTCTAATAAGTAGGCCTGTGAATAGTAAAAATACTCCTAACTCCATAAAAACTGAGCTAAAAAAACAAAGAGCTTCAGGCTTCTGTTTCTGAACTACCAAACAGGACAGCCTCCTACTCAAAACATATAATAAGAGGGTAAGGTTTTCATGTTCTTTATGAAGAGACAGTTCCTTTCAAACTGAATCCTGGATTCTAATAACCACTAACTCCAGATAACACTGGCTTGTCTACTCTCACCTGGCAGGCTCTGAACCACACTCTTTCACTTCATCTGTAGCAGCAAAAATTAAGGGATAAGAAGTGTTTTAGTAATTTTACTCCACATTGCCAGGGCACTTTGTAAGCAATGAAGCTTCCCTGACTGGTGGCAGTGTTTATTTCTCTAACATTAAAGTATTCCCTGATGAACCTCTCAAAATAATAAATACTCTATTTTGATTTTTTCCTCTTTCTTCTTCTGTTGCTTGTTTGTTTTTCCTAATTGCTAGTAATGTTACACTTATGGGAAATAAAGTGCATATTAGCCACTTCCACTTCCATTTTCTAGGGATTCCATTTCACTTTAGTTTTCTTTTAGATAATAAGTCGACTTTCTGCTACCACTGTGGCATTTTTAATAGATATTTGAGCACTTAAAGGTGAAATAACGTGTAAACTCTTCTGGAATACAAATTTATGTATTTTTAGGTAGGAAACTTTCTAGATATCACTCCCAAATTATTTGGAATATTGTTTTCCAAAAAAAAAAAAAAAACAAAACTACCATAAAATAAATTGAACACTGTTATGCGGAGAGAACACAACTTAGAGAATTATTTCCATATTATTGCTTACATAATTGAGCGCTTATATTTAATATTTAAAGCTAATTTTAATTTACACATACAAATTTTAAACCTTTTTTCTCTAATGAAATATTTCATAATCCATAAAAGGAAGATGAAGCACAAATGTTTAATATTTTAATAACATGCTGCATTTTTAAAGACTGAGGCTTTTGTAATGACTGTTAATTTAATTTAATAGTAGTCTGGTAACTATCTTATTTTGAGTAACAATTGAACAGATTGTGTAGAAAGCACATCGAAGTTTTATTTAAGCATCAGGTCAAAACTTTCTCAATATTTAGTGCTTGGTTGTCAATTATTTATAGCTAGATTGAATAATTTACAAAATTCTCAATCCTAGTAGAAACAAAAATAACTAAAAATTAGTAATTTTTAACTCAGAATCACAGATTTCATAAACATTCTCCTTTAGCATTACTCCAGAATCATTTTGAAAACAGACTATTGTTCACCTCTCCTTTCCCTTAACCAGGTCAATAAAATTCAGGTTTTGTTTTGGTTTTTTTTGGACTTACTGAAGTCTGTGATCTTTGAAAATGATTTTAAAGATAAATTCAATTTCATTTTTATTGCTATGAGAATATAAACCTAACATAGATCCTCAAAAAGTAAGTTGGGAGACCATATGAGAAGCAAAAAGATAAAACTGGTTGTTAGCAGTCATATGCAAAACAAATGAAAATACAAAAAGAAAAAAAAATCTAAGATGGACCCAATGTTAGTATCTACACACAAAGTAAGACAGTAAAATTTGTCTTGTGTGTCCTTTAATGTCTACTATTAACTGTTTTCCTCCTAAAACATATTCTTATATAAGGTTAGTATTTGCTTTTTGGTTTTTTGCTTTTTAATTTGACATGTTTTTCTTAAAAAGTTAGAAAGCTTTTAAACCCAAAAGGATAAATCCCTATACAGACACGTTTTTGTGTGAAGTTGGAAGATCACAAAGAAACTGGAGGTGATAGTTGCAGTCAATGGGTTTTCCAACTAACCTTCAATCATGTTCTAAAATCATCTGCACATTTTTATATGTCCA